>NC_138656.1:13557845-13943161 GCF_964273445.1 Streptopelia decaocto | reverse complement strand
TCCTCATTTTCTCCATGCATAACCTCACAGGATTCTTGTGTTCCTCTTTAGTAGACTGCCCCTCCTTCCGAAGCTTATACATTCTCTTCTTATGCCGACGTTCCGGCCGCAGCTCTCTATTCAGCCAGGCCGGCCTTCCTCCCCGCCAGCCCGCCTTCCGGCACACGGGGACAACCTGCTCCCGCGCCTCTAAGATGCCCTTCTTGAAGAGAGACCAGTCTTCCTGGATGCCTTTACCCCTCAGAACTGCCTCCCAAGGGACTCTGCCAACCGGCCTTCTAAACAGGTCAAAGGCTGCCCTTCGCAAGTCCAAAGCGGCACTTCTGCTGACCGCCCTTCTAACTTCTCCAAGGACAGAAAAACCAATCATTTCATGATCACTATACCTTAGGGGATGTCCAGTCGACATGCTGCCCACGCGTCCTTCTCCGGTTACAAACCACAGATCCAACGGGGCTGCTTCCCTGGTAGGCTCACTCACCGGCTGTGTCAGGAAGTTGTGTTCCACACACTGCAGGAGCCTCCTAGACTGCTTCCTTTCTGCTGTCTTGCATTTTCAGCAGACACCTGGTAGGTTGAATTCCCCCATAAGCACAAGGGCTAGTGATCGGGAGACTTCTCCTAGCTATCCGCAAAATATTTCATCTGCCTCTTCATGCGGGTTGGGTGGTCTGTAACAGACCCCCACCAGGATATCTGCCTCGTTGCTCCCAGCTCCAGGTCCTTGGGGCCTGGAGGTGGGAGTGGGTTCGGTCGGAGGTGCACCCTGGCTCTGTTGGCTAGTACGGTGGTGAAGGACAAAAGCTTCTCACGGCTTGTCCCCAAGCAAAGGAGCTAAGTCGTACTCCTGTCGAACCCGAGTCCATGGCACTTCCGCTCACGTGGGTAGAGTTCCTCAGACTTCTCTGGCTGGGCATATCCACAAGTATCTGCTAGAACTGGCATCTGAGTTTTAGCAAAGTCAAGTCATAGTATGGGAGAGTGAAGGGGTGTCTACGTGTGTGGGTAGGGGAGGGGCAGGCGGACAGTCATTCTGAGCACGCTGGCTTTGGAAGGTGTTTACAGGTGATGAACTGTACACGTTCCGACGTATTTGATCCTCCGCCATGCAGTGGTCAAACTCTGAGGCTCGGTATTCAGTCGGGCATTGACCAAAATGGTGTGCTAGAAAGACGTGACCAGTAGAGATGGCATGAACCACTCAAGCGCCAAGAAAACGTAGATTGGGTTTGCTGTCTTTCAAGTGGCCTCTATCCAGTCAGGCAGCAAAAAGCTTCATGAAGAAAGCCTGAGGTGCCAGAGAAAGTTCCAGGATGGTGCCCTGGTGTCTGTCAGGAACCAGAGAGCCCTGAAATTCCCTGGGAGTCTAGCAGCCTGATCATGCGGGCATGATCACCTGTCTTAGCAGTACGAATACACCTCCCTGCAAAAGCAAGAGTGGGACCATCTCACTACCTAGTTAGGACTCCAGGGTACACTGACAGCTACTGGCACGGAGGTAAGATCGATAACTTGGAATCCAGAAATTCCTAGCGTTCAACGCGATTTCTAGGAGCATTTGACTCCCTTTAAACAACTGTTATCCAATTCTTGATGTTGCAGCCTTCAAAAGCCACCCAGAATCTAAGGCAGCACCAGAGCAGGAAGGTGGGCATGGGAATGGAAAGTTTCCAAAAAGGGCCTCCTAGTCAAAGGCAGGGACCAGGAGGTGTCACAGGAGTACAGGTGCAGTCACCAAGGTGTCAAGTAAGCTTGGACCAAAGCAGTTTTATTCTGTTCATGTCATTTATTGTCCGGTTCTGGAGGTGTGGAAGATGGGAGTGGGGAGCCGACCGGGAACTCCTGCGGTGCTGTTTGCCGCTCTGTCACGCACGGGAGGCGGGATGGCTGGGGAACTGCCAGACGATGCCTGTGGCAGGTGGAGCCAGCGCCATGCATGATGGTTATTGAGGTGGATCCACCTCCATGGGCTCCTCGGCGTCTTGTGGTGGCTGAACAGCCGGTGGCCCCATGCCATAGTCGGGCGGATCCACCTCCATGGGCTCCACGTCGTCCTTCGGTGGGATGTCACACCTGGGCCGCAGCAGATGGACACGCCGCGGCCCCATGCTGTTCCCCTGCCTGTCCCCAGCTGCTCGCTGCACGGCGTCGTTGATGTGAGCGTGGGCAATGGCTCTCATGGAGCGAGGGGGAATGTTCCTCTTCCTCCTCTGCTCCTTTGCCGTCCTCAGGCTCCCGGGAGGTCCCAGTCGCACAATCCGTCTCTCGCGTGTCCTCCGCCAGGGTGGGCAGCCATCCACCTTGCTGCTCCGGCTGCTGCCTGGCAGGCAGACACGCTTGGGCTCCACGCCGCCGGTCACTGGTGGTCCCACAGCCATGCGCCGCATGCCGGAGATCAGTGATGTAATGTCCGTCACGGTCGTGGCATGCGCGTTGATGTTCCTCCCCCTCTGCTTCCTCCTCCGCTGCCTCGGCTTCCTCCTCCGGGGTCGTTTCTTGCTCTTCCACGGGAGCGGGGAGCGGCTCGGTGGCTTCCCACGCCATGCTGGGCAGCCACCCGCCTGGCTGCTCCCGCTGCTGCCTGGCAGGCAGATGCGTTTGGGCTCCACACCGTTCCCTGGTGGGCCCACGGTCAAGCGCCGCATGCCATCGATCAGAGAAGCGAGATCGATGGCGCTCGCGGCACAAGGGCTGACACTGCTCCCGGTGGGAGGTGCCGTGCTCCCCTGTGGTGTGGGGATGTGGCTGTGTGGCGCCCCACCCTGAGGTGGGCAGCCAGCCGCCTGGTCGCTCAGCGTTCTCTTCCGTCCAAGCATGCTTGGCGTCCGAGGGCCTCGCACTGTGGGCCAGCTGCAGGGGCCCCCGCTTTTATAGGGCCGGAACAAAGGGCAGTGAGGTGGCTGGTGACAGGCAGGAGGTCACCATGGTGGTGATTGTGACGTCAGAGGTGGCAGGTGTGGGTGCGGGGGCCTGTGTCCTGAAAGATGCCTGAATGCGGGAGAAGGAGGAGGGTGGTTGGGTCTGAGGGCCCCTCTCCTGGGGCTCGCTCCCGCCTGTCACGGTTCTTGCCCAAGAGAAAGGCTGCCCCTTGGGCACAGGGACTGCCCGCCACCTCGCCTCATGAGCCCTGGGCTCCAGCCCCTTCTCATCCCTTGCCTGGGATGGTCTTGACGAGACGGTGGCAAGAACGTTCCAGGAGGGTTGGGGTTCCTCAGGGACCCCCCAGTGACCTCACACCCTGCAAGAGCCACAGCCCCCTGCGCTCACCAGTGGCTGAGAGGGAGCAAAGCATCCAGAGATCCCGCTGCTGAGAACGGGAGGCCCAGCCGCCTGCACACGGTCTCCCGGCACTCCATAAAGGAATTGCTGATTGCCAAGTGTTGCGTGGACTCTTTTTCCCTGGGGATCCGTTGGCCCTGCCCCCAGAGCGTGGCGGCGTGCCACCTCTTGTGCTCCGAACCCCGGGGGAGAGGAGAGCAGAGGCCTGGTGTCCTTTGGGCTGTTGCGCCAGCCCGACACGAGGAGCCTGTGGGAGGCCACCAAGACAGGTCATGGAATCACAGAAACATAGAATTGGTTTGGTTGGAAGAGACCCTCAAGGTCATTGAGTGCAACCATAACCTAACTCTGGCACTAAACCACGTCCCTAAGAACCTCATCCAAATGCCTTTGAAACACCTCCAGGGATGGTGAGTCTACCACCTTCCTGGGCAGCCTTTCCCAGTGCCTGAGAACCCTTTCCGTCTCGATTCTGTTCCTAATACCCAATCTAAACCTCCCCTGGCACAACCTCAGTCCATTTTCTCTTGTCCTATCACTTGCTATTGGGAGAAGAGACCAACACCCTCCGTGCTACAACCTCCTTTCGGGTAGTTGTAGACAGCCATAAGGTCTCCCCTCAGCCTCCTTTTCTCCAGGCTAAACAACCCCAATTCCCTCAGCCGCTCCCCATCAGACTTGTGCTCCAGGCCCCTCACCAGCTTCCTTGCCCTTCTCTCAACTCTCTCCAGCGCCTCAATGTCTTCCCTGTAGTGAGGGGCCCAAAACTAATGCAGGATTCCAGTTGTGGCCTCTCCAGCACCAAGTACCGTGGCACGGTCACTTCCCTAGTCCTGCTGGCCACACTATTCCTGATACAAGCCAGGATGCTGTTGGCCTTTTTGGCCACCTGGGCGGACACACTGCTGGCTCATGTTCAGCCGGCTGTCAATCAACACCCCCAGGGCCTTTTAACCCAGGCAGCTTTCCGGCCACTCCTTCCCCGAGCGTGTAGCGCTACCTGGGGTTGTTGTGACTCAAGTGCAGGACCCGGCACTTGTCCTTGTTAGATCCCTCTGTAGGCCCTTCCTACCCTCCAGCAGATCAACACTCCCAGCCAATTTGGTGTCACCTGCAGGCTTACTAAGGCTGCACTCAATCCCCTCATTGATAAAGACATTAAAGAGAATGCGTCCCAACAGTGAGCTCTGGGGAATGCCCCTTGTGACCGGCCGCCAACTGGATTGGGTTGCGTTCACCACAACTCTTTGGGCCCGGCCATCCAGCCAGTTCTTTATCCATTGCAGAGTACACCCACCCAGGCCATGAGCTGCCAGCTTCTCCAGGAGAATGCTGTGGGGCACGGTGTCAAAGGCCTTACTGAAGTCTTAAGTACACAAGATCCACAGCTTTTCCCTCATCTGCCACATGGGTCACCTTGTCAGAGAGTGAGATCAAGTGGGTCAAACAGGACCTGCCTTTCGTAAAGCCATGTTGACCGGGCCTGGTCACTCGGTTTTCTCGTACGTGCCGTGTGATGTCACTCAGGATGATCTGCTCCGTGACCCTCCCCAGCACCGAGGTTAGACTGACAGGTCTGTAGTTCCCTGGATCCTCCTTCCAGCCCTTCTTGGATACGGTGTGAAGCTGGCCAACTTCCAGTCAACCGCGAACCCCCTAGTTAGCCAGGATTGCCGAGAGATAATGGAAAGTGGCCAAGTGATCCCTTCCGCCAGCTCCCTCAGCACTCTTGGGTGTATCCCGTCTGGTCCCATAGACTAGTGGGTGTCCAAGTGGGCCTTCATTCTGCTTGCCACGCCTGTGTTCTGGCTCAGGGGGCTGGGTACCTGCAACACTACTCTTCTGACTATGAAAGACGGAGCCAAAGAAGGCATTTAGTAGCTCAGCCTTTTCCTCAACTTCTGTCACTACCTTTCCCCCACACATTCATCAGGGGATGGAGGTTCTCCTTAGTCCTCCTCTTCTGGCTAATCTATTTCTAGAAACATTTCTTGTTGCCTTCCACAGCGGTGGCCAGGTGCAGCTCTACTTGGTCTTGGGCCCTCCTCATTTTCTCCATGCATAACCTCACAGGGTTCTTGTGTTCCTCTGGAGTAGCCTGCCCCTCCTTCCGAAGCTTATACATTCTCTTCTTATGCCGACGTTCCGGCCGCAGCTCTCTATTCAGCCAGGCCGGCCTTCCTCCCCGCCAGCCCGCCTTCCGGCACACGGGGACAACCTGCTCCCGCGCCTCTAAGATGCCCTTCTTGAAGAGAGACCAGTCTTCCTGGACGCCTTTACCCCTCAGAACTGCCTCCCAAGGGACTCTGCCAACCGGCCTTCTAAACAGGTCAAAGGCTGCCCTTTGCAAGTCCAAAGTGACACTTCTGCTGACCGCCCTTCTAACTTCTCCAAGGACAGAAAACTCAATCATTTCATGATCGCTATACCTTAGGGGATTTCCAGTCGACATGCTGCCCACGCGTCCTTCTCCGGTTACAAACCACAGATCCAACGGGGCTGCTTCCCTGGTAGGCTCACTCACCGGCTGTGTCAGGAAGTTGTCTTGCACACACTGCAGGAGCCTCCTAGACTGCTTCCTTTCTGCTGTCTTGCATTTTCAGCAGACACCTGGTAGGTTGAATTCCCCCATAAGCACAAGGGCTAGTGATCGGGAGACTTCTCCTAGCTATCCGCAAAATATTTCATCTGCCTCTTCATGCGGGTTGGGTGGTCTGTAACAGACCCCCACCAGGATATCTGCCTTGTTGCTCCCAGCTGCAGGTCCTTGGGGCCTGGAGGTGGGAGTGGGTTCGGTCGGAGGTGCACCCTGGCTCTGTTGGCTAGTACGGTGGTGAAGGACAAAAGCTTCTCACGGCTTGTCCTCAAGCAAAGGAGCTAAGTCGTACTCCTGTCGAACCCGAGTCCATGACACTTCCGCTCACGTGGGTAGAGTTCCTCAGACTTCTCTGGCTGGGCATATCCACAAGTATCTGCTAGAACTGGCATCTGAGTTTTAGCAAAGTCAAGTCATAGTATGGGAGAGTGAAGGGGCGTCTACGTGTGTGGGTAGGGGAGGGGCAGGCGGACAGTCATTCTGAGCACGCTGGCTTTGGAAGGTGTTTACAAATGATGAACTGTACACGTTCCGACGTATTTGATCCTCCGCCATGCAGTGGTCAAACTCTGAGGCTCGGTATTCAGTCGGGCATTGACCAAAATGGTGTGCTAGAAAGTCGTGACCAGTAGAGATGGCATGAACCACTCAAGCGCCAAGAAAACGTAGATTGGGTTTGCTGTCTTTCAAGTGGCCTCTATCCAGTCAGGCAGCAAAAAGCTTCATGAAGAAAGCCTGAGGTGCCAGAGAAAGTTCCAGGATGGTGCCCTGGTGTCTGTCAGGAACCAGAGAGCCCTGAAATTCCCTGGGAGTCTAGCAGCCTGATCATGCGGGCATGATCACCTGTCTTAGCAGTACGAATACACCTCCCTGCAAAAGCAAGAGTGGGACCATCTCACTACCTAGTTAGGACTCCAGGGTACACTGACAGCTACTGGCACGGAGGTAAGATCGATAACTTGGAATCCAGAAATTCCTAGCGTTCAACGCGATTTCTAGGAGCATTTGACTCCCTTTAAACAACTGTTATCCAATTCTTGATGTTGCAGCCTTCAAAAGCCACCCAGAATCTAAGGCAGCACCAGAGCAGGAAGGTGGGCGTGGGAATGGAAAGTTTCCAAGAAGGGCCTCCTAGTCAAAGGCAGGGACCAGGAGGTGTCACAGGAGTACAGGTGCAGTCACCAAGGTGTCAAGTAAGCTTGGACCAAAGCAGTTTTATTCTGTTCATGTCATTTATTGTCCGGTTCTGGAGGTGTGGAAGATGGGAGTGGGGAGCCGACCGGGAACTCCTGCGGTGCTGTTTGCCGCTCTGTCACGCACGGGAGGCGGGATGGCTGGGGAACTGCCAGACGATGCCTGTGGCAGGTGGAGCCAGCGCCATGCATGATGGTTATTGAGGTGGATCCACCTCCATGGGCTCCTCGGCGTCTTGTGGTGGCTGAACAGCCGGTGGCCCCATGCCATAGTCGGGCGGATCCACCTCCATGGGCTCCACGTCGTCCTTCGGTGGGATGTCACACCTGGGCCGCAGCAGATGGACACGCCGCGGCCCCATGCTGTTCCCCTGCCTGTCCCCAGCTGCTCGCTGCACGGCGTCGTTGATGTGAGCGTGGGCAATGGCTCTCATGGAGCGAGGGGGAATGTTCCTCTTCCTCCTCTGCTCCTTTGCCGTCCTCAGGCTCCCGGGAGGTCCCAGTCGCACAATCCGTCTCTCGCGTGTCCTCCGCCAGGGTGGGCAGCCATCCACCTTGCTGCTCCGGCTGCTGCCTGGCAGGCAGACACGCTTGGGCTCCACGCCGCCGGTCACTGGTGGTCCCACAGCCATGCGCCACATGCCGGAGATCAGTGATGTAATGTCCGTCACGGTCGTGGCATGCGCGTTGATGTTCCTCCCCCTCTGCTTCCTCCTCCGCTGCCTCGGCTTCCTCCTCCGGGGTCGTTTCTTGCTCTTCCACGGGAGCGGGGAGCGGCTCGGTGGCTTCCCACGCCATGCTGGGCAGCCACCCGCCTGGCTGCTCCCGCTGCTGCCTGGCAGGCAGATGCGTTTGGGCTCCACACCGTTCCCTGGTGGGCCCACGGTCAAGCGCCGCATGCCATCGATCAGAGAAGCGAGATCGATGGCACTCGGGGCACAAGGGCTGACACTGCTCCCGGTGGGAGGTGCCGTGCTCCCCTGTGGTGTGGGGATGTGGCTGTGTGGCGCCCCACCCTGAGGTGGGCAGCCAGCCGCCTGGTCGCTCAGCGTTCTCTTCCGTCCAAGCATGCTTGGCGTCCGAGGGCCTCGCACTGTGGGCCAGCTGCAGGGGCCCCCGCTTTTATAGGGCCGGAACAAAGGGCAGTGAGGTGGCTGGTGACAGGCAGGAGGTCACCATGGTGGTGATTGTGACGTCAGAGGTGGCAGGTGTGGGTGCGGGGGCCTGTGTCCTGAAAGATGCCTGAATGCGGGAGAAGGAGGAGGGTGGTTGGGTCTGAGGGCCCCTCTCCTGGGGCTCGCTCCCGCCTGTCACGGTTCTTGCCCAAGAGAAAGGCTGCCCCTTGGGCACAGGGACTGCCCGCCACCTCGCCTCATGAGCCCTGGGCTCCAGCCCCTTCTCATCCCTTGCCTGGGATGGTCTTGACGAGACGGTGGCAAGAACGTTCCAGGAGGGTTGGGGTTCCTCAGGGACCCCCCAGTGACCTCACACCCTGCAAGAGCCACAGCCCCCTGCGCTCACCAGTGGCTGAGAGGGAGCAAAGCATCCAGAGATCCCGCTGCTGAGAACGGGAGGCCCAGCCGCCTGCACACGGTCTCCCGGCACTCCATAAAGGAATTGCTGATTGCCAAGTGTTGCGTGGACTCTTTTTCCCTGGGGATCCGTTGGCCCTGCCCCCAGAGCGTGGCGGCGTGCCACCTCTTGTGCTCCGAACCCCGGGGGAGAGGAGAGCAGAGGGCCTGGTGTCCTTTGGGCTGTTGCGCCAGCCCGACACGAGGAGCCTGTGGGAGGCCACCAAGACAGGTCATGGAATCACAGAAACATAGAATTGGTTTGGTTGGAAGAGACCCTCAAGGTCATTGAGTGCAACCATAACCTAACTCTGGCACCAAACCACATCCCTAAGAACCTCATCCAAATGCCTTTGAAACACCTCCAGGGATGGTGAGTCTACCACCTTCCTGGGCAGCCTTTCCCAGTGCCTGAGAGCCCTTTCCGTCTCGATTCTGTTCCTAATACCCAATCTAAACCTCCCCTGGCACAACCTCAGTCCATTTTCTCTTGTCCTATCACTTGCTACTTGGGAGAAGAGACCAACACCCTCCGTGCTACAACCTCCTTTCAGGCAGTTGTAGACAGCCATAAGGTCTCCCCTCAGCCTCCTTTTCTCCAGGCTAAACAACCCCAATTCCCTCAGCCGCTCCCCACCAGACTTGTGCTCCAGGCCCCTCACCAGCTTCCTTGCCCTTCTCTCAACTCTCTCCAGCGCCTCAATGTCTTCCCTGTAGTGAGGGGCCCAAAACTGAACGCAGGATTCCAGTTGTGGCCTCTCCAGCACCAAGTACCGTGGCACCGTCACTTCCCTAGTCCTGCTGGCCACACTATTCCTGATACAAGCCAGGATGCTGTTGGCCTTTTTGGCCACCTGGGCGGACACACTGCTGGCTCATGTTCAGCCGGCTGTCAATCAACACCCCCAGGGCCTTTTAACCCAGGCAGCTTTCCGGCCACTCCTCCACAAGCCTGTAGCGCTGCCGGGGTTGTTGTGATTCAAGCGCAGGACCCGGCACTTGGCCTTGTTAGATCCCTCTGTATGGCCTTCCTACCCTCCAGCAGATCAACACTCCCAGCCAATTTGGTGCCACCTGCAGGCTTACTAAGGCTGCACTCAATCCTCTCATTGATAAGGACATTAAACAGAATGGGTCCAACAAGTGAGCTCTGGGGAATGCCCCTTGTGACCGGCCGCCAACTGGATTGGGTTGCGTTCACCACAACTCTTTGGGCCCGGCCATCCAGCCAGTTCTTTATCCATTGCAGAGTACACCCACCCAGGCCACGAGCTGCCAGCTTCTCCAGGAGAATGCTGTGGGGTACGGTGTCAAAGGCCTTACTGAAGTCTTAAGTACACAAGATCCACAGCTTTTCCCTCATCTACCACGTGGGTCACCTTGTCAGAGAGTGAGATCAAGTGGGTCAAACAGGACCTGCCTTTCGTAAAGCCACGTTGACTGGGCCTGGTCACTCGGTTTTCTCGTACGTGCCGTGTGATGTCACTCAGGATGATCTGCTCCGTGACCGTCCCCACAACCAAGGTTAGACTGACAGGTCTGTAGTTCCCTGGATCCTCCTTCCAGCCCTTCTTGGATACGGTGTGAAGCTGGCCAACTTCCAGTCAACCGGGACCCCCCTAGTTAGCCAGGATTGCCGAGAGATAATGGAAAGTGGCCAAGTGATCCCTTCCGCCAGCTCCCTCAGCACTCTTGGGTGTATCCCGTCTGGTCCCATAGACTAGCGGGTGTCCAAGTGGGCCTTCATTCTGCTTGCCACGCCTGTGTTCTGGCTCAGGGGGCTGGGTACCTGCAACACTACTCTTCTGACTATGAAAGACGGAGCCAAAGAAGGCATTTAGTAGCTCAGCCTTTTCCTCAACTTCTGTCACTACCTTTCCCCCACACATTCATCAGGGGATGGAGGTTCTCCTTAGTCCTCCTCTTCTTGCTAATCTATTTCTAGAAACATTTCTTGTTGCCTTCCACAGCGGTGGCCAGGTGCAGCTCTACTTGGTCTTGGGCCCTCCTCATTTTCTCCATGCATAACCTCACAGGATTCTTGTGTTCCTCTTTAGTAGACTGCCCCTCCTTCCGAAGCTTATACATTCTCTTCTTATGCCGACGTTCCGGCCGCAGCTCTCTATTCAGCCAGGCCGGCCTTCCTCCCCGCCAGCCCGCCTTCCGGCACACGGGGACAACCTGCTCCCGCGCCTCTAAGATGCCCTTCTTGAAGAGAGACCAGTCTTCCTGGATGCCTTTACCCCTCAGAACTGCCTCCCAAGGGACTCTGCCAACCGGCCTTCTAAACAGGTCAAAGGCTGCCCTTTGCAAGTCCAAAGCGGCACTTCTGCTGACCGCCCTTCTAACTTCTCCAAGGACAGAAAAACCAATCATTTCATGATCACTATACCTTAGGGGATGTCCAGTCGACATGCTGCCCACGCGTCCTTCTCCGGTTACAAACCACAGATCCAACGGGGCTGCTTCCCTGGTAGGCTCACTCACCGGCTGTGTCAGGAAGTTGTCTTGCACACACTGCAGGAGCCTCCTAGACTGCTTCCTTTCTGCTGTCTTGCATTTTCAGCAGACACCTGGTAGGTTGAATTCCCCCATAAGCACAAGGGCTAGTGATCGGGAGACTTCTCCTAGCTATCCGCAAAATATTTCATCTGCCTCTTCATGCGGGTTGGGTGGTCTGTAACAGACCCCCACCAGGATATCTGCCTCGTTGCTCCCAGCTCCAGGTCCTTGGGGCCTGGAGGTGGGAGTGGGTTCGGTCGGAGGTGCACCCTGGCTCTGTTGGCTAGTACGGTGGTGAAGGACAAAAGCTTCTCACGGCTTGTCCCCAAGCAAAGGAGCTAAGTCGTACTCCTGTCGAACCCGAGTCCATGGCACTTCCGCTCACGTGGGTAGAGTTCCTCAGACTTCTCTGGCTGGGCATATCCACAAGTATCTGCTAGAACTGGCATCTGAGTTTTAGCAAAGTCAAGTCATAGTATGGGAGAGTGAAGGGGTGTCTACGTGTGTGGGTAGGGGAGGGGCAGGCGGACAGTCATTCTGAGCACGCTGGCTTTGGAAGGTGTTTACAGGTGATGAACTGTACACGTTCCGACGTATTTGATCCTCCGCCATGCAGTGGTCAAACTCTGAGGCTCGGTATTCAGTCGGGCATTGACCAAAATGGTGTGCTAGAAAGACGTGACCAGTAGAGATGGCATGAACCACTCAAGCGCCAAGAAAACGTAGATTGGGTTTGCTGTCTTTCAAGTGGCCTCTATCCAGTCAGGCAGCAAAAAGCTTCATGAAGAAAGCCTGAGGTGCCAGAGAAAGTTCCAGGATGGTGCCCTGGTGTCTGTCAGGAACCAGAGAGCCCTGAAATTCCCTGGGAGTCTAGCAGCCTGATCATGCGGGCATGATCACCTGTCTTAGCAGTACGAATACACCTCCCTGCAAAAGCAAGAGTGGGACCATCTCACTACCTAGTTAGGACTCCAGGGTACACTGACAGCTACTGGCACGGAGGTAAGATCGATAACTTGGAATCCAGAAATTCCTAGCGTTCAACGCGATTTCTAGGAGCATTTGACTCCCTTTAAACAACTGTTATCCAATTCTTGATGTTGCAGCCTTCAAAAGCCACCCAGAATCTAAGGCAGCACCAGAGCAGGAAGGTGGGCATGGGAATGGAAAGTTTCCAAAAAGGGCCTCCTAGTCAAAGGCAGGGACCAGGAGGTGTCACAGGAGTACAGGTGCAGTCACCAAGGTGTCAAGTAAGCTTGGACCAAAGCAGTTTTATTCTGTTCATGTCATTTATTGTCCGGTTCTGGAGGTGTGGAAGATGGGAGTGGGGAGCCGACCGGGAACTCCTGCGGTGCTGTTTGCCGCTCTGTCACGCACGGGAGGCGGGATGGCTGGGGAACTGCCAGACGATGCCTGTGGCAGGTGGAGCCAGCGCCATGCATGATGGTTATTGAGGTGGATCCACCTCCATGGGCTCCTCGGCGTCTTGTGGTGGCTGAACAGCCGGTGGCCCCATGCCATAGTCGGGCGGATCCACCTCCATGGGCTCCACGTCGTCCTTCGGTGGGATGTCACACCTGGGCCGCAGCAGATGGACACGCCGCGGCCCCATGCTGTTCCCCTGCCTGTCCCCAGCTGCTCGCTGCACGGCGTCGTTGATGTGAGCGTGGGCAATGGCTCTCATGGAGCGAGGGGGAATGTTCCTCTTCCTCCTCTGCTCCTTTGCCGTCCTCAGGCTCCCGGGAGGTCCCAGTCGCACAATCCGTCTCTCGCGTGTCCTCCGCCAGGGTGGGCAGCCATCCACCTTGCTGCTCCGGCTGCTGCCTGGCAGGCAGACACGCTTGGGCTCCACGCCGCCGGTCACTGGTGGTCCCACAGCCATGCGCCGCATGCCGGAGATCAGTGATGTAATGTCCGTCACGGTCGTGGCATGCGCGTTGATGTTCCTCCCCCTCTGCTTCCTCCTCCGCTGCCTCGGCTTCCTCCTCCGGGGTCGTTTCTTGCTCTTCCACGGGAGCGGGGAGCGGCTCGGTGGCTTCCCACGCCATGCTGGGCAGCCACCCGCCTGGCTGCTCCCGCTGCTGCCTGGCAGGCAGATGCGTTTGGGCTCCACACCGTTCCCTGGTGGGCCCACGGTCAAGCGCCGCATGCCATCGATCAGAGAAGCGAGATCGATGGCGCTCGCGGCACAAGGGCTGACACTGCTCCCGGTGGGAGGTGCCGTGCTCCCCTGTGGTGTGGGGATGTGGCTGTGTGGCGCCCCACCCTGAGGTGGGCAGCCAGCCGCCTGGTCGCTCAGCGTTCTCTTCCGTCCAAGCATGCTTGGCGTCCGAGGGCCTCGCACTGTGGGCCAGCTGCAGGGGCCCCCGCTTTTATAGGGCCGGAACAAAGGGCAGTGAGGTGGCTGGTGACAGGCAGGAGGTCACCATGGTGGTGATTGTGACGTCAGAGGTGGCAGGTGTGGGTGCGGGGGCCTGTGTCCTGAAAGATGCCTGAATGCGGGAGAAGGAGGAGGGTGGTTGGGTCTGAGGGCCCCTCTCCTGGGGCTCGCTCCCGCCTGTCACGGTTCTTGCCCAAGAGAAAGGCTGCCCCTTGGGCACAGGGACTGCCCGCCACCTCGCCTCATGAGCCCTGGGCTCCAGCCCCTTCTCATCCCTTGCCTGGGATGGTCTTGACGAGACGGTGGCAAGAACGTTCCAGGAGGGTTGGGGTTCCTCAGGGACCCCCCAGTGACCTCACACCCTGCAAGAGCCACAGCCCCCTGCGCTCACCAGTGGCTGAGAGGGAGCAAAGCATCCAGAGATCCCGCTGCTGAGAACGGGAGGCCCAGCCGCCTGCACACGGTCTCCCGGCACTCCATAAAGGAATTGCTGATTGCCAAGTGTTGCGTGGACTCTTTTTCCCTGGGGATCCGTTGGCCCTGCCCCCAGAGCGTGGCGGCGTGCCACCTCTTGTGCTCCGAACCCCGGGGGAGAGGAGAGCAGAGGCCTGGTGTCCTTTGGGCTGTTGCGCCAGCCCGACACGAGGAGCCTGTGGGAGGCCACCAAGACAGGTCATGGAATCACAGAAACATAGAATTGGTTTGGTTGGAAGAGACCCTCAAGGTCATTGAGTGCAACCATAACCTAACTCTGGCACTAAACCACGTCCCTAAGAACCTCATCCAAATGCCTTTGAAACACCTCCAGGGATGGTGAGTCTACCACCTTCCTGGGCAGCCTTTCCCAGTGCCTGAGAACCCTTTCCGTCTCGATTCTGTTCCTAATACCCAATCTAAACCTCCCCTGGCACAACCTCAGTCCATTTTCTCTTGTCCTATCACTTGCTATTGGGAGAAGAGACCAACACCCTCCGTGCTACAACCTCCTTTCGGGTAGTTGTAGACAGCCATAAGGTCTCCCCTCAGCCTCCTTTTCTCCAGGCTAAACAACCCCAATTCCCTCAGCCGCTCCCCATCAGACTTGTGCTCCAGGCCCCTCACCAGCTTCCTTGCCCTTCTCTCAACTCTCTCCAGCGCCTCAATGTCTTCCCTGTAGTGAGGGGCCCAAAACTAATGCAGGATTCCAGTTGTGGCCTCTCCAGCACCAAGTACCGTGGCACGGTCACTTCCCTAGTCCTGCTGGCCACACTATTCCTGATACAAGCCAGGATGCTGTTGGCCTTTTTGGCCACCTGGGCGGACACACTGCTGGCTCATGTTCAGCCGGCTGTCAATCAACACCCCCAGGGCCTTTTAACCCAGGCAGCTTTCCGGCCACTCCTTCCCCGAGCGTGTAGCGCTACCTGGGGTTGTTGTGACTCAAGTGCAGGACCCGGCACTTGTCCTTGTTAGATCCCTCTGTAGGCCCTTCCTACCCTCCAGCAGATCAACACTCCCAGCCAATTTGGTGTCACCTGCAGGCTTACTAAGGCTGCACTCAATCCCCTCATTGATAAAGACATTAAAGAGAATGCGTCCCAACAGTGAGCTCTGGGGAATGCCCCTTGTGACCGGCCGCCAACTGGATTGGGTTGCGTTCACCACAACTCTTTGGGCCCGGCCATCCAGCCAGTTCTTTATCCATTGCAGAGTACACCCACCCAGGCCATGAGCTGCCAGCTTCTCCAGGAGAATGCTGTGGGGCACGGTGTCAAAGGCCTTACTGAAGTCTTAAGTACACAAGATCCACAGCTTTTCCCTCATCTGCCACATGGGTCACCTTGTCAGAGAGTGAGATCAAGTGGGTCAAACAGGACCTGCCTTTCGTAAAGCCATGTTGACCGGGCCTGGTCACTCGGTTTTCTCGTACGTGCCGTGTGATGTCACTCAGGATGATCTGCTCCGTGACCCTCCCCAGCACCGAGGTTAGACTGACAGGTCTGTAGTTCCCTGGATCCTCCTTCCAGCCCTTCTTGGATACGGTGTGAAGCTGGCCAACTTCCAGTCAACCGCGAACCCCCTAGTTAGCCAGGATTGCCGAGAGATAATGGAAAGTGGCCAAGTGATCCCTTCCGCCAGCTCCCTCAGCACTCTTGGGTGTATCCCGTCTGGTCCCATAGACTAGTGGGTGTCCAAGTGGGCCTTCATTCTGCTTGCCACGCCTGTGTTCTGGCTCAGGGGGCTGGGTACCTGCAACACTACTCTTCTGACTATGAAAGACGGAGCCAAAGAAGGCATTTAGTAGCTCAGCCTTTTCCTCAACTTCTGTCACTACCTTTCCCCCACACATTCATCAGGGGATGGAGGTTCTCCTTAGTCCTCCTCTTCTGGCTAATCTATTTCTAGAAACATTTCTTGTTGCCTTCCACAGCGGTGGCCAGGTGCAGCTCTACTTGGTCTTGGGCCCTCCTCATTTTCTCCATGCATAACCTCACAGGGTTCTTGTGTTCCTCTGGAGTAGCCTGCCCCTCCTTCCGAAGCTTATACATTCTCTTCTTATGCCGACGTTCCGGCCGCAGCTCTCTATTCAGCCAGGCCGGCCTTCCTCCCCGCCAGCCCGCCTTCCGGCACACGGGGACAACCTGCTCCCGCGCCTCTAAGATGCCCTTCTTGAAGAGAGACCAGTCTTCCTGGACGCCTTTACCCCTCAGAACTGCCTCCCAAGGGACTCTGCCAACCGGCCTTCTAAACAGGTCAAAGGCTGCCCTTTGCAAGTCCAAAGTGACACTTCTGCTGACCGCCCTTCTAACTTCTCCAAGGACAGAAAACTCAATCATTTCATGATCGCTATACCTTAGGGGATTTCCAGTCGACATGCTGCCCACGCGTCCTTCTCCGGTTACAAACCACAGATCCAACGGGGCTGCTTCCCTGGTAGGCTCACTCACCGGCTGTGTCAGGAAGTTGTCTTGCACACACTGCAGGAGCCTCCTAGACTGCTTCCTTTCTGCTGTCTTGCATTTTCAGCAGACACCTGGTAGGTTGAATTCCCCCATAAGCACAAGGGCTAGTGATCGGGAGACTTCTCCTAGCTATCCGCAAAATATTTCATCTGCCTCTTCATGCGGGTTGGGTGGTCTGTAACAGACCCCCACCAGGATATCTGCCTTGTTGCTCCCAGCTGCAGGTCCTTGGGGCCTGGAGGTGGGAGTGGGTTCGGTCGGAGGTGCACCCTGGCTCTGTTGGCTAGTACGGTGGTGAAGGACAAAAGCTTCTCACGGCTTGTCCTCAAGCAAAGGAGCTAAGTCGTACTCCTGTCGAACCCGAGTCCATGACACTTCCGCTCACGTGGGTAGAGTTCCTCAGACTTCTCTGGCTGGGCATATCCACAAGTATCTGCTAGAACTGGCATCTGAGTTTTAGCAAAGTCAAGTCATAGTATGGGAGAGTGAAGGGGCGTCTACGTGTGTGGGTAGGGGAGGGGCAGGCGGACAGTCATTCTGAGCACGCTGGCTTTGGAAGGTGTTTACAAATGATGAACTGTACACGTTCCGACGTATTTGATCCTCCGCCATGCAGTGGTCAAACTCTGAGGCTCGGTATTCAGTCGGGCATTGACCAAAATGGTGTGCTAGATAGTCGTGACCAGTAGAGATGGCATGAACCACTCAAGCGCCAAGAAAACGTAGATTGGGTTTGCTGTCTTTCAAGTGGCCTCTATCCAGTCAGGCAGCAAAAAGCTTCATGAAGAAAGCCTGAGGTGCCAGAGAAAGTTCCAGGATGGTGCCCTGGTGTCTGTCAGGAACCAGAGAGCCCTGAAATTCCCTGGGAGTCTAGCAGCCTGATCATGCGGGCATGATCACCTGTCTTAGCAGTACGAATACACCTCCGTGCAAAAGCAAGAGTGGGACCATCTCACTACCTAGTTAGGACTCCAGGGTACACTGACAGCTACTGGCACGGAGGTAAGATCGATAACTTGGAATCCAGAAATTCCTAGCGTTCAACGCGATTTCTAGGAGCATTTGACTCCCTTTAAACAACTGTTATCCAATTCTTGATGTTGCAGCCTTCAAAAGCCACCCAGAATCTAAGGCAGCACCAGAGCAGGAAGGTGGGCGTGGGAATGGAAAGTTTCCAAGAAGGGCCTCCTAGTCAAAGGCAGGGACCAGGAGGTGTCACAGGAGTACAGGTGCAGTCACCAAGGTGTCAAGTAAGCTTGGACCAAAGCAGTTTTATTCTGTTCATGTCATTTATTGTCCGGTTCTGGAGGTGTGGAAGATGGGAGTGGGGAGCCGACCGGGAACTCCTGCGGTGCTGTTTGCCGCTCTGTCACGCACGGGAGGCGGGATGGCTGGGGAACTGCCAGACGATGCCTGTGGCAGGTGGAGCCAGCGCCATGCATGATGGTTATTGAGGTGGATCCACCTCCATGGGCTCCTCGGCGTCTTGTGGTGGCTGAACAGCCGGTGGCCCCATGCCATAGTCGGGCGGATCCACCTCCATGGGCTCCACGTCGTCCTTCGGTGGGATGTCACACCTGGGCCGCAGCAGATGGACACGCCGCGGCCCCATGCTGTTCCCCTGCCTGTCCCCAGCTGCTCGCTGCACGGCGTCGTTGATGTGAGCGTGGGCAATGGCTCTCATGGAGCGAGGGGGAATGTTCCTCTTCCTCCTCTGCTCCTTTGCCGTCCTCAGGCTCCCGGGAGGTCCCAGTCGCACAATCCGTCTCTCGCGTGTCCTCCGCCAGGGTGGGCAGCCATCCACCTTGCTGCTCCGGCTGCTGCCTGGCAGGCAGACACGCTTGGGCTCCACGCCGCCGGTCACTGGTGGTCCCACAGCCATGCGCCGCATGCCGGAGATCAGTGATGTAATGTCCGTCACGGTCGTGGCATGCGCGTTGATGTTCCTCCCCCTCTGCTTCCTCCTCCGCTGCCTCGGCTTCCTCCTCCGGGGTCGTTTCTTGCTCTTCCACGGGAGCGGGGAGCGGCTCGGTGGCTTCCCACGCCATGCTGGGCAGCCACCCGCCTGGCTGCTCCCGCTGCTGCCTGGCAGGCAGATGCGTTTGGGCTCCACACCGTTCCCTGGTGGGCCCACGGTCAAGCGCCGCATGCCATCGATCAGAGAAGCGAGATCGATGGCACTCGGGGCACAAGGGCTGACACTGCTCCCGGTGGGAGGTGCCGTGCTCCCCTGTGGTGTGGGGATGTGGCTGTGTGGCGCCCCACCCTGAGGTGGGCAGCCAGCCGCCTGGTCGCTCAGCGTTCTCTTCCGTCCAAGCATGCTTGGCGTCCGAGGGCCTCGCACTGTGGGCCAGCTGCAGGGGCCCCCGCTTTTATAGGGCCGGAACAAAGGGCAGTGAGGTGGCTGGTGACAGGCAGGAGGTCACCATGGTGGTGATTGTGACGTCAGAGGTGGCAGGTGTGGGTGCGGGGGCCTGTGTCCTGAAAGATGCCTGAATGCGGGAGAAGGAGGAGGGTGGTTGGGTCTGAGGGCCCCTCTCCTGGGGCTCGCTCCCGCCTGTCACGGTTCTTGCCCAAGAGAAAGGCTGCCCCTTGGGCACAGGGACTGCCCGCCACCTCGCCTCATGAGCCCTGGGCTCCAGCCCCTTCTCATCCCTTGCCTGGGATGGTCTTGACGAGACGGTGGCAAGAACGTTCCAGGAGGGTTGGGGTTCCTCAGGGACCCCCCAGTGACCTCACACCCTGCAAGAGCCACAGCCCCCTGCGCTCACCAGTGGCTGAGAGGGAGCAAAGCATCCAGAGATCCCGCTGCTGAGAACGGGAGGCCCAGCTGGCTGCACACGGTCTCCCGGCACTCCATAAAGGAATTGCTGATTGCCAAGTGTTGCGTGGACTCTTTTTCCCTGGGGATCCGTTGGCCCTGCCCCCAGAGCGTGGCGGCGTGCCACCTCTTGTGCTCCGAACCCCGGGGGAGAGGAGAGCAGAGGGCCTGGTGTCCTTTGGGCTGTTGCGCCAGCCCGACACGAGGAGCCTGTGGGAGGCCACCAAGACAGGTCATGGAATCACAGAAACATAGAATTGGTTTGGTTGGAAGAGACCCTCAAGGTCATTGAGTGCAACCATAACCTAACTCTGGCACCAAACCACGTCCCTAAGAACCTCATCCAAATGCCTTTGAAACACCTCCAGGGATGGTGAGTCTACCACCTTCCTGGGCAGCCTTTCCCAGTGCCTGAGAGCCCTTTCCGTCTCGATTCTGTTCCTAATACCCAATCTAAACCTCCCCCATTTTCTCTTGTCCTATCACTTGCTACTTGGGAGAAGAGACCAACACCCTCCGTGCTACAACCTCCTTTCGGGTAGTTGTAGACAGCCATAAGGTCTCCCCTCAGCCTCCTTTTCTCCAGGCTAAACAACCCCAATTCCCTCAGCCGCTCCCCACCAGACTTGTGCTCCAGGCCCCTCACCAGCTTCGTTGCCCTTCTCTCAACTCTCTCCAGCGCCTCAATGTCTTCCCTGTAGTGAGGGGCCCAAAACTGAACGCAGGATTCCAGTTGTGGCCTCTCCAGCACCAAGTACCGTGGCACCGTCACTTCCCTAGTCCTGCTGGCCACACTATTCCTGATACAAGCCAGGATGCTGTTGGCCTTTTTGGCCACCTGGGCGGACACACTGCTGGCTCATGTTCAGCCGGCTGTCAATCAACACCCCCAGGGCCTTTTAACCCAGGCAGCTTTCCGGCCACTCCTCCACAAGGCTGTAGCGCTGCCGGGGTTGTTGTGATTCAAGCGCAGGACCCGGCACTTGGCCTTGTTAGATCCCTCTGTATGGCCTTCCTACCCTCCAGCAGATCAACACTCCCAGCCAATTTGGTGTCACCTGCAGGCTTACTAAGGCTGCACTCAATCCCCTCATTGATAAGGACATTAAACAGAATGGGTCCAACAAGTGAGCTCTGGGGAATGCCCCTTGTGACCGGCCGCCAACTGGATTGGGTTGCGTTCACCACAACTCTTTGGGCCCGGCCATCCAGCCAGTTCTTTATCCATTGCAGAGTACACCCACCCAGGCCATGAGCTGCCAGCTTCTCCAGGAGAATGCTGTGGGGTACGGTGTCAAAGGCCTTACTGAAGTCTTAAGTACACAAGATCCACAGCTTTTCCCTCATCTACCACGTGGGTCACCTTGTCAGAGAGTGAGATCAAGTGGGTCAAACAGGACCTGCCTTTCGTAAAGCCACGTTGACTGGGCCTGGTCACTCGGTTTTCTCGTACGTGCCGTGTGATGTCACTCAGGATGATCTGCTCCGTGACCGTCCCCACAACCGAGGTTAGACTGACAGGTCTGTAGTTCCCTGGATCCTCCTTCCAGCCCTTCTTGGATACGGGCGTGAAGTTGGCCAACTTCCAGTCAACCGGGACCCCCCTAGTTAGCCAGGATTGCCGAGAGATAATGGAAAGTGGCCAAGTGATCCCTTCCGCCAGCTCCCTCAGCACTCTTGGGTGTATCCCGTCTGGTCCCATAGACTAGCGGGTGTCCAAGTGGGGCTTCATTCTGCTTGCCACGCCTGTGTTCTGGCTCAGGGGCCTGGGTACCTGCAACACTACTCTTTTGACTATGAAAGACGGAGCCAAAGAAGGCATTTAGTAGCTCAGCCTTTTCCTCAACTTCTGTCACTACCTTTCCCCCACACATTCATCAGGGGATGGAGGTTCTCCTTAGTCCTCCTCTTCTTGATAATCTATTTCTAGAAACATTTCTTGTTGCCTTCCACAGCGGTGGCCAGGTGCAGCTCTACTTGGTCTTGGGCACTCCTAATTTTCTCCATGCATAACCTCACAGGATTCTTGTGTTCCTCTTTAGTAGACTGCCCCTCCTTCCGAAGCTTATACATTCTCTTCTTATTCCGACGTTCCGGCCGCAGCTCTCTATTCAGCCAGGCCGGCCTTCCTCCCCGCCAGCCCGCCTTCCGGCACACGGGGACAACCTGCTCCCGCGCCTCTAAGATGCCCTTCTTGAAGAGAGACCAGTCTTCCTGGACGCCTTTACCCCTCAGAACTGCCTCCCAAGGGACTCTGCCAACCGGCCTTCTAAACAGGTCAAAGGCTGCCCTTCGCAAGTCCAAAGCGGCACTTCTGCTGACCGCCCTTCTAACTTCTCCAAGGACAGAAAAACCAATCATTTCATGATCACTATACCTTAGGGGATGTCCAGTCGACATGCTGCCCACGCGTCCTTCTCCGGTTACAAACCACAGATCCAACGGGGCTGCTTCCCTGGTAGGCTCACTCACCGGCTGTGTCAGGAAGTTGTCTTGCACACACTGCAGGAGCCTCCTAGACTGCTTCCTTTCTGCTGTCTTGCATTTTCAGCAGACACCTGGTAGGTTGAATTCCCCCATAAGCACAAGGGCTAGTGATCGGGAGACTTCTCCTAGCTATCCGCAAAATATTTTATCTGCCTCTTCATGCGGGTTGGGTGGTCTGTAACAGACCCCCACCAGGATGTCTGCCTCGTTGCTCCCAGCTCCAGGTCCTTGGGGCCTGGAGGTGGGAGTGGGTTCGGTTGGAGGTGCACCCTGGCTCTGTTGGCTAGTACGGTGGTGAAGGACAAAAGCTTCTCACGGCTTGTCCCCAAGCAAAGGAGCTAAGTCGTACTCCTGTTGAACCCGAGTCCATGGCACTTCCGCTCACGTGGGTAGAGTTCCTCAGACTTCTCTGGCTGGGCATATCCACAAGTATCTGCTAGAACTGGCATCTGAGTTTTAGCAAAGTCAAGTCATAGTATGGGAGAGTGAAGGGGTGTCTACGTGTGTGGGTAGGGGAGGGGCAGGTGGACAGTCATTCTGAGCACGCTGGCTTTGGAAGGTGTTTACAGGTGATGAACTGTATACGTTCCGACGTATTTGATCCTCCGCCATGCAGTGGTCAAACTCTGAGGCTCGGTATTCAGTCGGGCATTGACCAAAATGGTGTGCTAGAAAGTCGTGACCAGTAGAGATGGCATGAACCACTCAAGTGCCAAGAAAACGTAGATTGGGTTTGCTGTCTTTCAAGTGGCCTCTATCCAGTCAGGCAGCAAAAAGCTTCATGAAGAAAGCCTGAGGTGCCAGAGAAAGTTCCAGGATGGTGCCCTGGTGTCTGTCAGGAACCAGAGAGCCCTGAAATTCCCTGGGAGTCTAGCAGCCTGATCATGCGGGCATGATCACCTGTCTTAGCAGTACGAATACACCTCCCTGCAAAAGCAAGAGTGGGACCATCTCACTACCTAGTTAGGACTCCAGGGTACACTGACAGCTACTGGCACGGAGGTAAGATCGATAACTTGGAATCCAGAAATTCCTAGGGTTCAACGCTATTTCTAGGAGCATTTGACTCCCTTTAAACAACTGTTATCCAATTCTTGATGTTGCAGCCTTCAAAAGCCACCCAGAATCTAAGGCAGCACCAGAGCAGGAAGGTGGGCATGGGAATGGAAAGTTTCCAAAAAGGGCCTCCTAGTCAAAGGCAGGGACCAGGAGGTGTCACAGGAGTACAGGTGCAGTCACCAAGGTGTCAAGTAAGCTTGGACCAAAGCATTTTTATTCTGTTCATGTCATTTATTGTCCGGTTCTGGAGGTGTGGAAGATGGGAGTGGGGAGCCGACCGGGAACTCCTGCGGTGCTGTTTGCCGCTCTGTCACGCACGGGAGGCGGGATGGCTGGGGAACTGCCAGACGATGCCTGTGGCAGGTGGAGCCAGCGCCATGCATGATGGTTATTGAGGTGGATCCACCTCCATGGGCTCCTCGGCGTCTTGTGGTGGCTGAACAGCCGGTGGCCCCATGCCATAGTCGGGCGGATCCACCTCCATGGGCTCCACGTCGTCCTTCGGTGGGATGTCACACCTGGGCCGCAGCAGATAGACACGCCGCGGCCCCATGCTGTTCCCCTGCCTGTCCCCAGCTGCTCGCTGCATGGCGTCGTTGATGTGAGCGTGGGCAATGGCTCTCATGGAGCGAGGGGGAATGTTCCTCTTCCTCCTCTGCTCCTTTGCCGTCCTCAGGCTCCCGGGAGGTCCCAGTCGCACAATCCGTCTCTCGCGTGTCCTCCGCCAGGGTGGGCAGCCATCCACCTTGCTGCTCCGGCTGCTGCCTGGCAGGCAGACACGCTTGGGCTCCACGCCGCCGGTCACTGGTGGTCCCACAGCCATGCGCCGCATGCCGGAGATCAGTGATGTAATGTCCGTCACGGTCGTGGCATGCGCGTTGATGTTCCTCCCCCTCTGCTTCCTCCTCCGCTGCCTCGGCTTCCTCCTCCGGGGTCGTTTCTTGCTCTTCCACGGGAGCGGGGAGCGGCTCAGTGGCTTCCCACGCCATGCTGGGCAGCCACCCGCCTGGCTGCTCCCGCTGCTGCCTGGCAGGCAGATGCGTTTGGGCTCCACACCGTTCCCTGGTGGGCCCACGGTCAAGCGCCGCATGCCATCGATCAGAGAAGCGAGATCGATGGCGCTCGCGGCACAAGGGCTGACACTGCTCCCGGTGGGAGGTGCCGTGCTCCCCTGTGGTGTGGGGATGTGGCTGTGTGGCGCCCCACCCTGAGGTGGGCAGCCAGCCGCCTGGTCGCTCAGCGTTCTCTTCCGTCCAAGCATGCTTGGCGTCCGAGGGCCTCGCACTGTGGGCCAGCTGCAGGGGCCCCCGCTTTTATAGGGCCGGAACAAAGGGCAGTGAGGTGGCTGGTGACAGGCAGGAGGTCACCATGGTGGTGATTGTGACGTCAGAGGTGGCAGGTGTGGGTGCGGGGGCCTGTGTCCTGAAAGATGCCTGAATGCGGGAGAAGGAGGAGGGTGGTTGGGTCTGAGGGCCCCTCTCCTGGGGCTCGCTCCCGCCTGTCACGGTTCTTGCCCAAGAGAAAGGCTGCCCCTTGGGCACAGGGACTGCCCGCCACCTCGCCTCATGAGCCCTGGGCTCCAGCCCCTTCTCATCCCTTGCCTGGGATGGTCTTGACGAGACGGTGGCAAGAACGTTCCAGGAGGGTTGGGGTTCCTCAGGGACCCCCCAGTGACCTCACACCCTGCAAGAGCCACAGCCCCCTGCGCTCACCAGTGGCTGAGAGGGAGCAAAGCATCCAGAGATCCCGCTGCTGAGAACGGGAGGCCCAGCTGGCTGCACACGGTCTCCCGGCACTCCATAAAGGAATTGCTGATTGCCAAGTGTTGCGTGGACTCTTTTTCCCTGGGGATCCGTTGGCCCTGCCCCCAGAGCGTGGCGGCGTGCCACCTCTTGTGCTCCGAACCCCGGGGGAGAGGAGAGCAGAGGGCCTGGTGTCCTTTGGGCTGTTGTGCCAGCCCGACACGAGGAGCCTGTGGGAGGCCACCAAGAGAGGTCATGGAATCACAGAAACATAGAATTGTTTTGGTTGGAAGAGACCCTCAAGGTCATTGAGTGCAACCATAACCTAACTCTGGCACTAAACCACGTCCCTAAGAACCTCATCCAAATGCCTTTGAAACACCTCCAGGGATGGTGAGTCTACCACTTCCTGGGCAGCCTTTCCCAGTGCCTGAGAACCCTTTCCGTCTCGATTCTGTTCCTAATACCCAATCTAAACCTCCCCTGGCACAACCTCAGTCCATTTTCTCTTGTCCTATCACTTGCTACTTGGGAGAAGAGACCAACACCCTCTGTGCTACAACCTCCTTTCGGGTAGTTGTAGACAGCCATAAGGTCTCCCCTCAGCCTCCTTTTCTCCAGGCTAAACAACCCCAATTCCCTCAGCCGCTCCCCATCAGACTTGTGCTCCAGGCCCCTCACCAGCTTCCTTGCCCTTCTCTCAACTCTCTCCAGCGCCTCAATGTCTTCCCTGTAGTGAGGGGCCCAAAACTGAACGCAGGATTCCAGTTGTGGCCTCACCAGCACCAAGTACCGTGGCACCGTCACTTCCCTAGTCCTGCTGGCCACACTATTCCTGATACAAGCCAGGATGCTGTTGGCCTTTTTGGCCACCTGGGCGGACACACTGCTGGCTCATGTTCAGCCGGCTGTCAATCAACACCCCCAGGGCCTTTTCCCCCAGGCAGCTTTCCGGCCACTCCTTCCCCGAGCGTGTAGCGCTACCTGGGGTTGTTGTGACTCAAGTGTAGGACCCGGCACTTGTCCTTGTTAGATCCCTCTGTATGGCCTTCCTACCCTCCAGCAGATCAACACTCCCAGCCAATTTGGTGTCACCTGCAGGCTTACTAAGGCTGCACTCAATCCCCTCATTGATAAAGACATTAAAGAGAATGCGTCCCAACAGTGAGCTCTGGGGAATGCCCCTTGTGACCGGCCGCCAACTGGATTTGGTTGCGTTCACCACAACTCTTTGGGCCCGGCCATCCAGCCAGTTCTTTATCCATTGCAGAGTACACCCACCCAGGCCATGAGCTGCCAGCTTCTCCAGGAGAATGCTGTGGGGTACGGTGTCAAAGGCCTTACTGAAGTCTTAAGTACACAAGATCCACAGCTTTTCCCTCATCTACCACGTGGGTCACCTTGTCAGAGAGTGAGATCAAGTGGGTCAAACAGGACCTGCCTGTAAATAGTAAAAAAAAATAAATCTGCCTGCTCTCTATAGGCCTCACAGCAGAGGCCTGATCCTGTTTATTTTGTACTAATTCAGGTGCTTCATGGATCAGACCTTGTGGCTATTGTTTGTAACCTGTAAATAAGCAAGCTAAAAGACTTCCAGACTTGCTAACATATGCAAAAGTAATTGCTTCAGAGACCCTGGATAATGCAAACAACATGCAATTTAATGTCTGCTTCTCTCGTTTGCAAGCACGAAAAATTGCCTCAGGGTTTTACATCCAACTACCCTGGATACCTAAGAGAAGATTTTTAATCAAGCTTTTTGCCAGGTAAAACTATGCTTCCTGTGTTTACAGATTCACAAGTTCCATGGACAAGCACTCTGACAAAAAAAAAAAAAAGACACACATAAACCAAAAATATACCATAAGCAAATACCTTATACTGAAGCAAAACAACTTTCACACAAGCAGGTTTTAATGTCTCCACCTTTGCCAATTGAGCCTTCTTGTTTCTCAGAACCAGGTCTGTTGTTTTGTGGGGTTTTTGTTTTGATTTGGTTTTGGATGGGGTTATTTGTATGTGGGGGGAGGATGTTTAAACACTCTTGAATTTGTGTACGGTATATTAATTTAATATATCAAGAAATTCATCTTGTTATTTCATAAATATTTTTAAGTGAACTACATTGTAAATACAACTACAGAACAAAAATAGATTTCTATCCCCATAGTATCTATCAAATAGGTCCTGCTCTAGGGTCACAGGCTTCTGTGTACAAAGACTGTAAGAGCAATGCTTATTCTATACTGAATTCAAATTGCTTTCAGTTCTAGAATAAAGATTTGATACATTCACATGAACAGTTATCTCCTCTCAAATCATAAGCAGAACATAGTTTTGCCACTAGCTTATTTAGCTATTTCCAAAAATACTACTACTGGGGAAAATTTGTGTTACTTAAACAAATGACCCAAAAAGATAATGTGCTTTCCTGCTTTTCTAGTATGGGTACATCCATATCCCATGCAAACTATACCTGCCTCTCACAGCCTCAGCTGCAGTGCATAGGTCAGCTCTGCAAAGTCATTATTTGTCAGTCTTTAACACATAGTGGACTCTGGGAAATCACCTTCTTCCTATACAAGGTGCATAGAGTGTTTCTGTTATCTAACATCAACTGATTAGAGACAATGACTACATTAAATTGTAATTTATGGGTTTTATATGTACATTTTACACACAGCATGGCACCTCCTGCAATAGCTTACAACCAATTCCCTCTTTAAGCATCTCTTATGCTGCACACAGAGCACCAATCAATAATTTTTTTACTATGAGGGTGGTGAAACACTGGCACAGGTTTCCCAGAGAGGTGGTAGATGCCCCATCCCTGGAGACATTCAAGGCCAGGCTGGACAAGGCTCTGAGCAACCTGATCTGGTTGGAGATGTCCCTGCTCATTGCAGGGGGTTGGACTAGATGACCTTTGAAAGTCCCTTCCAACCCAATCTATGATTCTGTGTTTATGATAAGTCAACACAGGAAAGCACCTGCAACCCGCGCAACTGGTATAGATTTATGCCAAAACTGACAGCTGGGCCCAGCTTCAAGGAGGTGCACAGCCCTCATCTGTAGGATCATTCAAGTCCATCTCTCCCATCTCCCCAGCCAATACTCAGCAGTATTATACAACCATATTTTATTCTCAGTAGGTCTTACCTAGCAAGTATCACTCTTGCTTGTTCTCCTTTTCCCCACTCCATCTATCACCTTTGCACAGCAGTAAGAGCCTATTTTGAAGCCAAGCTTTCCTGCAGCAACCTTCTTGTGTCCAGTGAAAGCCCAGTCTTCGACTTGCAAGTTCTCTTCCCCCACTCTAGTAGCTGCCAATGTGGCTTTTCTGTCTTTCAAAGGAAGACACTGCAGTTTCTTAAATAAAGACTATAGAATGTCATTCTCTGCTGAAGTAATGTCATGGTAGAAGAGAATTAGCACCACGTCTGTCTCCAGAACTGCCTACTCTGCTTTCTCAGGATGTTCAGGCATCACCATACCTCAAAGACATTAGTCTGTATTGAATCTGGCCTCACTCAGATCTCAGTAGTAACACATACCTTCAATTCAAGCATTTCCCCCTCACAGATACTGTTGCCATCTGCAGGGACTCGGACAAAATTACGTGCTTTTCTGGGCATGCTACATGAGGTTTTTTTGTTCCTCTTGTCCTGCCTGACTCAGGGACTAGTCAGGCAGCAGGCACCCCCCCACACATCCTTTCTTTTAGTCAGGAGTGACCTGAATTCTCCTATCAATGAACTCAAGCCTTGTTGTATGTTCTTGCTCATGTAGCTGTGGCCAAAACTGATCAGTTAGTGAAAACACAATGGTTCAAACGTAAAACAGGCAGTTCAGGGAAACTAAGTTCGAATCAAATGATTGCATATCAAGGAGCTGCTACACATGCTTATGCTTTGTCCATGTCCTTACTGTGGAGTCATCAGAATCTCTTTATCTTTTCTTCACTCTACCTGTGAATCATACTTTCTTTCCTCCTTGTATTAAAACATTTTCATATATAAACATCTTATTTCATGTATAATGCATCTAAACTCACATATTTGTTAAAAAAAAAAAAAAAAAGGAACAAATAGATACTAGGATTACCTTTGAGAACACTGAAAGGAGCTAAAAATAAGGCTACAGGTAGTGCAAGCAACAAAGGCTGAGCTGGAAGAGATGTCTGCCCTCAAGAACGTATGCACTTTCTATGGCCAGAATCCAGCATTGCTGGACCAAGAAGCCAAAGAAAAGCTGGACTCTTGCTATGAATTGCTCTCTGCAGCACCCTCCCTGAGCCTTCCTCAGTTCCACCATCCCCATCACCTGCAGAGGACAGCATCTGCTTCTGACATGAGCTGCCACAGTTTTCAGGCTCAAAACCAGCTTCATCCTTCCCTCACAATTCTGGAAAATTGCAAAACTCACTTCCATTGAATAACACATATGACAAATATACTGAAAGCAGAGCACAGTCCCCTTCCCTAAGTGGATCTAGCATATCTAAAAGTCAGTTTAGATGCTAAGAGTTTTAAAGATATTTCTTTAACATGAAAAATACGTTCAGGCTTCAATGGGTCTCTAGTTTAAAATATAGCCATAAATTTCACTTGAGCATTTAAAGTGAACAAAAACAAAAACAAAACAACAACAACAACAACTTAAAAGCACACATGGATTGTCAAAAACATCTCATATACAATATAGAAGAGCAAAAATTTTATTTTACAGTACCTTGGTTTGCAGGCAATGGGCAATTCATTTATTGGGTGCCACAGGCATGCAGCATGTCCAGTGTTAAAAATCAACATAGAAACAAAGGCAGTTTGCTACAAACCAGCCCATAAAGTCAGATAAAGGGCAGCATCTCCACAGTGATGCATTAAAAAAAGAAAAAAGTGAAGAGAAAAAAGTATCAAACTGAAGAGATGTGAATCCAGTAGTATGCTGGACACTGCAAAAGATGTCACCATAGTCTGGAGGCAGCGCTGTGCTTACGAGGTCCTGGGATTTTTCTGTGGAGTGAGTGATCCTATCTTGGGTTTGGGGCAGCACATGTGAGGAGGGAGTACAAAATCTCATGTGCTACACTAAAGAACTTGGTCCCTTTCCTTATTCTGCTGCCATGATATTAGGAGTTACTTCATGTCTGTTCATCCAAGATCCTCAGTCCAAAACCCCATCCTGGGCTACTCTTTCAAGAAAAGAAGCATTCATGTGGCATCACCCTCACAGTACTTCCTTGGGCTCAAAACATCTTGCAGCTTTCTCCTTACATTTCACTAACCCTACAGCACTACGTACAGTCTCTAACTTCAGTAGTCTCGGTCACTCTCCTGGGCTGTTCTGTCATTCAAATTTGGCCATGGTTGTCCTTCCCCTCCTTTCAGGCAAGAATAGACAGTTCCTTCTGCCTACCTCAACCTCCAGTACCATTTCTTCTCAAGCACACATGACCCTGTTCCATTTGTGAGTGTCTTATTACTGGGGGCAGGGCACAGTGGAACCATTTGCTAACACCTGATATGATAAAGATCATGGTCACATATGCCAGCATGGAGACGAGTGTGTAGACAAAGGGCTGGTAGCTACAGCTAGGGACAGCAGAAGGTGGGTGCTCCGGGCTGGAAAGACAGAAGATGTGAACAAATGGTGCAAGCCAAAGGAGAGAGCAGCTGCTCTCAGGAAGATGTGAGACCACAGCCGAATACAAGCTCCTGGGGAAGACCACAAGGACACTCTTGCCATGGAGACGGAAGCTGACTCAGAAAACAAGCTGAGGACAACCTCAAATGGAGATCCATACCATGTGGAAATGCAGACTGTCTCCCAGAGGGCTGTGGAGACAGCATGCAGAGGACGGACAGCTTACAATATTATAAGGGTCTAACAACATGGACACACTCCTTTCCAAAGTCTATAGATTTGGGACCACCAAGTCTCTATTTTCTTTTGCTGGGAATAAACTGATAAGAAACATACTGGCAGGAAGGGAGCATATTTTCTCTTCCTCTACTTGGAGTCAAGTATAGTGATTCAATATCTTATTACCATTATTTGTTGTTCAAACAGCTCTTCAGTTACAATATGACCATAGGGACAAGAACCTCCTGGCCCAACACATTTTTTCCATTATTTTGGCTCAGGGATTTTCTCTCTCTCTCTCTTTTTTTTTTTATTTTAATGTTGGAAATTCTCTCCAGATCATAAGTCTTAACTTATATGAGCATCTGAGCTTTAGTCCAGCATTAAAAGATGACAAAGCCCCTTATTGCATATGCATGACACCACAGCTCTTATTACAGTAATATCTCTTTTCAGTAAGGTTCCTGCATAACTAAGGAGCTGCTCTATTATCTCTTGCTAACTAAACTCAGAAATTTGTTAATGAATGGGGAAGGACATTCATCTCACTCCTGTGTCTAGACACCCACATGGTAGAGGAACAGTTAAACACTCACACGTGCTAGATGCTATGCTTTCAGTGTAATTTTTAACTTATAAAACTCTAGATCTCTAAAGATCAGTGCCCTAACATAGCAAGTAATGACAGCCTCTACATCTCTTGGATGTGAAACAGGACTGTGCTGTTTCACAGGGTTGTACTGAAGACACATAAAATAATGTTTGTGCAACTCTCTTTACAACATCTCGGGGTACCATTAGAACTTATTTTTGCCAGGGCACAGACATGCAACACAGAAAGGCCTTGAATCACAATTGAATGAGGTAACCAAAAAGGAATATTAAATAATTACTCATTCATTGAACCGGACAAACATTAGCATTAGACTGCAACTAGTAAGAGAATATTTCACAATGCACATGAGGACTGTGAAGACAAGCTTTGCAACCTTAATATCTTTCACTTTCCTCTCTCCCTTTGCCTGCCAAAGAACAACTATGCCATCTCATAACATCAGCCAAAGAGGTATTTGTGATGTGCCTTTTTAAGAAATGGGATTGCAATTGAAAAATCCAACAGGGAAGCTTATTAAATTAATTCAGCCCGCAAAGGTGTTTTTGTTTTGAACCTTCATAATCTAATTCCGTAGTGGAGATGTGTTTGTTTTCTAAGCAAAGAAATTTACTTCCTACCAGTCATAAAAATTTGATACAAAACAGAAATTCAACATTGCTTTCCAGAAAGAAATGGAAAAGTTGTTCCCTGTGTGCTCATTTCTAGTACATGTCTACTGATAGGAAAGCTAAGCTGCTGCATGGAAGCTTTAAGTTCTTTCTACTGTCATAACCATATCATGTGCCCATATGAACAGATTACACAATATTTTCATGGGAGGCAATTTCTCCCTTTAGTGCAAAGCATTAGGCTAATGTTATTCAGTGCACACATAATAGGAAATTAAGTTTTGATCTCCAGGCTCCCCTATGGTTTCACTTCTGTTGTAGAAGGCAATAACAGCACAAATGCAAGGCAGTAAATTATTTCTTGCAATAGTATGGGATACTCAACAGGGTAACACCTTATATGCCTTATTCATTACAGGCACTGAGCTATGCCAGGAGAAAGATTCAGTTAGTCATGAAAAAGCAGTGAAAATAAGGCACCAGGCCATTAAAACACAGCATTTCCACTTGGGCAGGAGAAGAGACACACTCTTAGAAGAACCACACCAAACCCTACAGGAAGAAGTGACTGAGAAGCCAGATGTAGAGAAAGAAAGCTATCCAGACAAGACACCAGCATTGCTTCGATGGATGATGCAATGCAACGACTTTCACACCCATGACTGACACTCACCTGGATTAGCAACACCAGGCAATTCACTGAGTTATCCTGCATTGTTTCTCTGTAGAAAGGTTTCAGTTCTAGAACCAGCTTATTATAAAATGCCAGTATCTGGGGAAAAAGCAAACAAACAAACAAAACAAAAGAAAAAAAACAACCAAAAAAAACACACACACAAAAAAAAAAAAAAAAAACCACACCACACACCACTCCAAAACAAAAACCACAGACATTTAAGAGAAGAGTTTAATAATAACTGTTTCTCCTTCCATAACATCCCTTGTATTTTGTTTTTTGGTTTGGGGTTTTTCCAGTTTTTCTGTTGGGTTTTGGTTGTTTTTTTTATTTGTTTTCTTGTTCTTCTTTTAGTATCTTGGGGTCTGGAGGTTTTTTATTTGTTTTGGGTTGGGGCAGGTTGCTCTTTAAAATTAATTAAAAAAAAAAAAAAGCCATGCCATTTTCCTGTCTAATTAAATTAGACCATGAAGGAGGACAGACGTTTCCAGCATGGCTTGTTAGAGCACAGAGAGGCTCCAGAACATGCCCAACACCCTGACAAGCAGCCACTCTGAGGCAACCCGCAATCTCACATGCCTCCAGCACACACTGCGACTGCCACCACAGCCATTCCCGCACAGCATGAGAAGGTGCTCTGGAAGCATTCCCACGGGATGAGAGGCTGTGCACAAAACCCCCTGCCACAATACCGCCAGTGATCAGAGTTTTGGGCTGGCTGCCATTAGTCCAACCATAAGAGAAAGATAATGTAACAAAACAAGGTATTTATCACTTTTCAGTGCTACACAGTGCAATGTAAAGCAGGACAGACAGTACACGGGCTGTGGTTCCTGTGGTCATCATGACAAGTCTTCCAAGTAAGTTTTACAGGAACAGGAGCTGTATTCAGCCTTATTTGCCAACACTCAGCCTTTTCCCAGGGTCAGCCTCAAGCTTGAGGCCTGTAATTTCAGAGAAGGGGTACACTGCACTTCATTATTGGCATCCTCAGTATTTTGGAAAACAAACACACACACACATATATATATATAAATCTACAATATACAAAAGAAAAATCCAGGGACATTTTTGGTAGATATAGTGGTATTATGTCAGAAGGAAGCAAGTGCAACACTAATGTGGATGGTAAATCTTTGGAGGAACGTTCTGTCAGGTGTTGAACAGATGCAGAGTTCTTTTATGTGAAACACCCATCCAACAAGCAGAAAGACAAAGCCCATGACAAATGCACTTACTGCTTTTTTCTCCAGGTACCAGCGTTACACTGACACTCCTGCTGTGCTGCTTGGTCAGGGTGGAAACAGTAAGCTTTACTCCAAATAGCAATATGTGCTCAAGAATCTGATCTTGTTACAAAAAGGTGCAGACGGATGGGAAATAGGATGTTTTAGGTCACCAAATAGTAGGTCGAGAGACATAACAAATTAAAAATCATGTTAGGCTAATTAAGTCACCGAACTGTAAAGCAGGCTTTTGTCCTTTCTCAACCTCTTGTTAGCCCAACATACACACATGCAATTATCCAGTCAGAAAGGGATTCGAGACACCAGTTTTCAGTGAGAAGCTGTCACAAGATGGACTGAATCAGTACATGTGCATTTCAGGAAAGTTAAGAAGGGTCCTGGATGACAGCGCTCCTCACTGTGAAGCTCAGCTGAATTGGGGAAACATATCAAGTGCAAATACAGCTCTCAGTGTTGTGAGAAGCACTCTGTGGATGGCTGGATACTGCCAGCTTCAGTCAGCAAGTGTCTGCAGGTAGAAATAAAGACTATCCTAAAATATGCTTATATTTGAAATAGAAGATGGTGGTGGACACTCCCAACATATTGATGAGGGCAGAAAAAAAAAAAAAGTAATTATTTACATAAAACTACATTGGTGACTGGATGGTTAAAATCATTCTCAGTTGCAGCCTCTCATTACTCCTGGCGTGTTTGGTGACTGAAGAAGAATGACTGCCATGTTGGTACTCATAACATCTGCAAACAGAACAAGGAACTCTCTAAAGCCAGTGGGTGGGAAAGCCGGAACACCAGCCCCTCTGAGGATTAAATGCCTGTAAATTCCTGAACACAAACAAGGCCAGATTAATTTCAAGCTAAGGTCCCCATGCATAATTGGAGATCCCAGACTGGGCTGCCCTGGTGGTTCTCATGGCACAGCTGCTGGACAACTGCAAATTAGCACAGCACATTAAAGAAAACTGGGATTTTCATAACACACATGGCAATAGCTCCCTGAGCTATGTGCTGAGACTCACTATTGCAAATTCTGTTTTCCCCTCTGTTAAGATACTAAGCTATAACAAGCAAGTATCCCAGAGATCAATACACACAGGAACAAAATAATCGGTTTTTTAGTCTGTATTATGCATTACTAATAGAAAGATCTATCTTATGTTTAGCTGAGCAGATCCACTGATTTTTTTTTCACTGGGGACTTGCTTAAATGTTTTCAAAAATCCAGTCGGTGATGGAAAGGGGTTCCTAAATTGTATGGTTTCCAAGATCACCGATGGGAAGAGTAAAAAGCTAAGATGCCGGGTGAAACACAGTGCAACGGAGAAACCGAGTACAGACGCTGTGGGGGAGTGTGGTCATCCTGGCTACGGACTAGATAAAAGCACACGGGTCCCGCTGCAGCCTCTGGAAATGACCCACGGCATTGTCCCGACCCCTGTGTCCCCCTGCTCCGACCGGGCGGCTGGTCCCTGTGGTTTCTGCTTCTCCAGCGTGTGAAGAGCTCCCCCAGGCTGCAGCTGCCCCAGGCTGCGGCTCCCCCAGGCTGCAGCTCCCCCAAGTTGCGGCTCCCCGAGGCTGCCGCCGCTCCGGGCGGCCCCGGGATGTGGCCCCGCGATGCAGCCCCGGGATGCGGCCCCGGGACCCTCCTCCCGGGATGCGGCCTTTTCAAAGCACCTGGCTGCTGCTCCTGGCACACGGGGCGGGGGGGGGGGGCGGGAAAAATCGTCGTCAGCCCTTGTAATTCCTGTTTGCGACACATAGGCAACTGGCTGATCAGTTTGATTCCTCTGTATGTACATCAGGTTTCTTTCAACCTGCCAAGCATCTGCTGCTCCTCCCTGCTTTATCATTTTCTCTTTCTTTCTCCTTCTGCCTTCTTGGGTGTTTGCCATTTCTCAGTTTTTTAGTTCCAATTTCCTGTCATTCTCCCTCCTCCTTTTAGCCACATTCCCCCCACCCCATCCCTTTCTCCTCACTGTATGTCTTGTTTTTCAATAGAAAACAGTGAGTTATTCAGACATAAAAATCTATACGTCTGTTGGATTAAATAAATACTAGGATGTGTTTGACTCTGTGTAAAGAGGATATATACATATCTTCAACCTTTCTGCCCCTTTAATATGGTATCCTAGGCAACCTGAATTTTCATGTTGCAGATACAACCATCCAAGCTTTTCTTTTTTTAATATAAAAATTAACCTTTGCACACCATCTGAGAATTTCAGAAAGCACATAACCTGATTATGACTAAGCTCCATGAATTATTCATTTGTCTGTAAGTATGAGAGAACAGATTTAATTATATTTGAGGGACATCTTCTATAGAATTAAGCATTGAAATCCTCAATTGTCTACCTAGCAGTTCTAGGCACACTCTACACTGGGCTTTAAATGTATATACATAAATGCATGGCATTAGTTCAGAAGTTGTATGAAGTGAAATTAAAAACATACCAATATCTCCATACATATAAACAGTAGACCTGTCTACTCACGAGCCACTTGTATATTAAATCAAACACAACTTTATCTTCATCATCAGAAAATGAAAACAATAAATTAAAAATGCCAAGTTATCTAGAATGTGGCCATGGGTCATAAAACATGTATGCACTCTGTTTATAACATAAATTTCTCAGACAGCTATAGGTCAATGTTAACCATTGAAAAATGTGTGTCTATCTCACAATAACAGCCTTTTGTTGTATTTGGCATGCCTCAAATCAACTTCAAATGAGAGACTTTGATTGTAATCAATATTAGTTCTCCATGTAAGCACTTTACAGAACATTTTTACACTGATGAAAAGCACCTTACAAGAGCTATAATAACAATATCAATGCTTCCACCATTTCAAAGGAACTCATTGCCAAAACATAAGATATACTCTATTCCCGTCCCCAACCCCCTATATAAAAATTAATTATTTTAAAGGCTAGTCCACCCCTGCATTGATCTAATTTCACACACCTGTAACTCAGAACAATTCAGCTCCAGTTCCCAGTAAAACTAGAAGCGGATCACAGTTAAGCAATCCCATCATTTCTCTGTATTGAGGGGTAGGCTTTAACCTTGTTTTTATTTGGAACTGCTAATATAAATAAAAATCATTTACTGACCAGGAGTGCTCTTGTTTGTAGGGTCTGATATACAGGCTAGTTCTCTTCTGATGGCCAAGTGCCCCATTGCCACAGTCACCCTGTCCCTCACCCCCACAGCCAGCAACACAAGTAACTGGCAGGTGAAAAAGTTGCACTGCCACAGTTTCTCTACCTTCAAAAAACAAAACAAACCAAACAAACAAGACAAACCAAAACAAAAAACAACAACAACAAAACAGTTGAAGACACTGAACTTTTTTTTCATATGATGTTTCAGGACCTACTGAGAAAATGCCTGTTCAAGAGGCTGCAGTTCTTCTTAACTGCTTACAGCATGGTCTTCCAAAGCCAGAAAGAGAGATTTCTTTTTATTCATATTTTCTGGTGCGGGGTTAGGGGTTTTTTTTTATATGGAGTTAAGCATAATTTGTGTATATGAAACTCTTCTTAGTTGTTTGGCTTTTCAATGTGATATAGAAGGAATCTGGAAAGTGATCTAAGCACCTAGTTCCTCCAAACATTGCAGCTTTAAAGCCTGCAGCTGTCCTATGCCGAATGTACAACTATGCTTACAAAAATTCATTTGACTAAGAAACAAGCATAATATTTAGCAACAAATAAAGGATAGCTTTTCCCAGACCTCTGCATAATACAGGTAATTCAGTGTATCTGAATAAAAACAGTTGGTCTCAGCTGACAACTTCTCCTTCAGGTGGGGACAGCTGTAGGGACAGATGTTTGTGTGTGGTATTTACACAGGTGTTACTAGATATATGACACAAGCAGTAGCCCTTGATGGTTTTGAACTGAATCAGTGTTTAAAAATTAAAAAATAAATAAAATTAAATTAAATTAAAATAAATTTTATAAACCCTACACACAGAGAAATTTGAAAACGCTAGACTGGCCAAAACATGATAAAACGTTTAATATTTCATTACTCTCCCCCCGTTGCTACTGGGGAAAGTGAGCAAGTAACAGGAATTGGTATTAGACATGGTTTAATACTGCAAAAATTAAGACATGGACTGCTAATCCCTTGAAGACTGAAGGAGTAGGATCCCATATTTAATAACAAAATACAGCAAAGGCTCTTATTTATATGCCTAGAACAAAAGAAAACATTGTTTTCAAAGCCAGTAGCCTAAATCTAACCCACTCCTTTTCAATCAGAGGTCTAATTTCAGTACCAAGTGCCACAAATATCCATTATTTTTATCAGCTTTTACTTAGTCTTTCATGACAAATTTCGGATGTGAATCACCAATAAAGCAAAAATAAGCAAGCAGCCCTATATTTTCCCCTGTGTCTTTCTCTGCTGTTGACAGAGGAGGAGGCCACAGCAGCTTAAGGTATTTTGCTCCAAACATGGCATATGTCCACAGCAGCAGCCTGAAGAGGTGCCCGCGCTTGGGATGAAGCTTGGTTTATGCTACAGCTGGTGTTTTATAAAGGACCAAGACAAACTCTTCAGCCTTCCCATCCCACAGCTTCACGCAGGGAGCAGTCATCCACATGAATAACCCCATTGGCTTCAGTTACTGCTCAGCAGTTGGGTATCAGCATCCCACTAAAGCAGCTTCATTTTCAGCTGCTGAGCAGCCATGCGTGTTCACCGAGCCAGCAGCTCTGAAAACAAGTATGTAATTCTGCCTTCAGGAGGCCAGCAATTGGCCTCTGAACATGACTGTCATAACTGCTGTGAATACAAACAAATAAGTTGTTGTGGGTTTATTCCAGGGTACACTATATAGTTTAAATATGTATAGTGGTAAAACTAGAAGAGAACCTGAAAACTGCTTCCCTTCTCCTATCTAACACCTTTTTTTACCAACAAAGCCTCACATGTAACGTAAATAACAAGTCTACCCTGATTTTTTTTCCTACAGGATGCCTTCTTGCAGTTTGTTTTCCATTGCAAGGTAACTAAATGGCTAACATTATATTTTAGTACTTTAATATATGAAGTTTAACTATTTTGTGAAATATTAATGAGTTTTCAATGCATCCTAACATAACTGCTGTAAGTGTTTATACTGCTTACTTCAAAACTGCTATGCTGCAGAAGTTTAGGTTTTCTGTTACTTTTCTAAATACATCATTTTCTGAAGTGAATTCCCTGCCTAACATAAACAAAAATACTTTATGGATAATTGTCTTCACATGGCAGCACTCTTAGAGTCTGAGCACAGTGGTCTTTCAGCCTAAAATCTTGCAAAGATTCATAAAATAATTTAACAATGCACAAGATTAACCTGATCCCTGCAGTATCCAGATAAATATTATGTCCCCTCCTTTCATAAGTCAGGATGTTGAATTATATAAACATGCTCTTTCAGAAGCCACAATTCAAACACACCCATGTAGCCAGGCACTCCAGCAGCATGAGCTAAAATCCCAGCAGTACTTACACTTCTGCCAACATGAAGCCTCCACGGGACTTTAAACATATGCTTAAAGTCAAATCCATAGTGGGCCTGGCTGAATTGAGACAGATTCAAACGGGGATGAAACATGCTCCCCCAGGCTGTGGGGAGCTGCCAGCTTTTCCCTGCAGGCATCAGTGGAAGAACACCTACAAAGGACTTCCCTGGTTAGGGACAGCCCATGTGGCAGGGCAGGAGGTTCACAACAGTTTCTTTCTGTTTTGGGGTTTGTCTTGTCATAGTAAAAGGAGATAACTTCTTTCCCACATGGAAGGGCTTGAATTTCCAAGATTCCCAACACCTTTATCTATCTGTTAAAAAAAAAAAAACAAAACACTTTCAGTTTGCTTCATACCTTATTTCCACTCCTTTCTTATTCTCATTGCTAAGGCATGTTCTTTTTTTTTTTTTTTTTATTGTAAGTAACACACTTGACACTAATTTCATACAAGTTTAGTGATATTTCAATGGTAAAGAGCATAAAGTCCGTTAACCACTCCAGACAAGTTGCCAACACCTGTAGAATGACTGGCACCTCACAAAATCCTAAAAAATTAGCATCAAGAAAATAAAAACAGGGACCTACTATCATTCTCTGGTAACAGCCTATGGTCCTCCAGCAGCAGAGCTTGAATTCTTTGCTTTACCTTCAGCCCTCCAAAGATTTTTGCAGTTCTTCCTCCCTTCTAAGCTTGTAATCAAAAATGCCATTGAAGACATTGTTTCACGTAGCTTCACAAGCAAGCTCTAGAGCCCTTACTCCATCCTTATAGAGCACAGGCTGGAGACACTGCTGTATGGGTCTCAGCCATAGCACACCCACATCCTCACTGCCAAGATGCACCTCAACTATGGAGCTGAGGGTTACGCATGGACCACATAGTAAACTTTCATACAGAGGTGGATTTTCACCACAATTTCACAAAATTTCACAACAAATTTTGAGTGTTACATTTGCTTCTTTTCTTGGGTGGTGCTGATTTTTATCTCTATGTGACCACCTGGAACAAGGTATGTCAAATTTGTCACCTGCTCAGGTTTGCTTATAGCTGTCATTCTATCAAACACGGAATAGAGGATGTTGTACCAGGTCTCTAAAAAGATTTCATATGAGTCTGTATCTTAAGTCATAGACTTACATGCCTATCCCCTAAGTAGAACGGTTACAACTTAATAAGATGAGCTACAAAATTTACCACATTTTCTAATCAACAATACATGTGTCGCAATTCTTCCTGATACAGCATTGACCTGTCACAACCATGCTCATATTCTGGAGCAGTTACACACTACAGACACTGTACAGTCACATTTAAAGTACAAACATTTTCAAGGGGTTTTCCCTCTAAGATTCAGTAATCTTGCATAAATGTTAGACAGCTAATGTTAACCCTGAACCCAGCAAAGTTTCCAAGCCCACAGGTGCAGTTACAGACCCAGTCTCTGCTGCAAGTTAAGACAGCTTATGCTTCAGTAACCCCCTTATCCGATCTACCTCAAATTATTCAAACACAACACAGAGGAGAAGGTCAGTATGATTTCAGTGTCCAGTGAGACAGATGAAGCTGCTCTCCCAGTGCCACCTAAGTCGAGCTTTAGCATTGTATCACAGAGGCATCCCAAAAGTCAATTCAGGCAGACAACAAGCTTCAAACAAACAGAACTGTTTAGCAAAAAAAAACCCAAAAACAAAACAGAACAAAACAATACACAAACAACAACAAAAAACCCCACACCACTAGAAATGGAGTTTATCCAAAATTATTCAGCATTATGATAGTCTTACTGTACAACCACATAAGAATAAGGATCCACAGCATGCAAGCCCTTCACAAAAGGCCTCCTTCACTCAAGGATAGCCAGAAGAAATAATCGCTTGTCCAAGACGTCAAGGGCTTACTCAAGGATATATCCGGAAGAAAGAGAAAGTGAGGGCACTCAGTCCTGGAACGTCTCCTTAGATGGTGTCCCACTCTAAGGGAAGGGTTTTGTTCACAGACCCACTGCTCCAAGAAGACAACCACAAGGGGGTTTTCAGCAGGGACCACATTTATAGCCCGGTCAGATCTGGCTGTGGTTATTACAAGCATGGTCATGGAATCATAAAATCATTTTGGTTGGAAGAGACCCTCAAGATCATTGAGTCCCACCATAACCTAACACTGACACTAAACGAGGTCCCTAAGAACTTTGTCTAAACAACCTTTAAACACTTCCAGGGATGGTGACTCCGAGACTTCCCTGGGCAGCCTGTTTCAATGCCTGACAACCCTTTCTGTGAAGAATTTTTTCGTAATATCCAATCTGAACCTCCTCTGGCACAACATGAGGCCATTTCCTCTTGTCCTATCACTTGCTCCTTGGGAGAAGAGACCAACACCTTCCATGCTACAACCTCCTTTCAGGTAGTTGTAGACAGCAATAAAGTATCCTCTCAGCCTCCTTTTCTCCAGGCTAAACAGCCCCAGTTCCCTCAGCTACTATTCATAAGATTTGTGCTCCAGACCCCTCAACAGCTTTGTTGCCCTTCCCTGAACTCTCTCCAGCACCTCAATGTCTTTCTTATCATAAGGGGCCCAAAACTGAACACAGCATTCAAGGTGGGGCCTCATCAATGCCAAGTACAGTGGCACAATCATTTCTCTAGTCCTGCTGGCCACCCTATTCCTGATACAAGCCAGGATGCTGTTGGCTTTTTTGGCCACCTGGGCAGACGGCTGGCTCATGTTCAGCTGCTGTCAGTCAATACCCCCAGATCCTTTTGCACCAGGCAGCTTTCCAGCCACTTTTCCCTGAGCCTGTAGCACTGCCTGGGGTTGTTGTGACCCAAGTACAGAAGCTGGCACTTGGCCTTGTTAAACCTGATACAACTGGCCTTAGCCCAATAATCCAGCTTGTCCAGATCCCTCTGTATGGCCTTCCTACTCTCTAGCAAATCAACACTGCCACCCAATTTGGTGTTGTCTGCAAACTTACTGAGGGTGTACTCAATCCCCTCATCCAGATCATTGATAAAGAGATTAAACAGAACCAGGCCCAATACAGAGCCCTGGGAAACATGACTCTTGACCAGTTTCCAACTGGATTTGGCTCCCTCCAGCCAGTTCTTTATCCATCTCAGAGTACACCCATCCAGGCCATGAGCTGCCAGCTTCTCCAGGAGGATGCTGTGGGATACAGTGTCAAAGACTTTACTGAAGTCCAAGTACACAACATCCACATCCTTTCCTTTCCCTCATCTACTAGGTGGGTCACCTAGTCATAGAAGGAGATCAGGTTGGTCAACCAGGACCTGCCTCTCATAAACCTATGTTGACTGGGCCTGACTGCATGGTTTTCTTCTATGTGCCGTGTGATGTCACTCAGGATGATCTGCTCCATCACCTTCCCTGGCACAAAGGTCAGACTGACAGGTCTGTAGTACCCTGGATCCTCCTTCCGGCCCTTCTTGTAGATGGGCATCATGTTTGCCAAATTCCAGTCAACTGGGACCTCCCTAGTTAGCCAGGTTTGCTGATAGATAATGGAAAGTGGCTCAGTGATCACCTCTGCCAGCTCCCTCAGCACCCTTGGGTATATCCCAGCTGGCCTCACAGACTTGTGGTTGTCTAAGTGGTGTAGCAGGTCACTAACCATTTACCTTTGGATTATCTGGGCTTCATTCTGCTCCCCATCCCAGTCTTCTGGCTTAGGGGGCTGGATACCTGGAGCACAACTGTTCTGACTATTAAAGACTGAGGTAAAGAAGGCATTTAGTACCTCAGGCTTTTCATCATTTTCTGTCACTATGCTTCCTGCCACATCCATCAGGGGATGGAGATTCTCCTTAGCCCTCCTCTTGTTGCTGATACATTTATAGAAACATTTCATACTGCCTTTTACAGTAGTATCCAGCCTCAGCTCTAGTTGGATTTTGGCCCTTCTAGTTTTCTCCCTGCATACCCTCAGCCTTTTGCCTTCCTGTCTGAGAATGTGGTAATTTTTTCTAAGAACACCATTATTCTGTCTGCCCCAATAGGGAACAACACTGAGCTCCTCACTGTTTCTAAAATTAACAGAGTTCATTAAAGTTACCTAGAGTTAGTGCTGCTGGTCTTTAATCCTCTCAGCTCTGTTTCATAACCACTGTTGTATGAAAGCTGTTTGAGCTGTGAATTCACTTTTGTTGCGTTCCCATGTAGACAGGCAGTGGCCCTGAGAAACCTGAAGAAACCTGGAATGAACTCTGAAATCCTATCATGAGTGGAAAAAGTCTCTGGACTTAAGAGGGCTAAGATTTCACTCACGCTCTTCAGAAGGCACCTTTCTGTACGACAAACCTGCTGCAGAGTATGGAGGCTTGAGCTGAGCCTCTCCACGGAATTGGATAAGTTCCCTGCTGAAGTCTCTGCCTACATATATCTCTCCTATGAAATCTCACTTGTCTTTGCCTGTTGCAGTTTGAACACCATATGTAAGGGCCCTGTCAGCCTGTCTCTTTGGAGATTATTTTATTGTCGCTTGTCAGGAATGAACATAGTGTTGGACACTCTAGTGTGTGCTTTTCTTTCTTTCTTGTAGCATACAGCTGCACACTTTAGTCCCTTCTTCTGCCCCCAGAAATCTTTCGCTTTTGACACCACCAGTTCTTCACAGGTGATAATTAGAAGCACGGCAAAGCTGTCTGAAGGTGCCCCACCACGGCATGATGCCAGACTGTCAGTGACCCTCCTGGACTGTAGCTGTTCATACAAGCACTGTAGCATCTACTCTGAGAACAAGGACCAAACCATACAGTCTTAATTTGAGCTCAGGTTGTGGGGCAGTTGGTTATTAAGGAGGGCAAGTTACCCTCAGTGGGCTTTCTTGTTTCCCTTTTGAGCCCAGCTGGGGGTACAGGAACGGTTCCCGATTAAGTTAGCAGAGCTGAACCAAGCCCTGGTACCAGGGGGGATTACACACAGAACAGCCCCCGTCTTTTAATAACACCGCAACTATATGGGCCCATATACGTTTTGTAGTATGCAATTTTAATGGCTAACAAGCCATAAAATTTTTATTACTGACAGTAATAACATTCTTATTAGTTTTAAATGCTCTTCTGACAGGCAGAGTACTTTCCCTTTTGCAGAGCACCTCGCTCTCAAAGTCTACTCCCTCTGCTGACAGCTAAGTGAGAGCTGCCAGGCTTACAGCGATGGCAATAAAGACAGAAACACAATCTTCCTGCTTGGAGCAAGGAGGAGGAAGAAGACACCTCAGCTGAGCCACAAAATTTCAACCATGACAAAATGTCAGTTTTCAGTCATATTATCCGACTGGTTGACGTGACTGAAGCAGAAGCTCAAGGCAGAAATTACCATTTAGCAAAACTCCGAGATGCCAGGAGTAGGTTAGATAAACACTATCCCATATGGTGTCTTTGATGTTAATTCCCCACAGGGAAGTGACTTGCTGTTTGTCCTGTTGAGACAAACTGATTTCCATCCGTTTAGTCCCAGGACTGAGAAAATCAATCTCACACTGGGGATGGAGACACAGCTCCAAAAACTGCAGCGAAAGAATGCATGGTTTTCCCCTATTTTAAAGTATATTCAAATACTTTGAGGGGGATGTTGCTCAAAGTGAGTAGATGGTGTGTTATATCTCTTCGAATGTGTATACAAACACACTACCTGGAAAGAACATACAGAAGAAAACATATCAATGACAACCAGGGCAGCTCATGACTACCCTGATACTGTTAAAAGTATTAAAAAAATACAGTCTTCCAAAGTGAAGTTCAGTTTATTCAGTTTGTTGAACAGGAGGTTGAGAGGTGACTGGAACCTTGTGTATAGGTATCTACATATGGAAAGTGTCTGATAGCAAGGGACTTCTTAATCTCACAAAGAGCCAGCAAAGTCATATGGCTGGAATCAGAACAAAACTGCACCAGTCCAACTTTTAAATAAAACTGCTTCTGCCATTAATGGTGTAATGGCAATTAGAGGCTGGAAATGATTATAAGGGGAAGCTTTAGAGTCATTCATTGGAGATGTTATGACGAGATTTGGTATCTCTCCAACAGACAGGTATTTTATTCAGATTCTGAGACAGATTTTACTGACTACATATATATAGTCCAGGTGCACCATCACTGCAGAACCATTTTGTCTTGAGACTCCCTTCCTGCATAGTCTCTTTCTTTATGTTGTCCTGACTATATTTTTAATATTTGTAAACTACCAGTAAGATAAGTTCCACAACTTTGTATTTTGGAGCATCAGACAATCTGCAGGATATAGAAACAACATAACTTCTTATCCCACACACAGATTCTCCACTGATGATGTATATTACTTCTTTTTCTATCATCTTGCTTTAAGGAAAAAAAGATTGGACAGATCATTAATAAACAAGATACAACACACCCAGAAAACCAATCAGAAGTGCAAAGCAGCATGAGGAATGCTCTTAGACACATGGCTAGTGTGCAGGCAAAGTTCATACCAGCTTTGGGTAACTAGGAAGGAACATCCAGGAGACATTTACCTCATTTTTCTGGTGCCATATGTAAACAGCAGCATAAGGTCAAACATCCAAGCAAGAAGATAAATCAATCCATTAAATAACATTTCTAGTGATATTTCATCTGACTTCATATATCTAGTAGTCAGGCATCTCTTCAAGTAAAAAGGAACACCACCAACATGGGGCATTTTGGTCTGTCCTAAACTGAGATATCTCTCCGTTAGCTACCTGCTGGGGACAGACATAGGCACAGGGCTTGAAAAGAGAGTGCAGCTTCCAAAGCCAGGCTGGTTGGGCAGGTTTCAGAGCTGCCCCTTTTCCAGTTTGAAATGTGAGGAGCATAAAGTTTAAAACTGCTTTGGAATAAAAATATAGTTGATCTGATAAGAGCTCTCCAACATTTTTTTCTCTAACATTGTTTGTTAATGAAGAAAAGTGGTTGCTAGCATAATGAAAATTCATTTATGTCAATGACTGCAAAATGAGTATTATTTACTAATAATGAAAATCTACATTTTGATACAGCTTAGCACATAAGTAAATATTTAAACATACAGAAGTCACAAGTTAACCTTATTTTACGCAACAATTTCTACAGAGAAGGGAATCCTATTGATTCTATAGTTCATTGTCTGTTTGTGAAGGAAACAGAAACTTTGAACTGCCTTCCCCAGCAAACAGGGATAGAAAACTGTAAAGCTATGAAATGTACCACTTTGTAAATTCATCTATGTAGCAGGTAAAAGATAAATGGCTTTCATAAGCCTGGCAAAATGCATAGTTAGTGATTATTCTAGGACAGCCTTTGAACAGAACAAACCTATCTTGGAAAATGTGCATAATGCATCCATTATGCCTCTCCCAGTGTCAGTCTCAAATATCTGCCAGATCCTGGTTGCTAACACTGTCCGGTAATTTAATATTTCATTTTTTTTATCAACTGTTTTCGCTTGAAGAAAAGGAAGATGCGGATTTGGTTTCTAGTCCTCCTTTGTGGCAATATGTGTGTGGTTGAATGGCAAGGCATGTCTGCAAGCATCAAGTCTTATAATCATGTTTTGCATATGGCACTTCTGAAATTCCTAGTCTTTTTGTATCTGAGGAGACCAATATTTTTACAGAAGTTCCTTTCATAGCTGGTATTTGCAATAAACTGCAAGTCACATTAAAATTAAATAACCAAAATATCATTCAGGATGAAAGAGACATTTGAAACTGGGATTTAATGTGAGTTACAAGGCTTAATTCCATTTCTCCAGTTCACAGATGCAACTCACAGAGGATTCACTTAGAACCGTAACTATGTATTTGAGGTGCAAACCATAATCTTTAAAAATTCCTTAAATTAAAGTTGTAAATTTTCTGAAGGCATTAGAATGTTGATATATTAGTCTGTTACTCAGTATACTGAGTAAAAAAGACAACAAAACCTTGTGATTTCAAGTCATGCTATCTTATTAACAATGTTCAAATAAAATTATTTGCTCTTTGGTAACTGTAAAAATGTTGACAAAAAGTAATAGTGAAGTGAAACAAACAATAACAGACATTACTTTGACAGAGATATAAAAAATTGGCTCAGCTTTTAACCTGATCACAATTCAGAACACATTTGCAATTGCTATGAAGTTAAAGGAAAAAAAAATGTATCCAAAATATATACTCCTGTGGGTCATTTGAGTTTTTTTCACTGGTAGAAATGTATAGCATACATCTATGTACAGGTTGACTCGTTATATAGATGCTTCACTCTTTCAAAAAGCATTTAAATATACTTTTTTTTTTTTAGAATATATAACTATAAAGTCTGAAGTCATTCTGTAGCACTTAAATTCTTTTGTATATTAATTGCAAAATATCACTGGAGTAATTGTTAATTCAGACACTGATATGAGCATTGTGTTTTCAACTATAGTAAACACGCATAAACCTGATCCACGTTTCTTTTTAAGTGACATGAGTTCACCTCAGAAGGACAAAAAAATTCCTTTCAGAAGTAGAAAATATTTGCAGACTTAGAAATCCAGAGCAGACTTTTTAAACAAGTACATAGTACAACATGCAATGAACTTCCATACATGGTGTAAAACTGCAGCATGAGAAGATGTGTTACTACGATTATTTCCAGGTGTCTGCTAATTGCCATAACAACATTTTAGCTGCAACACTATATTAAAACCTGCTAAGACTCCTAATTATATTTTTGTACAGAACACATATAAATTGTTGGGTTGCATGCTTCAAGGTGAAATGAAAACCCAGTCCTTGGGAACCTTTTTTCTCTCAGTCATATGATATAAAATGCCACATGTTCTTATTGCACCTAATGTTGGTAAATAATTGTGGAAAGGATACACAGTGTGCTAAAAAATACAAAAATATGTCTGTAAACGTGCATTCACTCAAAAACAGACTAATATTCTGGAGTAGCCTATCTTAATGCAAGCCTGACATTTTTATCTCGAATAAATCTCTGACAGCAGAGTTAGCAAAACTTCACCAGCCTGCAGAAGAATTTCTCTGCTTCCACTCGCACCTTTGACTTCTTCACAGAAAAGTCTCATTCTCACTGTCTTTTATTGAGTTTCTTGCTAGAGGCCAATGTGCCTTGTCCCCATTCCCATTTACAGAGAAACCCTCCTGGCAGCCCTCTGCCAGCACAAAATGGTTGCGTTCACCTATAATGATATTGCACCTTTAATAATCTGAAGGCTTAACCAAATCAGAAATATTAATCCAAGCCTTTTTTTCCAGTTACAACATGAATATATTTAAAGGAACATATACCCAAGAGATTATAACAAGTTCTTCCTAAATGCACCTCGTAATGTCACAGCCAAGCCTCGTAACTTTTAGAAAGCTGATTTAAATTTGACTGCAGGAGGGGAAAAAGGTGTATTTAAAAGGCAGGCTTGCTTAAAACTTATCTACAAAGGAGACTTCTGTTTCTTTAAATGTAGTAAGTGTGATACAATAGCAAAGAACATAGATTGAACTAAATTTGAAGCAGGCTGAAAAGCAATAAAGCAATCTTTGCCAGTGAGATGGCAAAAAGCAATGGGGCTAAATTTCTGGGAAGGAGAGCCTGTATGTAGGAAAGTTCATATAAGAAGGAAAGAAACTGGAGGAGAAGGCATGAAAAGCAGCAGAGGACAGCTTCAGTCTTTTCTGACAAAGAGGCAAGTTACAGAAGAAAAGGTTAATTTAATTAACAAAATATTTGGGTGCAGAGATTACTTCATATCTGCTGGCCAACTGGAAAATAAAAATTAAAACAATTTCTGATTTCTAACCCTAACCCTAACTCCTAATCCTAACCATGTCCCTAACCTAAACCTAACCCTAACCCAAAACTTAAACCTAACCCTAACCCAAAACCTAACCCTAACCCTAACCCTAATTTAATTAACAAAATATTTGGGTGCTTCATATCTGCTGGCCAACTGGAAAATAAAACCAATTTCTGATTTCTAACCCTAACCCTAGCCGTAACCCTAACCCCTAACCCTAACCCTAACCCTAAACCTAGCCTAACCCTAACCCTAACGCCATCCTAATCCTAACCCTAACCCAAACCCATTTAGCAACTCACAATCACATACTGCACCTTCACTATCTGTTCCCCGATTTGCCTGGTCTGTGGTAACGTGGTTTCAATAACTAATGGACTGACCTTTACTTCAAGAATGGGAGTGCAGCAGAGCAACAAGAGCATTTATAAAATACAACAACACATGTAATTGAGAGCTTTAATTGGAAAACAAAATTGTATGCATGTCCCCTGTGCCCAGATAGGATGAACCTGAAGCCCTTTCTGTCTCCGAACAGATTCAATCAATTCTTCTCGGGGTAGAGGGGAAGCCTCTGTCATTGTCTCCAACATACAGCACGGGAAAGTAAAATAGTTAGAATAATTTTGCCTTTGGAGTCCTTGTCCCCTTTGCTGCAACCTTTCCTTTGGTGTCTCTTCCTGAGATCAACATGGGTTACACACATGTCCCACTCTGTTGATGGCCCTTGGTTTGCCAGCTAACCTGGTGGGGAAAGCACCTCCTCTCTTGACAGTACAATGGCCCTAGAAAACAGTCGTCTTCAAAAACTGACATATTTTATGTTGACTGTAGCCATCAGTGAGCAGTCAAGAGTCAAAGGACCTGGCTGAGGCAGATTGAGGGGAGCAGCTGCAAAAGGTCACTGCGCGCAGTTCCTGAAGGAGAGCACTAATGTCAGTATACAAGCTATCACCCTCACAAACGCTCATCTGAGACCAAAATCAGATATTATTTAGAGGGGTTTTTTTTCCCAGAATGATGATTAAATACAATGGTCTAAAATTAAGAAGACTGGTTCCAAAAATACTGCTCCAGTCATGACAAATAACTCAGACATCTGAGCAAAAACCAGGGCATATGGTACGAGTCAAGAATAAACTGGCAGTTTTTAATATATATTCTCATTTGGAAATGGCATCTGTGGTTTCCTCTCTCTCTCTCTCTATATATATATGCTTTTGTCATGCATGAGCCTGACATTACGTATTTCAGGGAACCAATTAACATGAACAATCACTCCAGTGCCCCTGAACACTTCTAGAATTACTTCCCCATTTGGATTATCCAAAGAAATTGAAAATATTTACTTCAATTTTTTCTGCCTTACTTATGAAAAAAATCTGGTTCAGTTCATTTAATTTTTATATGGTTCAGGCTAGGGAGTTATCTGCTATGATCATCTTCCTCATTCCATGGAATACGCACTTTCAGTGGCAAGCTGCGGTGATGCTCCCCGCAAAAAAGAGCACTTCACATTGCAAAGGGACACCTAGAATCTCCACTTTGCAGACTTCCTAAAGAAAGCAGTATTCTTTATTTATTTACTGTATCTCTGCATTTTTCATTTTTTTTAAGGAGTTAAAGATGCTACTTATTGCCTGTGCTGGGAAGTAACTTTCTCTCTGTCAATCTATATGCCTCACCTGATCCTTTGAAATTCTAATTATATCAAAGAAACTGTGGTTGTAAGGGATGCCATCCCTCCCAAGAAAAGACTGATTCTGCTGATATCCAAATTAAGTTTATCTGTGATGTTGATAAATCTCATGGCATTTGTTACAGGTTATATAACATTTGGCATGCACATTTGTTTAAAAAAATTCGCTCCTAAGATTCATCACATGAGAATAAGTACTGTTCATGGAATTGTAGAAAATGAAAATATGAATTATAAATATTCAAAGCATGAAGAAAAAAACAGTCATTTCTTCAAGTCATTGTTTTAAAATCATAATTTTCATTTAACTTCCTAACCAAAAGGGAAAAAACGGGGAGAGTGGAGTAATTTTGAGCTAATATTCACACCTTCTAAAAGCCTGTAATTGATATCCAAATGGCTCCTGTGTTCCAAAATATTTCTGAATTTAAAATTGGTAGAGGTAGTGTGGAGACTGTTTATCTGCAAGCAACACTGTACTATGAACAATAGTTCTTGGCAATTAGTAGTTGTGTTATTTGTGGAAAAGCAATAGTCTCCTGTTATCTATAGCCCAATCTATTATCATCACTCCAATGATTTAGAATTTTAGAAGAGTCCCTTTTTTTTTAATGAAAAAACTTTAATATCCAACAAAGCTTGTTGGCATTGTCATTATAATCAAAATACAATACCTAATTATATACCACCTGATTTCAGCAAGAAAGTTTTTTATTGTTACAGAAGCCAAAGCACAATTAATGCAGCTTGTCAACAGCTCATAATCATGCTCCCAGAAACTGAGGCAGGGTCCATTTCATAGATCAGACCTTTCATGACGTGTAATTGAATACAACATTGCATATAGGAACTATATAATATGCTGCTATATATAGGAAATATATATATGCTGCACATTTAATGTCATTTTATAACTACAGATACGCATTGCTTACTTTCCTGCATTGAATAAGGGGATTAATGCTGGAACTCCCAGTGGCAAACACCAAGTCAGAGCACTTACCAATAAAGTACAGCGGTCTCAGCAAGAAGGGTAGGATCTCTGCATTGTACTGCTATCTTACTGTGAATCAAAAGCTAGGGATTTTAGCCCATTGTCACCGATAAAAATGTAGTTCCATATGGCAGTCTCCAAAAAGCACTAAAGCCTGTTGCACTTTTGTAGCTTTGATGTTGTTTTCAAACAAAAAGGCAGTAGCTTTCAAACTCAAATCTTACCTCCAGCCTGCCACCCTAACGACCTGCATTCAGCTTTATTCACTGCTTCTACAAAACAATCCCATTCAGTTGTATTTGCAGTCAAAAAATGAATAAAAGATTTTCAAAAGTGATGTTTGCTTCACTTCAATCATAATATTAATGTTTTACAATACCTTTTGTGTTGTAAAATGAAAGTCTTACTTTGGACCGCAGCAGAATTCAGCTTCTTGGGAAGCTGTTCCATTGCACACTTACTATTTCATGTCACAATAGCGCACTTTGAAGACAACTGCATACATATTAGGTCACTAAACACAGTTCTTTTAAGGCAGAAAAGAAGCTGGACATCGCACTGAAACTTTTCAATTTATCAAATTTTAAGTACTGTGCAGCTCAGAAGTTACACTAATTACAAAGGGAACAGATTCACTCTTTTTTCTGTAAGAACACAGCCACCTCTTCTGAAAACAGCTCAAAGTTAAGAAGAGATTGAACTCATTCTTACAAGGACAATGGTGAGCAATGTAACAGCTGCAAGAAGTCAGCATCTTCTCAAAGAAAATTTTTTTTTTTACAGTATTTCAGGGGTTCAAAGAAAATCTTCAACTTTTCTAAAAAAATAAATAATTTTACTATGTCACCTTTAAGCATGGCACAACATACACATGAAACAAAATGGCATTTTCTATTATGAAGACAAAAGTCTGCTTCCAGGCACCTCAACAGAGAAGCAAAACAAAAGTACTGTAGATTCTGTAGTAACTTCCTCGTATTGTAAGACAAAGATTTATTATGTCTGATGAGCAATGTAAAGACAGTTTTCAAAAAAGAAAAGGAAAAATTTAAAACTAGTAATACCACATATAAATGCCCTTAATAGCTCCTGCAAACTGAGAAATCATATTTCTGAAATATTTCAGTTACATACTTTCATAACTTGATTTTCTTCTTTTTTAAATGGGATGTAAAATTCAGTTTACTCTTAAGCCTTAGCTGCACTGTGTTCTCTTTGGCACATCCTCCAGCAGCTGCAAGCCACAAGCAATATCTATTTGTTGTTAACATGGATATCACATTCCAGGAATAAAAGTAATTTTTAAAATTAGGCATCAATGTCACCATTCTTCCATGGTTCATCTTACATGTACTGATCCCCAAGTGAGCAACTGCCTAAGATCTTGCTTCTGCTGTGTGACAGAGGGTGAATATCTGCCCTGCAGCTGGCTATTAGGGATGCTCACCAGCTCCACACATGCCTGTTGAAGCATACTCGCTGGGTAGATCTGGAGGAGCCAGGACAGGGATGCCAGTGCATGCCACACTCCAGAACTAATAAGCAATGCTGGATCTGAGCTGTCTGTGTGCAGAGCCATTTGGCTACAAACAGCTCCTTAGCTTTTTGAAGGATGCACATCTCCAGGGGTCATTGCCTTCCCATTGTTCTGTGTGGTAGGGGTTGGGTGCCAAGTCTGGGCAGAAAACAACCTGAAGTATGTAAACAGAGAGCTGCCAATGTAAATTGTGCCTGTCAAATTTGGTGGCCTTGTACGACAGGTTTACAGCATTGGTGGATAAGGGAAGAGCAACTGATGTAATCTACCTGGACTTTTGCAAAGCATTTGACTCTGTCCCACATTGCATCCGTGTCTCTAAATTGGAGAGACGTGGATTTAACAGATGGACCACTCAGTGAACAAGGAATTGGCTGGATGGTTGCACTCAAAGGGTTGCTGTCCATGGCTCAATATCCAAGTGGAGACCATTGATAAGGGGTGTTCCTCAGGGGTTAGTATTGGGACTGGCATTGTTTAACATCTATGTCAGCGACATGGAGAGTGGGACTGAGTACACACTCAGCAAGTTTGCAGACAACATCAAGCTGTGTGCTGTGGTCAATGCGCTGGAGGGAAGGGATGACATCCAGAGAGACCTTGACAGGCTTTAGAGGTGGGCCCATGCAACTCATGAAGTTCAAAAAGGCCAAGTGCAAGGACCTGCACATGGGTCGGGGAAATCCCAAGCACAAATACAGGCTGGGCAGTGAATGGATTGCGAGCAGCCCTGAGGAGAAGGACTTGGGAGTGGTGGTTGATGAGAAGCTCAACATGACCCAGCAATGTGTATTTGCAGCCCAGAAAGCCAACTGTATCCTGGGCTGCATCAAAAGAATTGTGAGGAGCAGGTCAAGGAAGGTGATTCTTCACTTCTGCTCTTGTGAGACCCCACCTGGAGTCCTGTGTTCAGCTCTGGAGCCTCCAACATAAGAAGCACAAGGACTTTTGGAGTTAGTCCAGAGGAGGCCACAAAGATGATTAGAGGACTGGAGCACCTCTCCTGTGAGAACAGGCTGAGAGAGTTAGGGTTGTTCAACCTGGAGAAGGCCCCAGGGACATCTTATAGCAGCCTTCAGTACCTAAAAAGGGCCTACAAGAAAGCTGAAGAGGGACTTTTTACAGGGGCATGTAGTTATAGGGCAAGGTGTAATAGAAAGAGCGTAGATTTGGGTTACCTATAAGGAAGAAATTCTTAACAGTGAGGGTGGTGAGGCATTGGAACAGGCTGCCCAGAGAACTTGTGGACGCCCTGTCCCTGGAAGTGTTCAAGGACAGGTTGGATGGGGCTTTGAGCAACAGGGTTTGAACTAGATGGTCTATAAGGTCCCTTCTAACCCAAACTGTTCTAAGATTCTATGACATCCTCGCTACAGCAGAGCCTGGGCTGGCAGTGAGCTTGGTCTCAAGCTGGTGCAAAGTGCTAGTAAACAGCAGCTGGTTGCTCAGTATAGAGGGGTCACGATGGCAGATGCCCAGCTCCACAGGCCTGTAAATCCAGTATATTGGAGACACATGTCAGCTGGAGTTGCGAACAAATGCCAATTCTTGAACTTGTCAGCATGAAGCCTTCATTTTTAATTTCCTATTCTCAGCCATGTAACGAGTTTATCCCAAGTGCTTAGTATTTTTCAAGTGGGAAAGGCTATATCTCAGCACAGCAGCTGGCTGCCTAACCTGACTGCCTGAAATAATGAAAAAGTGAAAACTTCTGACTTTTATCCCTCTCTCCTCTCCACCTCCTCTCTTTGTGTTTGGTTACTGGATACTGAGCCTGCTGTGGAAGGATGTTGCTCCTTCTCTGCTATAATTTCAGCAAGAATACCAAGGATGGTTCCCAAGAGCCTGCACACCACATACTTGTTTCTCATGGAACACATTGCTTCAAAAATGTTAATTACAGTCTTGGTCTCCTGGCTTTTGTCCACCAAGGTGAGCAACTCGCACACACACAAAAAAAATGAATGCATATATCCATACTTTTCACAAACAAAGAACTCCAATTAAACTTCTCATAGCAACTCCCTTTGTCACTCAAAAAAAAAACCTATTTAGCATTAAATAGAAACTTCTTTAACAACATTAACACAATTTTTGCACCTTTCAAAGAATTCTGTTAGAACTGAATCAGTATCGAAAACATTTGAGCACAATTTTGAATAGCAATACATAAGTCATATTACAAAGTCAATCTATTAAAGCTGCTTTTCTGGTGGGTGGCATTTGCAAACAAACAACTATTGAATCTTCTTGGCTGACATTATTTTGATTATAGGATTGACGATAACCTGTAAATATTTATTAGAGAAATTTATGTGGTTTGTATTTCAATAACTATCAAGTGCTAAGATAGCAGCATAGACACTTTGTTGGAAATACAAATCAAATTCCAAAACTAATAAGCAAAGTCGGTGGGATATTGTCTAGAAAATGTAATCAAATACTATTCATTATCTTATCTTAAATCTTTCAAGGGGCTGAAAAAACATGTTAGGAAGGTGCAGTGCTAATTTACATTCCCTTTGTGTTTCCCATCTGAACTCCTCCACCTAGCTTCCAGTGTGCTTCTGTAGCAGCTCCCATCTACCTTTGGATATCAAAGGAACCCAAAAAAGAGAAAGGTCACTTCACCATCTCCCAGTTCCTCACCTCATGTAAGCTCAGAGAACTGACCTTGGAGTATATGTTTGCATACATACTTGTACAGACATGCTTACAACACCACCATCCCCTTGTCTTCAGTCATACGGGGGCTCATGAGAGATTATCTCAGTGACTTTCTGTAGCATTCAACATGGTATGTACACATTGATTTGAAGTAGACACAATAGCCCATATCAAAATACCTCCTCAAAATTGGCAAGTATTAATTAAACACCACAATGAGTGAAATGCATTCAAATGCATCCAGTTTCTGGACATAAAATTACTATTCACTTCTCTTGCTATTGTGCATAACGCAAAGAGCTGTTTCCCACTCAAATTCTGGAAACCAGTGTATATAGAGGGTTTTTTTTTGCTAATTGTACCACTTACCAAAAGGACTGGTGGATTTCTCTGTGTGGTCTGGGAGGTTTTGCTCCACAGCTGGAGGGAGTCCCTCCTAGCTCATTAATTCCAGAATGAAATTAAGGGCATTCTCATTCATAGAGTAAATCCTACATAAAAAAGACTCTTCTAAAATGTTAACATTTTACACAATAACAGAAAAATAATGGGGATCATACATAGAAGGCTTTCCTATTTTCTAATAAATCCATACCAACTTACATCCTAAAGATAGAAAAACATCAAAGACATTTCTAAAGTAATTTTGACAGCATAACACTTGCTAATGCAATTAGATCTTCCCATTACTTCTTTAAAGTAAGTTAGACTAGACAAAAAGGTATCTGCTTACAAATGTATATGCCTTAGCAATAGGCAGCACTCTCCGCTGCAGCATTTTATTAATTCCACCTAAGTTCTAATAAGGTCTCCTGTTACCAGGACATATAAATGTCTCCATCACATTTGGAGAAGGAAAGAAAAAAAAATAGGCCAGATTAAGTGTATATAGAATATTTTAAATAAAGAATTAACCAGTGTTTCAAACTTTCTTTTAACCAGAGATTGTATTTATGCATATTCAGAAATCAGTCCAACTTACATTTCAAATCTTTATTTATCTTCAAATCAATATGTGAAGAACTTTCAATGGTAGTTTAATTGGGTAAGTAGGTAACAGAGTAGGTATGAGCAACTGTTACAGTATTATGTATGATTAAAAGTTGTGTAATTTCCCAGAACTTATTGCCTAGATGTATACATTCCCGAATTTCATCTAAATAGGAAACGAAATGCTCTAAGTGCACACAAATATCAGACTAAAAATCTGTAATAATTTGCTTTTTTCAAGAGATTCATGACAAAGATTATTTTATGCACTTACTAGTGTGGTTTTTAAAACTTATTTCGTTTTTAAATATTAAGGGACTTCATGGGTGACTACAACCAGGGGAAAATATTTTTTTATAGAATTGCCAACAAACATATAGGGGAGAGATCCAAATGCCTAGTTCTGTTTAAGCAAGTGGTAATTTTGCTTTCCTGCTGGTAACAGTGACATTAAAATTACCAGTGCACTAGATTGACCAGTACATGATTGTACAACTGCTTTGCACAGTGATCTGGAGACAGTTAATCAACCATATGCATAAATGTCAATTATGTCCTGCTATTTTTCAGGGTGAAATAGCTAACATTGCAGTTGAGCTTACAAGAACATCAGTTTTCTAGATTATGATGTGATAAACACTATTTTTAAAAGCGGATTTTGCAACAAAGCAAGCAATCTGTATAAAAAGCACTTGTACATTACATAACGAAATACTTAAAGGCATTTTATATATTATATAAATGGACAGCCAGATATGTTTGTCCCTGAATTGCAGTTGTGCAGAATGTTTACTTTTACAAGTACACTTAGTGCTCTGTATATAAATACAGAGCCACAGTTAGACCAGGCTTTAAGTATGCTGCTTTAAGTATGCTGCTTTAACTACTGCTTAGAAAGGCCAATGAAAGACAGAATTTCACTAAATTAAAACCAAATGCAATTAGAACCACTAAAACCATAACATTAATTTTTTATAAGCATTTTTAAATATTACTTTTAGATTTTAAAAAGCAGACAAGAGCCATTCCTCATGCTGCTCATGTGCTTCAGCTGCATCAGAAGTATCAAAATAGAGTAAAATTTTCCTGTTACAAGGAATATCCTGAATTAATCCAAAGTAGGGGGATTCTGTGTTTCAGGAGTATATTAACTAAAACAAAAACCTAGATATGCAAGGAACAAGACATCTTGTTGGTGCATCATAGACAACATCTGCTACTTCAGTTCTGCTAATTACCATCGAGAAAGCAAATTTCCAAAGATCTCCCCAAAGCACAGAAAGACCCATCAAGCCCTCATGACTGCAGTTATTTCTAGGCAGCATCAGCTTAAAATGAAAAACTAGTTTTGAGGATGCCATTCAACACATTTGTTCTTTTTTTTTTAAGTTTTGGTTTTGTTTTGTTTGTTTGTTTTAAAAAAAAAAATAAATAAAATCCTTTGGTTCTTTGCCTTGGCAGGGTTGAGGCCACCAGCTGTGCTCACCCAGTGCCTGAGTGGGGCTGTCTGGCTGAACTGGAGCTACCGAAATTCCCACTCTCCGCCTCAGATGCCTGGAGAAGGGAACAAACCTCTGTGTCCACAACCCAGGGATGCTCCTATGGTCCTCGCCTGCTGCAGCCTTGTCCTGAACAGACACTGTCCCTGCTTGCTTAGATTTCACCTTAATTCTGTGTCACATTAAATATCGAAGCAATGCATCTCAGAATTAGGGACTGCCCTAATAGTGGGAACATTTTCAGGATTTACATTGAGCAGTGTTTGTTGGAGGCTCTGTAACCCACTGAACTTTTATTAAAAAAAAAAAAAAATTGCTAATTTTAGATTTTAAAAAAAATATTGAAAAAATTTTACAGGATGCCAAGAAAGTGATGGTGTTTAAGCACTCAAGAGCTATCAAGCAAGAGGTTGATTTTAAGTACTATTTCCTCTACTCTCAATTTTATAACCAGGCCTACAGACCAGAAGGTTATATGTACCCACAAGTCTATATCAACTCACATTGTAACTCCTTCCTTTGTGCCCAGTAAAAGTAAAACGGATGTTGCCAAAATAATTTGCTTCCCTTTGTCCTCATTGCAATTGGCAGCAAATCATATTTCAACATTTTCTTAATTATTTTGCATTAATTATAATATAACACTGGATTAACTTTATCACCAGTAATTTATGTTCATTTTTAGTTAATAATTTGACTGCACATAACTTCTATGAAGTTATTTTGGAACTACCTGCCTCATCCATAGCACGTTTTTAGTACAGTTATCAGGTCTCTCTAAATTATTTTATCAACACTAAGAGTCGGACAGGATGTGATGTCTAGAAATGTTTAAAGACACTTTCTAGGAGTTTGCAGTGAAAATCATTAGCAATAAAACCTAAGCCTTCACTTCATTGCAAACCTTACATATAATTTATAGGAGATGTTACAAAGCCCATTCTGGTTATTATGCAGATGTGTGAATGCACATCCGCAGTTCATGATGTGGATGAGCTTCTGCCTCAAGCAACACAATGCCACTCACAGCCTGACCCAAGACATGCCTGGCTGCTACAGGCACAGTCAAGGAGAAGTGCTTCATTTAAAAAATAAAATTAAAAAATAATTTAAGAAAACCCACCCACAAACAAACAAATGAACAAACAAAAGAAAAACATCTGTCGTCTTGCTGATTTTCTCCCTTGAAATAGGTACTTTTAGTTGAAGTAGGATAAATTGAAGTAAAATATTGCCATGGTCTCTTTCCCTTTAGAAAAACTGCAAAACCAGCAGGTTATTTATTACATTCAGTTACCATCCTTAGACTGATGTCCTACATGCGGTAGTGTTTTAAAAATACTTCCTAAACCAACTGTAAGAATGTGCATTCCTATTAATTGCTAGCAGGTAATTCTCAAGAATATTTGAGTGAAATACAATCACTTTAAACACGTATTTACTTGTGAGTGTTTTATGACTCACTTAACATTTGAGATCAATACCACTCAATATCCACACCCACTAAAGGAACTTCAAAAGCAACTGAAAACTTCAGCAAATAATATCACAGACATGCTAATTCTTTCAAAAGTTTTCCTCAAGGAAAAGAAGGGCACCACCTCAAGACCTCAATTTTTTACAATAACAGGCTTTTCTTACACTAGCTAATTTCTCAAATAGCTTCTCCACATCTACTGCATTCAGGCCTCACTTGGTGGCAGGAATAGGGTTGCAGAGGCATTTACATTAAATTTCAGAATTTTGGCTAAGAAGTTTTACAGATAGAAATGTTCTGAAATCTAGTAACAGTTAAAGTATTGCTTAATTTCATTTTTCTTCCTTAAATAAAGGAAATCAAAGCCAGTCACATCTGGAAGACAAGAAATAAAAATGAGACACTGAAATCAGGTTTCACTAGTGCAAGCCAGCCCCAAGAGCTCTGTTTTTGGATCAAGTGCATAACTTGTTGGATATTTTATAAACGGGGGATAAACTATATTCAATGCTATCAAAAATTCATGAGATACTGTGTTAGAATTTGAGTTTAAAGCAGATTTAAAAGCCTTTATGAAGATGTTTTCCTTCATAAGGTATACTAGAGACTTATGTTACTTCATAATGCTGAGGAGAACTGTCTGTAAAAGATGAAATAAATTGAATCCTAGCAAAATATTACAGGAAAGACAGCAGGTAACCAAAGACCAAAAAACAAACAAAAAAAAAAAAAAAAAAACCAAAAAAAAAACAAAAAAAAAAAATTCAAATGTATTCTTTACCACATCAAACTTCTGGATTTTTCTGTTGTCTTCCAGCATAAACCAGTCTGATGGGCTTGAACTCAAGTCACCATCAAAATCTGTGAACTCACTGATGGTGTAGCTCTCAACAGTTTGCAAAGCTCAAAACGTCCAAGAAGTGGCTGAAATTCGATGCTACATCTTGATCTGAGCTGTGATGATAATTAAACCTTTGAATAGTATTTTATACATTGAACCTGTTTGGTAGGAGGACAAGAAGAGCTCAGAGACAGCAACATAATTATTTTTAAGAGTAATACTGTACTTTGCCATGAATTAATTCCTGTAGAGTTAGGAATAATAATCTGTGGTATTAGAGGAAAAATCAGTGATAAGGACATGAAGGCAACTCACTGACCATGTGTACATGTATATTCAGGAGTAAGGTTTTTATATGTTATTATTTTTCCTCTACAATTATAGATGTTGCATTATAAAACAAAAATTTTTTTTTTCTGTTGTAAAGCAAGGGTGCGTGCATTACATGCCATGCAAAAAAAAAATACTTGAGTCATGATCTGAAAGAATTTATTGTTTAATAATTTCAGGTCATCATTAGAACTATTGTGTTGAACTGATCTTCTCACATGGCACAGTAGTCTTGTTGCAAGAATAATGAAGCAGAGAAAGTACAAAACATGTTGGGAGGAAAATTTATATATAAAGGTACGTCTAAAATACATATAGCTTTGTTTTCGTGCACAACGCTGGTATGCAGAGAAAGTAAATCAGTATTTTCCGGTACTCATCCTTACTGAAAATAAACTAACTAATTAAGAGTCTGTTTGATTCAATTAGAGTATCAAGCCAAGTTCCCAGAAGACAGAGAAGTGCTGATGAGGACTTTTGAAAGCACAAAATTCAGACTGCAATTATGTTCTACAAAGCTCCTCTTCAAAGAGCCAAGCTTCCCAGAGGAGGTTTCAGCAAAGTTCTTTAGGTCCTGCATGTGACCCCAATCCTGTGCACCATCCAGGTACTAAAGGTGTAACTCTGTCACCTTGAGAGTTGAGGAAGGAGGACAGGAAAACTCTTCACATGAAACCAAAAAGTTTAAGTAACATTTCCAAGCTTTCTTTATCACCACCATAAACTGCTGAACACAAGGGGCTCACTTCGTCTGATCCTTTGTCACAGGTCTCATTAGCATTAGCAATTCCAGAATACTGCAAATATTTAAAATCACTAATTACTTGTAAGGCATTCTGGATCAATTACATTTTAATTTTCTGGCCATGTCTCATGTGGCCATTAAGAACAGAAATCCCACCTTAAGAACAAAATCCTAACTATTTTTTCCTCTACTGATCTTTTTAAAAGAACAGCATTTATCGTTCAATAACATGCTCATAACAAACAGTATGCTTCAGCACTGATTTACATCACTGACTGGCTGTATAAATTACATTGCCACATACAGATTCAGGTGTCTCTGAAGTCTTGTATTCCATTATTCTAAGTAGGAAAGCAATAAATGTGTTTTAATTAGACCTAGAGACAGATAGTTTATATTACCCAGCAATCCCTTTTACAGAAATACTGGGTTTCTATGGTGCACATTTAGATCCAGGCTTATCTCGAGTCTGGAGGAGAAATGAACATGTGAGCTGCAGACAAAACGAATATTTCCTTCTGCTCAACAGCACCCACCAAGATGCTGAAGCAGAAAAATCATCTCCTTATGTCATAACTCATCCCTCTGACCCACATCCTTCCCAGCTAACGAGGATCGGTGGACAACACCTGTTCCTTTGATACTCGGATTTATCAATGCTGCTCAGAGATTGCAAGCTACATATTGTTGGAAAAGCTACAAAGGCAGTATTTGATTTAAGGATGCTTCTAGTATTGACAGCTTTGCCAACCCATCTTTCATTCCTGAAAAGTTAAAGAAAAAAAGCAGCCTGACTTCCTCATCAGTCTGAGAAGAGTCCTCAGCCCGACACACAGCTTCGATGGTGGTTCAGCTGATGATCCCCTTTTGCTAACAGTTAAGATCAAGCATCTGCTCATAATTTTGCAGTTACAGACATCTTTAGCCTGCCTTAAATATCCTTGTCAGTAAGGGCTGCCAGCCATGTGCAAATCATGGGTTTCCCAGGAGAAGCTTCTCTGCGCTGACCCGTTACTCTAGGAATTGCTTTCCACTCTTCGTTTTCTCCTGCAAAAGCTACTTATTTCATGGAGAATGGGCACATCTATAAATACAGCAAAGGTCTGGTGGGTCTGGATCTGCCCCTTGGCATGGCCATCCTGTGCTGTCATCCAGACAGTGGTCTCTTTCTTCCTAGCTTGGCAGTTGATGCTTGCACCTGACAAAGCAGCTGATACACTGCATGGTAGATCACTACTGTTACAGGTGACATTCCCAACTTCTACACGTGTGGCTTGGGGCAACAGGTTTTCTCTTTTCTGCATAGGAAGGAATAAACTTATCTTCAAAAAGCAGTATTTTAAAGAAGATTTGGGGCTGTGTACCTTCTTCAGACCACCACAATGGTTTGCTGAAGACACACCATATTGATCACCTTGTTTTTAAGTTAATCACAAAATACTAAAAAATGCGGTGCAGAAAAAAAAAAAAAAAAAAAGTAATCCTTGGATATTAGTTATTTATGCTGCACTATTAAAATTGTGCTAAAATAACTTATTACAGAGGAGAACGACTTTCTCCACCGCAGTGGGCACTGCCATTATTCAACACACCAATAATCTTCCTCACCTGACAGAGCATTAGGCTCATACACCACAAATTACTAGCAGTATATTGCACGCTAATAATAAAAAGATACGTAAGAAGAGGAACCATAAATCATATTCATTGCTTATTACTCTCTACAGTCCTACTAAAGCAGTACATGTGGTTTTCTACTCCTGCTGTGAAACAAGAAAGACCAGGGGGTGACCAGTCCAGCTCCCTGAAAGATCAGGTCAACAGCAGATAAACAACTGCTGGAGGAACAGCAATGGGATGGATGGTATTTCTTTGCCATACCTTTTTTTTTTTTTTAATATATATGTATTCCCCCATAGATATTGGCAGACCAGTTCATACGATTTCTCTGGTAAGGTTAAGGCAGCCTCAGATTTAATAGCAATACATTTAATTTTGGTTGAAAGGAATAATTGCACATAAGTTTTATATGTCTATGAATGAAACTATTGCTGATATTATCTTCAATGAACAATATCCTGTTAGAGGAGCAATGCCATCAGAATCAAACTGCTTTGCTAGTGCTACTAAGGGTAGTTAATAATACTGTGAAATTTGGTCTTTAGTCTATTCACGGGTTTTATTTACTATTTCTTGCTAATACTTAAGGGAAAATACATCAAATTACTTAATCAATAATGGTTTTGCATACCTGCTTGCAACTAAAATTAAGTTGAAAATACTGAAATTTGACATTACAATGTCTAGAAGTAGAACTAAAACTGTAAAACTATATCCAATGAAAATTCAGTTCAAGTTTGAACACCCAAGTAAAACAAACTATGAACATTACCATGTGGTAGAAGCTTTCATAAATTATCCAGCTTGAGCAGCAACAAACAAAGCTGTAATTCAAAATCATCCCTGCGGCAATTAGAGACGACGCATACCAGGACGCAGACAGAAATTCACGCAGAAGCAGAGATCTTGTTCAGGAAGGAGCGCAGAGCCTGGCCAAGCAGAGAGCTGACCTAGGCCTAGGCTGCCTTCTTTATTCACCATTTACAATTTATAGGATTTACAGGTACAGGCATGGACTGAGATGTTTACAAAAGGTGTTTTTCCACTAATTGTTATTAAAAACACACTAAACTCATGTGATGTTTGTCTCACTCGCATTTCCACTCATTCATAGACCAGGCCCAAGGACATTCACACATCCCATGCACTTGGGGGCGGTTATCCGGCCCGAGACACCATTCTCACGAGTCTGGGCTATAACTTTTTACAATTATGAGAAACGTACTTCCAAGTAATCTGTCCAAGGCCCTTTATATATTATTATGTTAGTATTGTGTCTTCGACTGTCCGGATGGTCATGTTAGTATTGATCTTCCTTTATCATCCAGATGGCTGGAACCGCACATCTTGCTTTCCCACATTTTACTTTCCAACACATCCCCACATTCCTTGCTTCCTCCTTTCCCCAGAAATATTTTTATATTATCAGTGTATCCCTAAAATAAATAACATTTGCTCTTAAAAAACACTGAGGAACTGATAGAGCCTATTTTTTCCACACATTCAAAACAGAAATCAGAAAAGTGCAATATATTCAATACTCTAAATATAAGCTGAAAAATTAATGGTGGAACAAATTACACAAATTTAATTTAATTTTTCATATTTGCTCATTTACACAATAAATAGAAATGGAAATTAAATTAGTTTATTAGAACCTTGAAGCTAATATATTTCTGTTCTGGAAATAGGTCATGTATCTCATGAAGAGATACTAAACAGAACTCTTTCAAAAAATCTCATAACATATTCACTTCTGAAATATAATAAATGAACTCATAAGTACATGCAATATTTATAATACTTAAATAATTATTGCTTATTAACAGCTGATGTAGTTTAAATACTCTCTTCAAGTGCATTTCAGCTCCATTAGCATTTAGCCTGCCTTATAGCTGTCAGGATGTTAGGGAAAAAAATCACCTGTAGTATAAAAATTATCATTCAGAATACAGCAGCACGGGGAAATGACAATACAGACTTAACAGGTTACCTGAAATGAAGCTTGGTGCAAAGAATTTTGTCTGCACCAAGGATGGCATCCATTAATATTCGGTCTGTGTTGGAACAGAAACTTAGTAATGTCTGCATGCCTATTTTAAGCATCTTCAAAAACAACAAGGAAAAAAAACAATGATTGTTCATAAGGAGAAATAATTGATTATTGTTAAATAATTGAGTGCATATTCAATGTTTTTATCACTATATTCTCACTGTTATAATCATAATTCTTCTACTTTTACTCTTCCCTCTCAAAACCAAAACTAATTAGTCCTAAATGACCATGCAGTGCTGAATACCAGGTTGTTTGTAGTCTGGCCTAAAAATCAAACACACAGACATCCTGCCTTCTGTTGTGTTTCATGAAAACAAATTATTTTCTAAATTGTTTAGAGACAGGACAAAATCTTTCAGGCTCTGAGAAGAAAATTTAGGTTTGGTCAGTGAATGGAGAAAAGACATTCCCCTTTCTTCTGGAGGCATAGCAAAAGAAATCACAGTCAAGTAAATGTATGAGTACCTAAATTCTTACCCTCAGAAATAAGGCACTTTAGAAAACACTCATTACCCACACACACAGTATTTATATTTGGACGTTACCACAAATAAAAACACGCAATCACTTGTGCAAAGCAGTCAGAATTAGTGTTAAACATACCATCTGATTATATTTGAGAAGTACTTAGAAGAACATTATCTCTGTGTGTTCATAAGAAAATGCTATTTTTCTGCCTAATTAGAACTTTATCAGACCAGTGTAAAAAGCCATTTGAAACTGTAGGAACTTTCTTAGGTTTAGGCATGGGATGTAATGGTCTGAATGTGTATGGAACCATTCAGATCAGACAGCTTCCTCATGTCCATCACGCCTGACCCAAATCTTGCCAATGCAAACTGCAGGTGACAAGGTGTTTTACTTCTGATTTACATCATAGGTTGTGAGCACATAACCAGTCCTATTACCAATATAAATTATTATTATTTACCTTCATATTAAATAGGATGTGCAAAATGTAACTACACCTGCTGCTGATACAAGTTGAGATATCAATCAATATATGAGAAAACCTTCTGTTAAGTCCCCAAAAAGCTATCACTGGAAGAAGGGGAGACCCTTCTCTCGTTAGATCTACTGCTGATCAGACACTGTGAATATTAAACATCCCTGCATTTTGAAAGTTTAAGATATATTTGTTGGTGCATAAGGCTTAACAGATTTTGTACAGCTTTTCAGAAGGCCTGAAAGTGGAAAGCAACAGGACTTGTAAGAAGTCCATGTTGGACATCACAGGATTGCCCTGGTAAACACCATTCCAAAAGATGTGCCTTTCTCTTAAAATGTTCTGAAGCCAAACAATGCTGAGACAGTTACCTTTCTTGTACCTCAGCTTATTAGCATGGATTACTACAAAGGAAAACTAATATTTTAGTGGGACTGTTAAACTAGTAGAAAGTTAGCTACAGTTTTGGTTCAGTATGCTGTATTTCTGGAATTTATATAAGCACATTTGGAAAAAAAAATCTAGAAGACACATTTATATTAGAAAAAATATTTCAAAGTACTGGCAGCCAAAATAAACAGCAAGAAATTCACCACAAGTAGTCCGTGAGGAAACTTAAGAAACTTAAGAAACATTTACATGGAAGAAACCTTGGAACTCCAAGGTACCAAGGAGGGCTTAGCTTTCACTGTGGCAACAACAGAGAGGAATTAGAAAAAAATGCATAACTGTCCAGAAATTATCTAAAGTTAATCTCTCCTGATGTAACATTTCTCCTTCTTCAATTTTGCTTTCATAAGCATCTCCTCCCAACAGCTGGAGCTCCTGCAGGTGTTGTAGCAAAGCCGCTTGCTCATGTGCTCACTAACGCAAACATTGGTAAACCCAAGGACCAGTCAACAGAAAAAAAAAAAAAATAAAAAGAAGGAAAAACTACATCATGTTACCCAGAAGTTTGTCAAAAAATGTGCCTTGTGTAACATAAAGTGTATTAACAATTGTGGACAATGGCAGACTCCCACAGCCAGTCAAGCTCTCATGGACCTACTAGGAGAGATTAAAAAGGCAACACCTTAGAGCTGAGGCAAGGGATCAGGCTCAATGAAGCCACAGACTTCTTACAGTCTGATAAGACCTTTCCTAGACACTGAAGGCTTTCCCAGAGAGATCAATAAAGACTAAAGGTATCATCCATTGCATGAAAACATCATAGCCCTCAGCCCACAAATCTTATTTGAGCTTTACTGAGATGCCAGAAGAGGCATCAGTCAGCAAAAGTGACTAAACACTGTTCCCAAATCCTTATATCATCCTGGCACAATGCTGAATCTAACCCAGCCAGCACTGATGAGCAGCTCAGCCTAGTAGCCAGCATCCACAACGATGGGCCACAGCCTCCCAAGGGCCCACACAACCGTCTTGGAAAGCCAACATGCAAAAAATATACATTTTTACAAGAAAAATGCAACTGTTTCCTCAGTCATTTTGAATCTCTCCTTTTAATCTGTCTTGTTGAACTGGGAAAGCAAGGGACCAGCATGGCTCACAACACAGAGTCAAAAGCTGGCAGCCCAGCTCAGCAATGCTAGCATTTAAATAAGCAACAACTGGAATGTTTCTAAAATAAAAAAAGACGTGCAAACTCTTATGTACACTGCACCCATCAGGGATAACAAGTTCTGGAGCCTTTGGAGTGAAGGAACAAGAAAAACTGCTCCTATGAACTCTGATAAATGAAGCTACTAAGCAAAACAAAAAGGGCCTAAATATGTTCCATATATTCCACTTCCTTACAGAAAAGGCTATTCAGTATTTCTGTAAACAGTGTTTTTATAGGTGATAATACAGGTCTACGTAAAAACCTCTTGAAGTATTGGTATGGTATGGTATGGTATGGTATGGTATGGCATGGCATGGCATGGCATGGCATGGCATGGCATGGCATGGCATGGCATGGCATGGCATGGCATGGTATGGTATGGTATGGTATGGTATGGTATGGCATGGTATGGCATGGTTACGGTATGGTACAGTATGGTACGGCATGGCATGCCATGGCATGGCATGGCATGGCATGGCATGGCACCGCGTGGCATGGCATGGCGTGGCGTGGTATGGTATGGCGTGGTATAGCATGGTATGGTATGGTATGGCGTGGGGTGGTGTGGTGTGGCATGGTATGGTATGGTATGGTATGGTATGGTATGGCATGGTACGGTACGGTACGGTATGATAAGGTACAGTATGGTATGGTATATTATTGTATGGTGTGGTATGGTACGGAATAGTATGGTATGATATGGTATGCTATGCTATGCTAATGTGTGGCATGGCATGGCATGGTATGGCATGGTATGGTATATTATTGTATGGTATGGCTATGGTATGGAATAGTATGGTATGATATGGTATGCTATGTTATGGTATGCTATGGTATGCTATATTATGGTATGGTGTGGTGTGGTGTGGTATGTTATTTTATGGTATGGTATGGTATGGTATGGTATGGTATGGTATGGTATGGTATGGTATGGTATGGTACGGCATGGTACGGTACGGTACGGTATGGTACGGTACGGTACGGTACGGTACGGTACGGTATGGTATGGTATGGTATGGTATGGTATGGTATGGTATGGTATGGCGTGGCATGGTGTGCTGTGTTGTATTGTGCTGTGCTGTGCTGTGTTGTGTTATGTTGTGTTGCGTTGTATTGTTTTATGTTGTGTTATGTTATATGTTATACAGTGCCTTTTGGGATTCTCTTCCAGAAGCAGGTAAGTCAGGGTGAGCTGAAGCCAGTGGTCCCAAGAAACGAGCAGTACAACTTCAGGAAAACCCGTGTGCTAAGCAACACAGCTTGGGAGACTGAAGCAAGGATGGAAGTAAATGCTCTTTGAGAGGATTTTGTTGATCCAAACAGACTGGAAAACAGAAACAAAGAAAGTTCAGCACACAGTGTGAAGCAAAAACATGCTGGAGCCGCTCATGGCTATTATACAAGCACATTTCTAATGCCATCGGCACAAGCTGAAGCTGCAAAGTGATCTTTAAGGTTGTTCTTAATAAGAAAGTGCCAGAGTAGCCCTGCCTGGAGATGACAGATGCATATATGTATATATGTATATATGTATATATGTATATATGTATATATGTATATATGTATATATGTATATATGTATGCATCTTCCAGCACAATCTGCTGGAAGGAGAAAAGTTGGCAACTCTCAAACCAATCACAAAGATAAATGCTGTATGAAACCCTGCTACTGTGAGGATCCAAGAGACACTGATACCTTACACTCCATAACCCAAGCTGATTTGATACAGGTACAGTGTAATTCCTGAGTACAAGGAGTGGCTGCAGTTTCACCAGCATCTCTGAATTTCAGGAGCAACATTTTCATCTTAATTAATCCTCTGCCAACCCACACTCATGAAGTTAATCTCCATTTCGCCTAGATGCTGGTGACACAAGAAAACTGGACCAACTGAATTGGACAACCAGCAAAGATAGATCACTAACATATGAATAACATCATGGCCCAAGAGGTCTTTATCAGCATCTCCTGCGCTTTCTGAACAGAGGAACAACAGCAGAACCTGTACAGGATGCTGGGTATGAAAGGTCAGGATATGTTCTTCCTCATCCCCCTGGCATCACCACCATCATCCACCACCAGATTTTTTGGCCTCCACAGGAAGCACACATGTCCAGAGGAGGTTTGGGGCTTGTTATAAAATAGACTTAACAGAAGAAGCATAGGTGGGATTACAGACAAACCTCAGAGCTCAGTTTCACCCCAGAGATGTACAATTACTGGGGACTGACTGCTGAAAATGAATGCATCACATTAAACTAGCATTCTAGCAAGACAAAAAAAAAAATGTCAATACTCCAAATTCTTGCTACATGTACGTTTAGACATGAGCAGATGGCGAACCTACAGCCCCCACTTCAGAAATCTCCAGTCCACCGGTCAATGTATTTTATACTTTATTTACAACAGCTGTTCTGGGAACATCACTGCAGCACATGTAATTCATCTCCTATGGCCTTTATACTTGGCATTATTGGGCACGCTGCCATTAGTCTGGAAACGTTAAGTTCATACACCAGGCATCTTTTATTCCGCTTGATGCCCTCCGAACAAAAACCTCATAGTTACCACTCCAGCTTGCTGCTGCTTCCCTTTCCCTTTCCTCCCCATTATCCCACTGGGGCATCAAAATTATTCATAACTGCACCAGTAAGTAGCTTTTCTGCCTTTACAGCAACTTTTATGTTATTTTTATATCCTTCTAAATATTTCCAAAACCAGCACAAAACTGTACTGGAAATAGTGCTTCTGTGTGAGCCCTGATGGGATGGGCCCATCTTTCAGCACAATACTACAACAGATGCAGCGCTATGGAGGAACAGGAGCCGATCAGCCTGATCACGGGGAAAGAGGATGCTGGAAGGCAAATAAAATGTACTCAAAACCAATGTAGCTGGGACCTTCCTTATGAGGCAATAGGCATAAAACAGGAATTAAATCTATTCTGTGTTTATCTTTAAAATACAAGTATTTCAAGTAGGAAATACTTGCAAAAATCTGATGACTGCCCTCATATTGAAACATGCAAAGTCTTTCTGCCTTTTCCAGTGTAGATCAGAGGATAACCAACAGTGGCTGCATCAGGAGCAGCACCGCTTCTCCTGTCCCTGAAAGGTTTCTGGAGCTCAAACAAAGAAAGAAAAAGTGAAAGCACATGAATGCAGAGCACAGTTTAAATGCCAATGCAGACAACAGCAAAAAGTTTTGAAGTTAAGAGTTTGTAGCCACAATTTCTGGGCTAATTTTGCAACCCTTCTGCTAAATCATGTTCAACATAATCAGTTTCAGTTTTAATCTGAGCATATTTGTTCTTGGAAAAATGCACAATGCTGCTCTTCAAGATGGTTTTCTTATCAGCAGTCAACTACAAGCTCAGTGAACTCAGCAATGGTTTATCTCAGACAGAGGGCATTAGTCTGGAGATAAATACTCTGATCAATTTTCTTTATGGATTTTTAATCAATAATGCCTTGTATTTCACTATAATTATTCATAGGAACATTCTGGTTAGCTCAATATACTTTTAATGAAGGAACATAATGGAAAATATACAATTCCTCCTACCATTTGTAATATTTCTAATCAGTTTTCACAGTAGAGCAACATGGATTTCCCCAATATAGGGATGGGGAAATGGAAATGTAGTCATAAAATTTTTAGTTAGACCTGTTAAAAATCTACCTACTTTAAAATAAGAGAAATACAATAAACGTGAGTTTCTTGCCTATCTCTTCCCCTGGAAACAGAGAGGCAGTTTGGCAGCAGGCAAACAAGCACTTGATGGTTGCAGTGGACAACTGAGCTTACGAAGCCCACTGGCTGTGTTCCAACAAATTCCCTAAAACTTAAACTTTTCATTGTTATTCTTTACAATAATAAATAATAAACATCCCCATTGCTCCACCCTCCTTCCCCTTCCATGGAGCCCTCATTATGCATTAGCATATCAGAACCCATTTCAGCAGGTTTGGGTTTTGTTGTTCAGGTCACTTTTTTAGAACATTTGTCAGCTGCTTTGAAATTTTCCACACTTACTGGGAGTTTATTTGTTGTGCCAGGCTTCACCAAGTTGTTCCTAATACTGCTCAACAGCCCTACAACACTCATTTGATTGCGCATTGTGCCCCAAAGTTGGGAGGCCATAGCAAAACATCCCAAAGAACACACCAATTAATTCTCCAGAGAGTCACTGGAAAGTTCCCATCTAACCACCCTTTTGAAGTGTTATCCTGAAATGATAACTTTTAAAATGTGAATGTATTTTAGGATTAACAACAAATCTATCTCATATCCTCCTAGCGCAGATGAAACAAAACAAACCAGAAAATCACTTATTTGCAGCTGTCACAAGCCTTTTATTTCTCTGCACATACAAACAAAAATCCATTGTACAATGAATAGTGTCTGGCTTCTGAGCAGCAAAGGCATCTCAAACAAGCTCTTGAAACATAAGGAAAGACGTATTCGTAGCCTAATTTAAACTGCAATGTATCTGCACATGCAGCGGAAAAATAAAATGTCCAGAGAATGTTACCTGGAGCAATGGCAACCTCCTCCCCAACAGAGAACTTGCACCCATGTATTTGAGTACAATCTTATTCTGTTTTTATTCAAAAGGCACACTCCAATTTTTGTAGGTAGGTAATTTGTCAGTCATAAGGAGTGGCTACAGTATTTGTAAGCATTGAATTTCTCTCAGGAAGAAACACCTTCTGCCTTTAAAACTGTGCTGTATATATTGGCGCTGCCGAAATCACTGTCGTCTGTTTTGACAAATGCTTTAAACGCGGAGAATAAGGCTTCCATAAAGGTAGAGGAGAAAATAGTAGTGCCAGCAGCAGGGCAGTGTAAATTATGGCAGTAGGCACTTCTAATTCAGTTACTGTTCATTTCTCCTGCAGCTTCACTGCAAAGCTGAAGGTTTTGCACAATTGTAATGCAGACCATTTCATGAATACATAAAAAATTATTGTATTTACAGTTTTTGAACACAGCAGCTATCTGGAGAAGGATACAAGTCCCACTTATAGGCAAATACACACTCTCTAAAGAAAACAACCATCTCAATTATTGCCAACATTATCATTTGCCTTTAAGGAAGGAGACTTTAAGGAAAATAGCCTTAAGCGACTGCAGTGATTTTCGGTTTCTTAGGTTTTGCTGTCACCTGGTGGCATGCAGGAAAAGAGCCTAAAAACAATACAGACACCCGTGCTCCTGCTCTGCCACCAACATCATCCCTTAACCTCTCCAAACTGTCTTGGCATTTCTATCACTGCAAGCCAATACACTGAAAGTTTTAGAAAAGCTGCTATGGAAGTCTTTGACAGGTTCAGCCTTGTAATAGTAATAACTACCCTATGGACTATTCACCCCCACTTACTTTGATCTTTTGCATACATTTGTGTTAGTGCAAAAGAAATAATAAAAAGCCATATATTCACTGTATAGAGCCATAAGCTTTTCAACCACACAGTTCTTAGCAGGAAAAAAAATTTTGCCATCTTACCTCAGCAGGCACTGGTTAACATTCCCCAGGCAACAAAAACACAAGAGGAAATAAATACGTAAATAAATAGGCATGGATAGCAAAGTACTCTGTCACCCAAAGAGTAAATCTCCTTTCCTTACATCACGACTGTGCTGCAATCCCCATCACCACTGTTATAGTCCTTATATCAACAGGAACTGGTTTTTGACAATGCAATAAATGGAGCAACTGGAAAGCTTTGTGATGTTGACTGCAAGTTTTAAGTATTTATTAAATCAGAGGAGCTCTTTGAAACAAATTAGCATGGAAAAATAAAATACTTGAATATTTTGAAAAAATATTTACTTGGTACACAAGTGCCTTCAGTAACACTGCAGTGCATTTGTTCAATGCATATTTTATAAGGATATTTGCAGTGTATTTTTGTGTGAACCTCAACAACAAATCCCAGACCACAAAACAGACACTTGCCATTCAGCAGTCTCATCGAGACTTCGGAAGTATAAGAGTTCATATGCAACTCTGACATTATTCGCTAAGCTTGTTTCAAACATCAATCTCGGATTTACTTTTTTATGTGCACGCTAATTTCTTCATCACCACATTTCTTGACAGGGCCTCCTCTAGCATCTTGATTCATCCTCAAGGTTTTGCCACAAATCACAAAATCACAGAATGCTAGGGACTGAAAGGGAACCTCGAAAGATCATCCAGTCCAATCCCCCTGCCAGAGCAGGAACACCCAGATAAGGTTACACAGAAATGTGTCCAGGTGGGTTTTGAATGTCTCCAGAGAAGGAGACTCCACAGCCCCCTGGGCAGCCTGTTCCAGTGTTCCGGAACCCTCACTGAGAAGAAGTTTCTTCTCAAGTTTAAGTGGAACCTCCTGTGTTCCAGTTTGTACCCATTGTCCCTTGTCTTATCATTGGTTGTCACCAAAAAGAGCCTGGCTCCATCCTCATGACACTCACCCTTTATATATTTGTAAACACTAATAAGGTGACCCCTCAGTTTCCTCTTCTCCAAACTAAAGAGCCCCAGCTCCCTCAGCCTTTCCTCATAAGGGAGATGCTCCACTCCCTTAATCATCTTCATTGCCCTGCGCTGGACTCTCTCCAGCAGTTCCCTGTCCTTCTGGAACTGAGGGGCCCAGAACTGGACACAATATTCCAGATGGGGTCCACCAGGGCAGAGTAGAGAGGAAGGAGAACCTCTCTCGACCTACTAACCACCCCCCTTCTAATACACCCCAGGATGCTGTTGGAAACGTTTCTTGTGTAAAGGTGAATGCTGTGACAATGGCTGCAGCCACCCACCCGTGTCACTTCCAGAGCCCCGGAGCACCAGCTCACACAGTGAGCACCCCTAGCTCATAGCTCTGGTGCCTGGAACAGGGATGTGCCACAGCCCAGAAAACCTGACCACACACATTTTCCTTTTTTAAAATCTCTTAGCAATGCAGCCGCAGGGCCATTCCCTGGTGCAGCCTGGCCTGTGTAAGTACTTGGTGTTAATTACCATTACCAAGCATTCCTTTAATGAGGATTAGTAGATTAATTATAATACACATGAAGCATATACAAATTAGAAATGAAAAGTCTTCAGAGAACTGTGAAGAGCCAGCTTGAGGGATTTCCCCGACAAAGGCATTCTGCTTTCCTGGTTCCTTCCCCTGAAAACCCAGCACCGAGACAGGGTGGGAAGCAGGGCAGGCAGCACTGACTTGCTCATGGCACCCAAGTCACTGGTGTTTTACTTACAGATCTGCTTCTCTTGAATTCCTGCTGTTTCACTGCCTTTATCTTGACTCTAAATACTGAAGCTGTCTCTGCTGTGCTGAACTTGCATCGTGTCTCTATAGAAACACTGGAAGTGATTTGATTGGCACATGATAAAACCTGGAAGATTTGAGGAAGAGCAGGGGATCTCAGCATCAGAGGGCGCAGCAAAGCTCCTTGCAACGCGCACCACAAACACAGAGAATCAACAGGAATGTGAGATAATGGGGATGCACAGGCACAAGTAACATCTATTCACTGAGCTTGCCCCAAAATCCAGGTGTCCAGCAGCAAACCTCACTCTTGAGGAGCTGTGGTGAACACAGAAGCCTGGATGGAACAACTGCAGCACACACAGGGAGGTCCTGCCCTCACTGTCTGTCCCAGCCAGCCCAAGCAGAGATGCTCAGACCCTGCTAAGCCGTGAGCTTCCTCCAGCTCCTGGTATCCTGTATCCACCAAGGCTATGCTGCTCCGATCTCAGTCCCATTTACATCTGTGGCTTCCTCAGATACCTCATGCCAATAAATTGAATTATGTTAAGAGGGAAGTGTTGTTTGGTTTTTTTAACTGGGTTTATACCTGCCTCATCAGACATGCTGGATGTGGGAATCCAAGATCAGCCGCAGCTCAGGACTTCCATGATCCATTCTCGGGGACAGGGATATTGTCATCAACCCCTCAAGCTTCACCCTGCCTCCTCATCCCTTTAAAAGACTTCAGCTTGGAGCTATTTATGCCAGGGTGAAGAGGATAACAGGAGGCCAGTTTTCATAGGAAGGATTAAGACATGACTTATTTAGCCTGTCAAATCATGGACAGTGGAGAAGACAGTGCGCTCTTCTCTTATGGCATTGGGAACAGCATTACTTGTGATGAAATTAAGGTTGGCACGGAAATGAATGGGTTCTCCAGAATATGGAAAAGTGACCAGATTTAGGATTTCACACCTTATTTCAGACAACTAGTTTGCATTGTCACACAATCTGCTCTGTTTCCTGCCAGGGGTTTGCAATCTCACAAAACAGATACATGCAAAAAGTTTAGGAGACTCTTTTTTAATTGTCACCAAACTGTTGTGGCCTGCAGAGTTCATAGTTACATGCAGCTGAGTTGACAGCTGATCATTTCTAACCACACAAGTGCAAAATCAAATGCTCGGGGTGGACCAGCAGCCAGAGAAAAGCAGACACTTCGCACTAGCTGAAAACCTGGTCCAGGAGGTCTGGCTCCCCTTTGCTGGGTACATGCTGCAAGATGGAAACACTCCATTAGCCAGAGTGAGGGTGCTGGGGGGCAAACGGGAACAGCCAGGCTGCCAATTAGAACCCCATGGTTTTTGTACCACACCATGAAGAGGTGCTTCTGCCCCCCTTCCTCTTCTGCAAACTCCACCTCTCTCTGTTCAGTCGATAGCACTGTGACCCCTGAAAGAATTGCAGATCTGCTTTACTTGCAAGCCCCTAAATGCCCCTCAGTGTTTGTCCTTGCACCACTACCTTGGCATGCTATTGAAGCGTGGTTTGCAATGCACTGAAACTCTCCCAGTCCTGTGGGTGAACCGTAGGAAGGTGTATTTTAACAAAGCGTAGAAAATTATTTTGAGATTGAAACCCGTCATCATGTGGCCATCAGACTGGAGTAGAGAGAGGGAGCTACCGTCAACATATCAAACAAGGACTCCCCAGGAACCAGCATCTCGGTAAATCAGACCATTTCTAATTCATTGTCTGCACTAGCTTCTACAATTGGAAACTGTGAGCTTATCCACTGAGCACTTACATCAATAGTCATAAGTTATTTTGCCTTTAATTCATTTGTATTTATACACCAAATTAAAATAATTCTATCATTTTTCCAAATAGCTTTGTAGGACCACAACTTACTCCAACTGTTCCATTCTTGAAATCATACCCTTTAAAGCAATGTAGCCCCTAGATTCAGTATCTGAATGAGATGTTTGCAAAATACCTACAAGAGTTTTTTACTGTTATAATTATTGTCTTTTCTCATTATAGCAGTCAATGAAAATTAGCAGCAAATTTTCAAAGGAGTCCTAGCATAATTTCTCCTTATCAGGGAGGTTTCCTTGGAGAGTCTTCTGTTAGGAAATGAAAGTTGGAAGGAAAATAGACCTGCAGGGGAGTGTCTGAGTGAGAGTTTCAATACAGAATGACTTGCAGACACTCCCTTGTTAGTTAGCACTTCAAACAGTAGTTACAGAAAGTATCTGTACTCAGATTTAGATTGTCTCCCAGACACCTGCTGGGATTTTCAAATGGGAAAACCCAACGTGACTTTCTTGCAGATCTCGTTCACATACAAATACTACTCGCAATTTGCAGAAATCCTACCAAGAATATTTTCTGTAATTTTATGTGCATGTTTATTTTAAAGGCAGAATCACTTGTTGACCACAACATAGGTCTATAGAGACTGTAAAAAATATATTGAATTGTGAACAACTGAAGCCACAACAAAATGAAAGACTAATGAAGTTTCTTTGCTTAAGTACTGTCATACTGACCCTTGCTTGTCATCTTTATTATTTTAATGGCACTCACAGATTCCCCAGGCATTTCTCCAAAGACGACGATTCTTGCCCAAGTTCACAAGACAGCACAAAGCAAAGAGACAACAGCACAGGAGGAAGCAGAAAGGCATCTGAAAGATTCAGTCGGCACCCTCGAAGCATCATCACAAAGATGAACGGCCCCTGGACATTCGATGTTGGAGCACTTCCCAAAATGTCCACCCTATGAGTTCTGCCTGCAGGACTTTAACCTGAGGGCAAGCAACGTGCAGCTGAACACCAGACGTTGCAGGGTCTTTGAATCAGGAGCTGCTTTGTTATAGCTACAAACATTGTCCATGGCCTTGCTGCATGATCATCTTCTGACTCCAGCCCATAAACCACAAAGAAGCAAACACGAGCAAACTGGCCCAAAGTCTCAAAGAGAAAAGACCCAAAGAAGGATATGGGACAGTGGGAGAAAGCGAAGGGAGCAGGACAAAGGGAGGGAAGAGGAAAAACTAGTGCTGGGCTGCAGGACTGAGAAGGAGGAATTGAAAGAGCCAGGGAGCAGGACAGAGAGAAAGAGAAAAGGAAAGAAGAGTGGAAAGAAGAGACATCCAGCCAGACAGGGGGTTAGTGAGAGAGGATGGGACAGGGAACGGGATGAGAAGAAAATGGCAAGGCAAGGCAAGGCAAGGCAGGGCTGCAGGACGGTTTTTTTATTTCTATTTTCTACCACATTCATCTTTAGATGAGGAGGAAAGCCATCAGACCTTTTAGATTAGGCCCAAACAAAAACCCCAGCCACTTGAGACACTTAGACTAAGCCTAAAATGCAAAGAGCTCTCCATAAGGATGGTTTTTATACTGAAATTTTACAATCTGCTGGCAATACAAAAAAAAAAAAAAGCAGATTTAGTTAGGCTCCGTCATCATACTTCTTCTCTTCAACCTTTATTATTCTTTGTAGTTTAGCTCCTACTAACTTACCCTTCAGGGTGCAGAGAGGCTATAGGACTCTCTTTGCGACTTTACCTTCGTAAGAACAAGTTGCAAAGCAAAGGACAACATTACAAAGATGCTGGAGCAAGCTATATGAGATAGGTCTAAGGGCTTCTTCAACAGCCATGTCAACACCTAAGCGGTAGAGACTCTACCCTCTTCCTAACCAAGTTTGCCTTTTGCAGCCAATTAAGCACTAACCTGACAAGAGCCTCTGCGCCCAGGTGAGGGAGGACTCTGAAGGGACAAGACACAACACGAGTACCCAGAAGTGAAAAAGCACTGCTTGCGACAAGGCCATGACTTCAGGTAAGCAAAATTGAATTTAATGGCCAGATGAAAAATTATGTAATTATTAGAGGCAAGACTAAGTGTAACATTTCAGCGTCTATTGGTTACTCACCACTTTTGTTTAAATGCCATAACAGGTATGTGGCTTGCCAAAACTTTACTTAAGCTTCAAGTATTTTAAAAAGCCATGTCAGGGTGCACTTCTGAAACTCTCCTGTCTTGGTTTGACTGATACGTTACTAAACAAAAGCAACACGGGAAAGTTTAAAAAATAAAACAAAAAAACCCACACAAACAAAGCACAACACAACAACAACAAAAAAGTGGTTGCACACCTGCGGTATTGTAAATATGATGCACATTTGGATTAAGAACAGCCATCATCAGTGAGTTTGCCCTACAATCAGGCAAGGACAGCCATGCAACAAGCACCCTGGCTCTGCCGATGGCCATGGGAGGTGGCTAGTGACAACCAGAACACCAAGGCAGGCCTGAAGAATACCCCATGTCACAGGTACTGCCACCATCTCTGAAAGAAGCCAAACCTGGAATGACCTGCATTTCCCCTGAAACTTCCCTTCAACTTCCGCTCTAACACCCACAGGAGAGCAGTTTCGCAGCGGCTTCTCAGCTCTTGTTTGCCGGCAGCTTCCATAAGCTGTTCTGCCTCTGATGAAAGTGACAGAAACGTCAACAGGCACATGATGTGGTATGTGGAGCAGCTGCTGCAGCATCTCCATGGCCACCGTGGAGTCACTAAAGGACTTAGATGTGCTGGAAAGAGCAAAGATTTCAGGACATCGACTTGACTTCCAAACTTCTAAAGGAGAGGTAGCACTAGTAGGTGCTTCTTGGGTTGTTGCTTTTCCTCTGTGTCACTCACGTTGTTACACACATGGCCATATACAAGGGAATGCAATACACAAACACCACCAGGCACTCAGCTAGCATAATTTGTTTAATAAAGTCTTTTCTGTTTTTAAAAAAGTTTACAAGACAGATATGTTCCACATGATAAACAACTAGCGGCTGATTTTTCCTTTTAATAACAATCCATGCAGAAAGACTGGACTGCCTAACTTGGTGCTACATAGCATCTAAACAATATACCAAAATATACACAGATCTACACGCTGCCATGGAAACAGGTAGCACATGACACCATAGAGTGAGAATCAAAATACAAGCCTGTTTGGATCATTTTCAGAATTCAAGTGTAAGTTTAAGGAAAACCCCTGATTTATTTTTTAAATGGAGCTTATGTACTGATGGTGAATGTTCTGCTACAATCTGCCTATAGTCACCTTTTATTCAGCAGTCAAGTGAAAACACATACACAAAAATGGTACAAGTCCTTTTTACTACTGATACTACACATTAACAACTGAATCTGATAGCATTGCTTTGGTTGTTTCAATACAGAATGATGTAAGTTTCTAATGCCTTAGTTCTGTTTTCCCATCTTCCACTCTTTTCCAAAGTCACTGAAGAATGGTGCTGAGGTGAATGTCTGTTGGGTCTCTCTCTTCAAGAATCCAGTGTAGCTTTTGTATAAGAAACTGTGGAAGGCAAGCAAACAGACACATTACTATTAATAGTCTAAAAATAGATTATGGTTATTTCAGATTTCATAGAGAAAAGTATCTCCACTTGTCACAGCATGAAAATTAATGCTAGGTTATCAGTATATCAATTTTAGAAATGTTCAGCTTCCTAGAATTTCAAATGCTATTGGAAATGTCAGACTGATCCAAGTGCTCTAGAAGGCCTGCAAACTCCTGCTCTCTAAAATGTTCTTATTTCAACACACAACGCAGAAACAGTGGGAGAAGCCTTATATTCCTGTAGCATAGAAGCAAGGCCAACAGTTGCTGAGAAACAGTACACCTTTGTGTTATTTTCTAAAATACGTTTTCCTTCCAATGCCCCTGCTCATCTCCAGGATTAAAACATGCAGGTGCACCATGCATTAAGCTGAAGAGAGCAGAACTCATGTGATTCCAGCTGTTGCACAATATGACAATCCACCTTTGCCTGCAACCCAATTAACGAATGGAACCATTTCACACCAGTCTTGAAGCTTGTCTCCATAAGGCCAGTTAAAAAAAAGCCTGTGGACTTAAAATTTTCTTTGATGCCTTTTCCAGGTCAATCCAAAACCAATTAGCCTATTTCCAGGAATCTATTAAATGCCTTATGCAAATTAATTTTTATTAGTGCCAGACAGATAATACAAACTTCTATAAAACAGAAATCATCCCCAATGTCTGATCACCAGGGTAATTCATGGACTTTTTTTTTAAAGCAACTTTCTGAGCAATGTGTGATATTGAATTGTATAAATAACAAGCCAGACTGAACTCTAGGGATGGGAAAACAAGAGAAAGGTTAGACTTTAATTTTACAAAGTCGTTAATAATTAAACTGCATAGCCAGATCAGAGCTTCACTGTGCAGATGAGGGAGAACTTAGACATGTTTGAAAGTTCAAATCAGCAATGTAGCTTTCTTGGGGGGTGAGGGAGAGGAAGGCAGTGAAAGCTATGTCCTGAAGACTTTAAACTGACTGGAAGAGTATGATAAATACACATTTACACATGTAGATAATGCATGACAGAAGATTCAGATCTACACTGAGTTTAATTGATTCACTCATGTCCAAGTGTGTCCTAAAGGGAGAGGAAATCCCAGTTCTCACACTGAATTCAAGCAGCAAGTGTGTTTCTCAAGGCCTGACCTAATGTCCTCATTAGACAGCGAAGGTGTATGAAAAGCCTGTTACCAAGTCCTCCTGGGAAAGAACAAACTGAGGAGGGAGAGGGAGGAATGATGACAGGAAGCTGCAGTTCTGGCCTGTCTCCAACTTCTGAAATGCTTTCCACTTTCATTGCTGGGGACTATGTGTTATTTGGGTATTACAAATGGTGGCAGCTGTTCCAGGGTTACTTGCCTGCTAGGTAAAGACAGAGAGAGAAACACAACCATGTATCCCCTCTCTGAAGAATACAAAGCAGGATTATGAGTTAAGTGACTGCTGTGTTGTAAGATCAAAATTTTATATTTCCTGAGTCAACCTGGAAACAGTCGTGCTGGGCCAGACTCACAGACACACACCTCCAATGGAGCACACAGCTGGGAAGAGGTTTTCATCCACTTCTACATTCTGATGTGCCAACTGCAGACATAAGCGGAGGTTACCCACCAGCAAGATTATCAAAATTTCACCTTTCAGCACTTCTAATGCAACTCTCTGCATGTGCTCCTTCAGTAAAGCACCCAGGGTTAGAGGCTGCCAAGCAGGAGGACACAGCTTTACAGAGGAGTGGAAAAGCCAAACCTGAGGCCTGTTTTGGGTGAGCTAAGGCTCTCTTTCCGAAGACACATCTCCTTCTGCTCCACTGCTTGCGCTGGGGTCATCCTTGTTACGAGGGGCATTTCTTTCTCTACTTGACTCAGAGGGCACCTTGGTTCTAGTCTTCTCTTTTCTTTGTTGCTGTTTTTCAAGTTTTGTCAGCTATTCACAAAGCAGAATGAGAAAACACCGCATGGAATAAAATAATTTCAGAAGACTGTCTAAAAATTGTAAATGTGAGCATTTGTATAAAACTTGCAACTCAGATTCACACCACCAATAGAGATATCAATATATCAATAAAACAGAAAAAAAAAAAGCCCAAGTCTTGGATTTTCGGAAACTTAGAGAAGACAACGAGGTATCATCATAGGCTAACATGATCACCCCCAAATATAAAAGAGAAGTGTACATATTCAAAGGACCATTCTCTGCTTTCCAGGGTTCCTTCTCCACCCAACACAATCTGAAAAACTGGAAAATAATAAAACACAAAGACCAAAAGGGAGAGCTGGATTCCACATCTTCTCTTTTGGGTCTTAAATGGCAGCTCTGTGGTTTCAAAGTTGCTGACAAAAGATGTATCGCATGTTCCTCCATCCAGCACACAAGAATAATTTTATTTTATTCTTTATCCAGAAAAAAACATATATGAGCTTTAGCATCATCTAGGATACAGAATAACCATTTTAAATCAACTTGGACAAAACCCTCAGCTAACGCTGCCTTGCCACCTCTCAGCAGAAATGCTTTCAATCCTAGTAAGAGTCAAACTAAGTTGCACGTAGCTGTCACTTGTATGTCTCTTTCCCATTTGCCAAAGATGCAGGCTGCAGTAAGTTCTGGAGAGACTACATATTGATAGCTATTTAAATCACTACACTTAGTGCAGTTTATCTGTTTGGATAATTTCTGTCATCTACTGTTTTTCTCTACTGCTTCCACAATTTCCCCAAGATAAAGCATACTAGTCATAAATTATAATTTCATGGCCAGAAGGTCTCTTCTGAGGTGAAATGTTCATAGAATAAAATAAACTAGATTATGTGTGTTGATGATGAATAAGACAGGCTCACGGAAGACACATACAAAGATGTAAATCTGCGCTTCAAATCAGTAAGAGCTAAGACTGCAGACTGCAGAGCCTTGGAAGGATGCACAGCATCCCCTTATACCTTATCTCACATATACACCCTCCTTGAACACCTGCACACATGGACTTCTAGCCTAACACAGAATATTCTTAGCTGGCTATTTCAAAACTAAAAATAGTTTATGTTTACTAAGTGGAATGACAGAGTATGATGTATCTGTTTGTCTAGCATAATCCAGTCTGCAAATCATGTGCATAGATGTAACAAACACATTGGATGTGATACAGGCAATATTTTAACTCCCATGTCTGACGATATGCGCACTACTCTTCTGCCAACAAGCCTTGATACACAGCACATGAATGTTAAAGGTAATCAAAAAAGCAAATGCATCTGCAGGAAGGGAAACAGAAGTTTGTGAGCCCCTAGTATTAAAGGTATTAAAACTTAATTAATGGTACTCCCAAAGTCTCTATGCAGTTGGGTTTTATTTTTGAAAATGGTATTGGGGCCATCCAGCTGTTGAAATCAGAACAGGGGTTTCAATGATCTTCATGGTACAAAAATGCATCAGAAGAGGCAAGGCACGCTGCACTAGCTGCAGAGACTCAAAAGCACAGTTCCAAGGTTTCAAAATATGGATTTGTACACCTCTAAATAACTATGTGAGCAGGAAGTGCATATGCAACATTCCTCACGGGCCCTCAGCCCAGCAGGCGGCAATTGCAAATTATCCCCCAACACTAATCCAAACCACGGCCAAACCTGCTGCAACAAACCTATAACCAGCTTTTGCAGTCTGTACCCCTTTCTTTTACTGCAGCACCGAGGCTCCTAGCAGTGACTCTTTTTCAAAAATAATGATGCTGAAAAAAATCCTGTTATCTTGTAGTTCTGAAACTTGTAACTTCATGAAACTTCATTGTTTCTCTATATAATGTGATTACTGAATGACATGATATCCCTTTCTCTCTAACTAGTGCTGCATCTTACAGAAGAAAAAGCCTAAGACACATGACAACAACGGTTTAAATTGAGTTACCTTTATCTTTGAGAAGGCTGTGAGCTAACCAAATAAAGCTAACCCTGGATTTTCAAAACATGAAAAACAGTAGTGTATTCACACTGTGAACCTTGTGTTATTCAATAAAGAATCCGCGTCCATGATGTATATTTGTTATATATAATTTACATATAGATATAGAAATGGCTCAATGTATGACAGCATGTCATACTACAAGGTCAAACATGCCTATACTCATCATTTTCCAACATGGTCTTGGGGGCAAATAGCATTCTCACTAAGCCTTCTGAAGTATATACAGTTATAGTATATACAGTTTTATAAAAATAAATATATATGTGTACATATAGTCTGATGTACAAGGGGACCACACAGGAGTAGCATTTATAGCCTAGAGTAAACAGCATGCAACAGATGGTCTCCAAAATTATGACATGTATATTTATCACAAATGACTTCATGTTACCTAATTCTGCAGCTAATTAGTTTGAGAAAATGTAGTGCAGAGGGCAAACAAAACAGCACATAGACAGAGCTAAATCCAGATCTTCACATCCACCAGATCTCCACCTTCACATCCACCTCTGTAAAAGGCCCAAAGTGCTACTCATGTCTACTCAACAACATCTCTTCCTCACAGGCCAACATCCCTAACAGAGAAAAAACAGGAGCAGGAATACCCTTTGAATATTTAGAACAACTCCCAGGTTTAGCATCATCTGACAGCAGTATTCACCCAGCTCAAAGAAAAATTACACGAATTCATTTAGATGAGATGAGAGGGTAATTTGATAAACTTTGTTAATCCATGCCTCATATGAACAGGATTTACTTTTTTAAAAATTATAACTAATTAAAGGTAATTTATTAACTGTTTCATCAATCTAAAACTCAAATAATACTGAAATAGATAAGGATTTGTGGTTACCTATGGACACGAACACACACACGTGCTCTCCAATCTGTGCATACACCGCGATCACGCTATGAACCAAAGTTAAGGCACAAAGATTAAAATACATTTCTTTGTAAACAAAATATACAGTTTCATTGTTATTATGCAGGCAACAAAATAATTACACATCTCTTATGTTTTTCATTTCTGTGCTTATAAGGTGCTCAAGTAATTCAAAAGGATGCGTTACAGGAGTATACTCCACCACAAAAGACCTGCCAATGAGTTGAAAAAAGTTAAAACAGTTAACTTTTTGGTATTACAGTGAATAAAGCTTCAGACACACAAGTCTGGTTCAATGAAGTGTATTTTTAATGTTTCCCATTTAAGCACAGAGTGTGTTCCATATTCATCATCTCATCTGCAGAAATATTGTGAGCTGTTTGTGTCTACTGCTGTGGAAATGGTGCACCAGTACATAAAGTGTCTAGCTCAGCCTCACATCTATGAACAAAAATTCATTCTTTTCTGAGACATCTTGGGAGGCTCCTAAGGATTCCAAGTGTGGGCATCTTAGAGCAGGAGAAGCACTGTTTCATGGCAAAAGTACTGTGTCTGCCTAAGATGTAGTGCTGGGCTGGTGAGCAACACGTAACAGTTACATCTACACAAGCGCTGAAATGTTCACATTTCTAACACAAGACTGACATCTTGCATGTTGAGCTATAACATGCTGCATATAGGCAAAATTTGTGCACAGGATTAGAATCAGTGCCCCTCACTCCATTAAGACAGTCTTAAGTATAGACATAACAGCAGTAATCAAGCCTGAGAACTCACGTGGAAAACAATTTCAGATGTAAACACGTATATGGCAATACTTTTATCTCAAGCCACAGTACCCTGGAATCACTTTGGGTTATGACTTTGGCCATAACCAAAGCCCATAAACCAATCTGCTGTTCAGAAGTCCTTTATGGTCCCCTGTCAGCAGCCAAAACCTGCGCTTTGGGGATCAGTACCTGGTCTGACCCAACTGCTGAATATCTGAAGCCTGAAAGTAGTCAGAGAAGTCTTGAAACATCTCAGGTGTTTAAGATCATCTCCATTGTGACCACGCACTGAAATGCAAGCGTCCTCAGTCCACAGAATACAGCTTTTCTTTTCTCCCATTGTAATACAGATATTTTACATTGCTGAAACGCTATAGATCAACTAATAATCTCTAGCTACATGGACATTGTTTCATCCCCAACATCTAGAGTAATAGTTTTGAAAAATGTCAAAATTTACATGAGTTGACAGGATCTTTGAAAAATTCTATCCTGATGCAATTTAACAGTACACTAGAAATGAAGTTCAAAAAATTGAATCATTACAGTGGAAAGCTAGACTTCACTGTGAAAGAAGGTTCCACCAAGGCAGAAATGTCTGCTGTTATGTCAGCTGTGATACTATGTCACATAAACTTTGCAATCAATTTGCTGTAGCAAAAATACGCAAACAAACCGGCACACCAAGTGCCCAACTTGAAAATGCTAACAACCGTCTAGGTTGGTTGTTTTGCTGAAGTTCTTTTCCCACATTCAGAAATGCCTCAGTGTCAGCCTTCCTTGAAGGTCTATTTTGTTGAATACAGAAACATATTCTTCATTTTCCTTTCTCTATGATCAGTGTGTACACAGAGGTTGCTTGCTGCTCTGGAGACAGCTTTTCCTTCTGCATAGCCATGAATAACACCAGGAAGAAGTGAATGACATCAACAAGAGAATTACTTTGTTAGCAGTCTGCCAAAAAATCAGTGGCAGTGTTAATGTTTCTGGAACCTCAAACTACAATAAGATCTGCAGATGTATGTTTCAAATTTCAGTAGTGGTGTGCCAAGCTGCTACAATTGCAAATCTAAAAAAAAAAAAATAAAAAAATAAACCACAACAACGTTAAGGGCAGGTTACACTTCAGGAAGAGACTGATCCTTCAAACTGTCATAGGGCATTACAAATCTAGCAGTTTAATCCTGATGCCACTAAGCAAATGATAGAACTGAGGTAAAATGATTATCAGAGGTTTACTGCAAAAATAAACCAACGGAAAGGTTGTGACAGAGAAGGGCAGTCCACACAATCTGTTAAGGAGACAGCAGATCATCTGACTTTTTCCTTTTACTTTCCACACATGTATACTTTCAACTTACAATCAAAGTGTTAATAGCAGCTTTTTGTCTCTTTGAGGACATAACCTTTTTGGCCAGTGAGCAGTTCATGCAAGGAATTGCATCCTTCATTTTGCTCCTAGAAGAAACATGAGCAGCACACAATGAAGTTACACTATATGGGCCCAAAGCCTGAGGCAAGAAAAGTGCTACCAGCCCTTCATCAGTTCGCCTGGTCTAACTCACTGTCCAGGGCCTTGAAAAAATTCCCCAGCCAAGCAGTTTATCAGCTGTATGGCTTCTCCACTCCTCCTCCTCAACCACTCTTCATCATCAGTGACACCCGTTGAGCTCCATTTGGTTCATTTTTCTCACCAAAATGTTCAGTAAAAGAAAATGAACTCATAGGTTTTGGATTTGTTTCTTCAAAGCTCAAACACAGTGCAACTGGAAGAGGAGAAACATGAAAGCTGGCAACACGGCATCTAAAAAGAACATCAGCTGACAGTGCAAAGGAGAGGACCGTAGTTTATTTCTCATAACACTGCATATGTCACATGGGAAGAAAAACTAGGCAACAAAAAAAAAATTTCAAAGACAATGGGAAAAATCCATTCACTGCAGATGGGAGCCCTCACTGTACAGTGATTTTCTCTAGTTGAATATCATAAGATACTTGACACCAGCTGTGTCAGGACTGTGCTACTGATCACACAATTCCAAGAAAATACAAGCTGAAGCAACGCCATACTTGTGGAACTGTAAATGCCTTCAGCTACATTCTATTAAAATGTTCTAACTGAAAAGTGATAGAAAAGTTAAAATACTAGATTTAGGGTTTCTTCACATTCAGCAGATAAATCACTTTTGGCTACACAGGTATGGGAAGTTTCTTAAGGCAAAAATAATAGAATATTTACCTGGAATTCACTTAAAAGACTTTCTATAATCAAGATCCTTCTGCCATTTAAAAATACAAGTTACTTAAATGTCAGTCTTGAGAAGTTCCCCTCTCATACAAAACACTGACATTTCCAAGTCCTCATATTGACCAAGCATGTGTGTGATGCTTTACAGTACTGGTACAGGCAGATTCAGTAACAAAGATCTGTAATTCTTTCATCCTTCTTATCCCTCCCACTACTGTGTTCAGTTCCAAAATACGGTTTAAAATACAACGTAGTTTACTTCCTTCCAGACAGTATTGGAGCAAACAGGCCCACAGAGATCTATTCAGTGTCTAATTAGAATATATACATTAAACACTGAAACTGCTAAGCTACTTTCCCTAGCAGAAGAAATAAAAAAGCATCGAATATTTCCAATCTGAAGTCCATAATTATCGATAATGCCTTTAAAGTTCAAGGGGCTTTTTTTTTTGGATTGTCACCATACCGTCTCCCTGGGCACCCTCTAAAACCTCTTTCTGCTGCATTTCTGTCTGTCTGCTTCTACTATTAATAGCCAAAAATTCCTATGAAAAAATACCAAGTACACCTGTCAAACCTTCCCCAAAACAGGATACAAAACATTCTGGGCATCGCTAACCTAATCTCAGCAATGATCACAACAAACTTCACCAAGACGGGACAGAAATTTGCTATACTAAGTGCTGACCTCTGCAATTATCTAAGTGGATGCATGTAAGTTCAAAATGGTTTCACCAGTTAAAGGCTGGAAACCACAACCCTTGTGATTTGTACCTGAACATCAGAAAAAATACTTTTGTTTTCTGCATCATAGCCAAGAGTAAAGAGAAATACTTGATTTATCCTCACTCTAAAAGACTATGTAGGAAATGTAGTCACTATTATTGAACTCAGAACAGAATCACCACACATGTATATTGACCTTCTTCCATTTTATATGTTTTTGTTTTCACATTTCTTATCCAGCTTCTAATTCCTGGCTTCATTGTGCCTTTCAAGCAAAATTTATTGTACATCAGGCTTACCAAAAAGGCACCTTAAGAGCTAAATTAAATGTTGCTATTTTTTATTTTCCTATTATTTCATTCACATGTCCAAAATTGCAAAAAAAATCACAAATCTTCAGAAAAGGCCCAGCAATCACTGACTACTGCTGGTGTAAGAATCTTCTAATTTACTTCACACTTTCAAATCATTTGCTTACTATTAAGTCGGACCACAACAGAACTGAACAGTTCACAACAAACTAAACTGTAGTAGCTTTCCCTGCTCACTAGGGTTTCACAAACAGCTGGGATATTCTCTTTTATGCATATACATATATATATACACACACATTTTTAATATAAACAAATATATATTTCTTGTATGAAGAGGACTTTTTAAATTAATTTTTAATTAGCTATGTGATTTATTTATACCTCTCTAGCACAAGGAATATAAAAATACATTTGGATTAACTAATCCAAATGTGTTTTTACTAATGACAGGGCTAAGGAATTCTAAAGATCAGATTACCAATTACAAGTGCAGACAATCGCTCAAAAAAATAAAGGTATTTCATTGTCATATCCAATGCCAGAAAAAAAGCTATTTATCGCAATTATTTGCCTAATGTCTTTCTGTTAACATGACATTAAACACTGCAGGATGGTTTCTTTATCTCTTCTTGCTAATGCAGAAAGCAAAAAGATAAAAAATACAACATCTCTGAGCCTTTGTTCCCATGCTACAAGTAAAATCAACAGACTGTATGACAGCAAAAAAATGCAACAGGCAGGGAAGAGGAAAATGAATGACAAATTTAAATTGGTTCTTCCTCATCACATGTCTTGTATGATGGGTGAGAGATGATGGCACACATGTCAAACAATAGCAGGATGCTTAAGGATGCTTAAGAGTGTCAGAAACAGCAGTTCCTCTGACTGTGTGTGTTAAGGTCCCAATATGAGCTAGAAAAGATATCCAGTAACAGTTAAAGGAGCTGCCAGTTTTCAAGTAAATGGGGTTCTTTGAAATGTGGCAAAGATTAAATTCTTTGTGCATCCAAAGCACAGGCGGCTGGTTATCAGCGTTTATGCCACTGTAAGAGCTCATCCATTTCTGTGACAAACAAGTATCCCCTGCATCAGGACTTGCAATGAGCTGGAACTCAGGGGGTGGCTCATTAAATGCATGCAGGCAACATATCACAGAGCGCAGGCAAGTAAACGTACTCTTATTCTCATATCCAGACTGTTCGGTACCTGCCCAGATAGTCCATACAAGGACTCTGTCCTCCTTTTCATGGGGTCCAGCCACAGACTCAGTAACAAGATGTATCCTCACCTTGGTGCATCCTCACCTTAATACAAATTACAGTGTTCTACAGACATCCTTCACAAGAAGCCCCATCTTTGCTGATGAAATGAGGTTTAAGGAGGAACAGAAGGCAATCAGCATGTGAGACTGAAGCAGAATCAGACATTCACATTAAACAAAGATTACGTGCTAGAGAAAGTTTGAAAACAAGCATCCTTCCCAGTCTTCGGCCCATGTTGTGGCCAGCAGGAAGATGTTGTCAGACGAGAAAAGCAGGCAGCCTTGAACTCTGAGGACAAAATACTTAAAAAAGCCACAAGATGGAGCCCTGGTGGTTCCACTTGGGTTATTCTACACCCACACACAGGACAGCAGGGGTAAAAGCTCTCTCAGTGGCTTTCCATTACAGTCAGAAACTGCACCGTGCCATCCTCCAGTGATCCACCTACCCTGACATCAACAAGAGAATTACTTTGTTAGCAGTCTGCCAAAAAATCAGTGGCAGTGTTAATGTTTCTGGAACCTCAAACTACAATAAGATCTGCAGATGTATGTTTCAAATTTCAGTAGTGGTGTGCCAAGCTGCTACAATTGCAAATCTAAAAAAAAAATAAATAAACCACAACAACGTTAAGGGCAGGCTGCACTTCAGGAAGAGACTGATCCTTCAAACTGCCATAGGGCATTACAAATCTAGCAGTTTAATCCTGATGCCACTAAGCAAATGATAGCACTGAGGTAAAATGATTATCAGAGGTTTACTGCAAAAATAAACCAACGGAAAGGTTGTGACAGAGAAGGGCAGTCCACACAATCTGTTAAGGAGACAGCAGATCATCTGACTTTTTCCTTTTACTTTCCACACATGTATACTTTCAATTTACAATCAAAGTGTTAATAGCAGCTTTTTTTCTCTTTGAGGACATAACCTTTTTGGCCAGTGAGCAGCTCATGCAAGGAATTGCATCCTTCATTTTGCTCCTAGAAGAAACATTTTACACCCCCACACAGGACAGCAGGGGTAAAAGCTCTCTCAGTGGCTTTCCATTTCAGTCAGAAACTGCACTGTGCCATCCTCCAGTGATCCACCTACCCTTACTCCAGTGCCTCCCACTGACTGCTTAAGCAAAAAAGACTGGTCATCAGAGACCAGACACTGTGGGGCTCCATCTCATAGTCACAGGCAGCAAGACATAATGCTGCTATCCATCTGGCCACTAATGCCCTCAACTGCAGACTACAATACGTGCTGCTATACAAAGGAGGTGGCCTCCTGCATCTGAGACAGAGATGGAGAATTTGTGTATGGAGATGGCATGGTGGCACGGAGGGAACACGTCCTTTCCTATTCCACAAAGAGCTGGCGTGGTAAAAGCAGTGGGCTGATCTATATCATAAACATGGTACCTGAAAATAGTGGGCTATAACTCTTTTGAGGATTGATGAACAGTTGAAAGAGGACATCAAAGCACTCTGTTGCCGTGCAGCTTTCTGCAGACTATTTCCCAGGCAAATCGGGCAGCAGCTCAGTTATTCCAAGTGGGAATGTGAGTGCTTACATCTACAAGCAGTTCTCACTCCAAAGACAGAATTGCTGCTGATAATCATTCCTGTTTGGGGCTGAGAACTCTTCGTGCTAAAGCTGTGCAGGTACAAAAAGAAAGACCAGGAGCAGATGTAGTTCTTTCAGGGGCTAAAACATCACAAAAGTATTCAGAACAAAATTTGGAGGTAAAACAAAACCGACTCCAAACCAAGATACCTTAGATATCTAAGGCAACATGAGATGCTTCCTTTGGCTTCCTCATGCTCTCTTCCCATTAGGCTCCAAACACTTTTATTATGGTATTTTGAGATATGCAGAATTCCCATCAAATACAGCCACCAGATGCACTGCAGTCATCACAGAACCTGTAAGCGGGCCAGCCACGTATGAAAAACCCAAATGTCTGATTTTTAATTCAGAAAAGTGATGGTCAGATGGTGACTCAAGGACAGACCCCATCAGTGAAATGATTTTATCTTGCTGGTCAACTGGTCAGGTAATTTGGTAGGATCACAGTACATGGGAGAAACTCCAGCTAGAAAAACTGAACAGACTAGGCTAGAACCATTCAGTTGGAAGGGACCTACAATGATCATCTAGTCCACCTGCCTGACTAATTCAGGGCTGACCAAAAGTTAAAGCACTTTGTTAGGGACATTGTCCAAATGCCTCCTAAATACTGACAGGCTTGGGGCACCAACCAAGCCTGTTCCAGTATTTGACCACCTTCTTGGTAAAGAAATGCTTCCTAATGTCCAGTCTAAACATCCCCTGGCGCAGCTCTGAAACATTCCCATGCATCCTATCACTGGATATCAAGGAGTTCTGCACCTCCCCCTCCACATCCTCTCCCTTAGGAAGCTATACAGAGCAATGAGGTCACTCCTTGGCCTCCTTTTCCCCAAACTAGACAAGCCCAAAGTCCTCAAGCCACTCCTCACGGGACATTCTTTCCAGCTTTGCTGCCCTCCTCCGGATGTATTCAAGGACCTCCACATCCTTTTTAAATTGTGGGGCCCAGAACTGCACACAGTACTCAAGGTGAGGCCACACCAATGCTGAGTACAGTGGGACAATCACCTGTTTTTACCAGCTGTTCATGCTGTGTCTGATGCACCCCCGAGTGTGATTTGCCCTCCTGGGTGCCAGGGCACACAGCACTGACTTGTACTGAGCTGCTGCTGGCCGGCACGCCCAGATCCCTTTCTGCTGGGCTGCTCTCCAGCCACTCCTCTTCCAATTTATACCTGTCCCCACTGTTAGTTCAGGTGCAAAATCCGGCATTTGTTCTTGTTAAAATTTATGCCATTGATGATTGCTCAGTGCTCCAATCTATCCAGATCCTTCTGCAAGGCAGCTTGTCCCTCAAGAGAATCAGCAACACCTCCCAGTTCAGTATCATCAGCAAACTTACTAATGGTGCATTCACCTCCTGCATCCAGATCACAGATAAATGTATTAAACAAAACTGGCCCTAGAACTGAGCCCTGAGGAACATCAGTGGTGACCAGTCACCAGCCAGATGTAGCCTCATTCACCACAACCCTTTGAGCTCTGCCCTACAGCCAGTTCCGTACCTGCTCATCTCACAGTTGGACAACTTGTACAGAAGGATGCTGTGAAGGATAATATCAAAAGCCTTACTAAAATCCAGAAAAACTACATCTACCACATCCCCTTCATTATCTACGCAGGTGACCTTATTGTAGAAGGATATCAGATCAGTTAGACAGGATTTTCCCCTTGTGAACCCATGTTGACTGTGCTTAATGACTGCATTGTCCTTTAAATGCCTTTCAGTAGCACACAATATAATCTTCTCCAAAATTTTTCCAGGTACTGAGGTTAGATTAACAGGTTTGTAGTTTTCTGGTTCTTCCCTTATGCCCTTCTTATAATCCGGAATAATAATTTTAACAAGGTTAAGTGAAGTGTTATACAAATAGAGTTGTTGTGGCCTTGCTGAAGCACAGTTGGTAATAACAATCCCCCCCCTTCTCTTTCAGGCTGTAAAAGTTGGTCACTGTTGTGTTTAGAGAATGAGAAAACCTTATCACCGCATTTAGCTTTCAGCATAGCCTGTGACGTTCCTGAGCAGAGCTAACTCTCCTCACCGCTCCAGACTTAAATTCAGGACTTAAATTTGCTGTTCGCTTGTTTCTGAGAAAGACGCAGCTCTCCAGCTAATCCTTCTATTGAACTACCCTCATGAAAAAGCCCCTAAATGTCACGAAACTTCACTAAAGCAAGGGGGAAGGAGGGCAGGGCAGATCCAGACACATTAAAAATATAGTTAATGAGTCACGATTAAACAGCAACTTTAATTATGAGGAAGAATACACTGTAAAAAGTTGGTTTGCATTATACACACATGACCTTTACCAGGACAGCAGGCAGCTATCAACAGGCCAGGGAACTGAAGAGAACAATGCAATTATTTAATTTCTCCGAGGCTGCACAGGAAGCGCAAGGACCTCATGCCTACGGAAAGCTAGATTGCTTCATAACAGGAATGATACAAATTCGCAAGGGGGCACAGCTTATAGATTCGCCCTTCCCAGACAGGCACTCTGGCTCACTTACCTGTTTAGGGTCAACTGCGGCAGCCGGGGACTCCAGTTCTATTGTTACAGGACCATCGTTCTGGATGTGTACCTGCATGTAGGCACCAAACTTGCCATCTGAAGAGGGAAGAGACAAGAAGTTCTGAGGGCTCTTGAAAGAATAACAGATACTGCAATCTTTCCCAAAAGTGCTACTAAAAAGGGAAAAATAAATGCATAGAAGGATAGCCAACTAACAAATTGCAGAAAACTACAAAGGAAAAAACAGTCTATATGCACTCAGCTTTGTGGTCTGACATTCAGAGACAATAAATATGCAGCAAGTACAGTGATGTCCACAAAACAAGTCTACAGATAATTAAGGTGCTCACAGTTTAGGATGGGCAGGATAGTTCTCACAGGCAAGGAGATGAAATTTTAAAGGATGTAACAACTGAGTCTAGGGATCCGGTCCAGCTAACTAGTCGATCTTTTCAATAAATCTTATATTTGGGCAAAAGATAAAAAGATTCCAAGTCTATTCTGAAGCAGTTGATACTGAATAGTCTAGAGCAGGGGATACAGGTGTACAATCTGCTACAGTAATTTCTACATTCCTGTAGAATGGCAACCCAGGCCATTCTTTGGCAGAGTTTGGCAAAAAAGACAGTGTCTACTCCCTCAACCCTGCCTACTTCATGGGAATGCACTTCTGAAACCAGAAGTGTCTACCCATTTTTCATCAATAGCGTTTATTAGCACACACATTGTGGCACAAACCACATTTTTTGTAAGCATTTGAGAAGTTTGCACCACAAGAGACTCCTAAGATTTTTACCCTGTATAGTCTAGAAAAGCCGTATCTTTGTATGCTGTTTTCTCCTCACGTCTCATTTTTCTTTGTGCAAGTTTCCTGGCTTCGTTTTTTCTCATCCAGTTTTCTACTCCTCAAACTCACCCCACCCCCAGCTGAGCCTACTTGACTGCTTGCTTCTACATATTCTCTGCTCCTGCCGTGCACGCATGAGTAGCCTTTTGAGACCCTCCTGTCAGGGACAGCAAAATGAACAGATACTACTACATCAATACAAATGCATGGAATTAAAAAATGTGTGCTGCAGCAAGCAGAAAGCAGGTACCAAAAGACTGGAACAGCATCACTTACTGGGAAGGCAGGTCTGGAGCCTCTCCAGCAACACAACCAACAACTCTTCCGGTACCACCTTCGGCAGTGAGCAAGAACACGCTGAAAGTAGTAAACTCAAACTGCAGTGGAGTAATCACCCACTAGGAATATTTGCATAAGACATTGTAGAGCTACACAGCAGCTTTCCATGGCAACATGTAATGTTCCTGACCAAAGACAGGTCAAACCAAACTGTATTGATTTTTCAAGAACGTGTTATTGGGGACAACAAGCTCTGGAAGAGTTTTCAATCTCCCCCTGGCACACATGAATCAGACAGAAGTCTGGTATTTGCTTAAAAGAAAAAGGAAAAAGAAAAGGCATATCTGGCCAGCACGCATGGGCCATACCACAACACAGACAAAACCAAGACATTTAATGCTTACTCCGCCTCAGTATTCAACGCCGATGATGGACTCAGAGTCCCCCGTAGCCCTGTGTTAGAGAACCATGGCTGCGCAAAACAATAAACTTCCAATCAATCCAGAACTTGTATGGGATTTGCTACTCCAGCTAGATCCCTGCAAGTCAATGGAGACTGATGAGATTCATCCAAGGGTGCTTAAAGAGCTGGCTGAAGCCATAGCAAGACCTCGCTCTGTGATTTTTCAATGCTCTTGGGAATATGGAGAGGTCCTGGAAGACTGGAAGCTGGCAAACGTTGTCCCAATCTACAAGAAGGGCAACAGGGATGACCCTGGCAACTACAGGCCTGTCAGCCTCACTTCTGTGCCTGGAAAAATCAAGGAAAAGATTATTCTGGGAGTTATGAAAAAACATCTGAATGACAATGCAGTCATTGGTCCAGCAAGCACAGGCTAACGAGAGGGAAGTCTTGACTGACCAATTTAATTAATTTTTATAAGAAGGTTACCCACCTAGTTGACCAAAGGAAGCCTGTCGATGTGATCTTTTTGGATTTTGGTAAAGCCTTTGATACTGTCTCTCACAATATCCTCCTGGACAAGATGTCCAGCACACAGCTGGGTAAACACACAATGCAGTGGGTGAGCAATTGGAGGACAGGACGGGCTTAAAGGGTTCTAGTAAATGGGGTTATGTCGGGCTGGTGACCAGTCACTAGCGGGGTTCTGCAAGGATCCATCTTATGGTCAGTACTCTTCAGAGTCTTCATAAATGACTTGGACACAGGACTTGAATACTAAGCAAGTTCGCTGATGACACAAAACTGGGAGGAATTGTTGACACTTTCAAGGGCAGAGAGGCCCTGCACAGGGATCTGGACAAATTAGAGAACTGGGCCATCACCGACCTCATGAAGTTTAACAAGGGCAAGTGCCGAATTTTGCACCTGGGACACAGCGACCCTGGCTGTACATACAGACTGGGGGATGAGATGCTGGAAAGCAGCTCTGTGGAGAGGGATCTGGGGGTTCTGGTCGACACCAAGTTGAACATGAGCCAATAGCTGACCCAACTTTTGGCTGTTTCCCATTCTCTGAAGTGAAACTCTCTGACATCTGTGGGTGAGTTCCTGACGTTCACTGCATGGTAAGGGGGAAATAAAGCTCCTGAATCCCAGGGCAAAGTCATTCTCACTCATGGCTTACTTCTTTGAACACGTTCTACAAGTGCAGAACGGCATGTGCTGCAGCTCATGATGATTTAGCCCCTTGCCCAGAGAGGATGACTACAGTTCATCAACAAGGCAAGTTAGTTCAGATATATTTAATAATGATTTTTAGGGAGATAAATGTACAACAGATAGAAAAGTTGGCTCATGTTGGCTTAACTGGCAGTCCCCTGGAGCGAGGGGACAACTGAGGCTGCAGTGGCATCAAAGAATGGCACATCACAACTTACTGCCACATCAACAGCTACTGCTTTTCAAAGGTGCAGGTGACTTCACTCGGTAACTTGGGTAAACAGAAATACCATGAAGCTGTCAGTATTTCAGGAAAGGATCAGTGTGTTCTGAATGCTAGCTAACAGTGCAGAAGAAAAAAAGAAGAGAGTTACTAAATAACTACAGAAAATAACAGAACATTTAAGAGACAGAAGTATTACAAAGTAAAAAAAAAATCAAAAATACCTGTTCTCATTTTATAAATTTGCAGGACCTTGGAACATGTAAAGGGTTCAACTGAGAAAATATGTCAGAGCAATCAAAAAGCTAGTGATTCTAATTTTCCAGCACAGTTTTCAAAACCTTTGCCACCCATGATAGATGAGAACCTGCAGAGAAAACCCAGGTAGCTTCCCCCTAAACCCATAGTTTATGGTCTCGCTGGTGAATCATGCAGATACACATTTTCAAATATGCCTCTCAGTTGAGAAATAAAAGCTTGAAGAATACTTGGGTTTTTTAGCTGTATCTGCACCTCTGAAGTCTTATCTACCATAACATGTAAGAGTCTCTTAGAGAACAAATACCAACTACAGCACAAGAATCTCACAGAATTGTTTCCTCTACAGAAACAGACAGCTTCTGCATATGAGAAGCACAAAAAACCAAGACTCTATACCTTCATGCAGACCATGAGGGAAGGATCTACTAACATGCTTAGAAAGTGTTTACATTGCTTCTTTAGGAAGATCAAGCAAATCATTGTTATATTTACAGTGTATATGGGAAGAGATGTACCTATACACTGATCACATAAACCAGTCAAAACTAATGCATCTTTCTTTAACAAAATAATAAATTAAAAATACCATTTTGATCAGTGGGAGCACAGCTTTTCAAACAGATCTCTACACATTGTGTAATCCCTCTGCTGTACTTTACTCCCAGAAAATGAGTACCTTTTCTGGACCTTAAAAAAAATAAACTTCACAGACTCCTTTTTTCAAAGGCTGATAAACTAGTCAAATAAGCCCCTACTTTTACCAGAACACTCAAAGCATTCCAATGTCACAAGCAGTTTCTATCTTATTTTGGCACCAGAAATATTGTCAAGGGACATCTTTCTATAACCACTCCCTCCCATTCTTCTCATACTTAAATTTCCAGCCTTTTGACCCAAGGTCAAGGTGTATCACAGATCAAAAAGTTTAAGATTTAGAACTAATGGAAATAGTACTTAAAACAGGTATGTCTGTTAATGCCCTCCTCCATAGGCTCTATCTTCCAGACCTTCTTCTCAAAGACAGAAAGGGTCTCAATGCCTTGCAACCACCACAATATGAAAGGCAGTGTGGGTTTCTGTCTCAGCAACTTCATTGTCTCAAAGGATTTAAAACGCCAACTGAGGGAGAATTTCTTCACAGATTCTAAAATCCCTTTATTGGTCCGGACCACCACACACTCTCATCTTGAGGCTTCCAAACATATTGCAAAGGTGATGTTATTTGCAGAAGCAGCTGTCACCTTCCCTTATAACAAACTGATCTGCCATGTAGTTTCATGGACCATGGTCCCTGCACAGTATGTGCTTTCCTCATGGGATGCATCTGGATTTTCGTACTGGCCACTCCCTTGTACAACAAACCAAAGGGTTCCAGTGGTCCATTGGGACAGCTAAAACCTAGTTTCACAATTTCTTCTTAAATCAATGCCTAAACCCTCCTTAGAAAGAGATGCCTCCTCAGCAGAATTTCCCCCAGTGTTGGTTGCCTGCCTTAAAAACATGTTCCTGCTCTCCTTCCCCTGCCCCAGCATCTACCACAGTTTCAGTATATGGCAATTCATATAACGTGCCAGAGAAGACACTTTTCATTTGTGTGTTATGGCATCCTGCAGAGGTAACCTGAGAGACAAGCCTGACTCCCCTAAAACAGACTGACATCTGTGGTACCACCGCATTTTGCATTCACCTAAGATCACACTGGTGGAATACATCACCTCTGCAGCAGACAGGCTGCAAAGGAGTTGATTATCCTGCCCTTGAGTGCAACTTCTCAAACCCTGATGCAGACAAATCCCTCTTCTGCACAGGACTGCAAAGAAACTGAAGTCATCATCTCTTCCATCTCTCTGTCCCAAGAGTCTGTCTGGGTTGATTTTCATTTTTCAGTCAGAAGGAAAGGAGGAGAAAGAATCCACCCTCCCTGGATGTTGCTTGTTACCCCACCAACTTGTACTGTCCATGGGAGACACCAGTAACTTACCCTTAAATACTCTTCTTTTTTTTCCTGCTTTTTATATCACAATGCTCATCAATGTAGTAAGTACCTTTCCCCACTTTAAGACTTCTTGACTGATCAAGTCACCTCCTTGCAATATCCTCTGCAACAAAATAGGATCCTACAAGTATAATTAAAGTGAGAAGTTTATTCTGCTGGACACCTATGTCTTCAAATTCCTTTTCCCTTTAGAATCTGCCATACATACCTTCCTCAGAGGCAAAGAAGATCTTGATCTGAGGTGAGAAAGACAAGCCACATCTAAGATGTAAAGACTTGAAAATGAGATACAACTTACTTTCAGAATATTTTTTGGACATATCTCAAACTTCATGACCTAGAAACTTCACACTGGTTTTATTCATAAGTTATTTCTAAGCTTATCTACTTGGAAAGTTATTCCTAATTAGTCCCATGCCGATACTCTTGCTCCACATAAGAGTACTTATTCCAAAGTGACAACACTCACAAAGGCACTTAATCAGAGGGAATAATTCTGCTTTTAACTTGCACCAAACTTTAATCTGAATTAAACTCTGCCTTGTGGAGCTGTCCTCTCATATTTACTAAGATATTAAGGGAATGAGATATTTCACATTCTCTGTCCTGCTAATCCTTACTGCTTCAGAAGACTAAATGCACATTCAAGTAAGAGAGTGAAGGCCCTGACACACAAGGAGAAGCCTTGGTAGGCCTAGGTTTTGGATATTAGCTTCCACAACAGAGTACACAGGCCTGCATTCACCAGCTCTGCTCCTCAGAATGGAGTGAGGTGTTTAAGAACTGATTTAACAAGAAAGCAAGACAAGCAAGGACTTGTGATACAGCCTTCTCTTTCCTAGATATGGGTGTCCACCTGCAGTCTTAAGACATCTGCGTTAATCTAGGAGCCACAGCTCTGAGCCTTCTCCAAGACTTTGTTTTGCCAAACGTCCCCCTGCTCTGGGTGTGAAAGAATAGTTTGCATTTCAATTTGGGGAACACTTACCATTCTGAGCTCCAAGCTGGCAAGCTTCAGATAGACCAGATACCAGATGGAGGAAGTGCCTGCCCAGCACCTACAACAGTGGCACACGTAGTAGCTCAATTTCCAACAGCTGAATTAATGTACTGACAAAACATAGGGACTAGAAAAAAAAAGGCTCTTTGGCAATATGGCAAGACATTTATCGATCTGTCCTTGACTTGGCCACACAAATTTCACTTTAAATTATTAAATTATTCCTCTAAAACACATTAAGCAATTTGTTCGATCAAAGGGAAGGGCACCTACAGCAATCCAGAGAATCAAAATTTCATCTCCCAATATGAGTACAGACTTTGAAGGTAGAAAGTAGAGCCTCATGCTGATACACTAAGCCTATTTTAACAGTCCAGAAGCTGATTCACCAGTGCTCCTTCCCAGTGCCCTCCCATCACCCTTTGTAACACAGTAACATGTAGGACAGCCTCCTGCAGGTCAGGTTCTCATTTCCTTAGGACTTTTTCACAGAATCACAGAATGGCTGGGGTTGGAAGGGACCTCTGGAGATCATCTAGTCCAACCCACCTGCTAAAGCAGGTTCACACAGAGCAGATTGCACAGGAATGTGTCCAGGTGGGTTTTGAATGTCTCCAGAGAAGAAGACTCCACAACCCCTCTGGGCAGCCTGTTCCAGTGCTCTGGCACCATCAAAGTAAGGGCAGAATGCAATATGCTTGCATGCCACACTAAATCACAGCCCAGGTATTACAATTTCCCAAACTTATTCTTACACTCAAGCAGTCCTGCTCACATATAGCCTCCCTGCATGTAAAGGCTCTGTGCTCTAATACACCTCAGCTCAGGGAAACTGTAAACTTTACTGATGAAACCACAGGACTTGGTCTACTATCCAGGTAGACTTGGTCTACTATCTACTGCCGAGCTTCAGAAACTTTGTATGCACAAAAATAAATAGATAAGACAAGCAAACAAACAAAAATAACACTGGCAAAGCAACTAGCACAACAGAAACTTTGATCATAAGAGTCTAATAGATTTAGATGCAGCACAACATAGACTGGCACAGTCTAAAAATAAAGCAAAATTAGAAATGAACAGGTGGCTCCAGTGCTGTCAGTTAGTTTCAAATGCATGTGTTATCTGACACAATAGCACAGGCAGTCACTCTTGGGTTTCTAAATCTATGTTTTCAGCATGAAAAAAAAATGCAGAAGTGAAAGCTGTTTTGCCAGAAGCATTGGCAAACAAGTGCTCAAATATGGGCAGATAACAAGAGTGGCTATTCATTTCACATGTGTAACTATTATTCACTGAAAAGAGAAGTTCAAAAAGTTGCTGTCAAAATATAAACTGTTTGAAAGTATTTCAGAAACAGAGCATTTTCCAAAGCCTAAGCATAAAGATGTAGATATACAGAGATATATCAATGTTTCCACACCTCATTTAAATGAAAGAAGTCAGTCCATACTTGCTTTTAGTTTACCAGGACATAAAGATTCAACTCAAATCTTATCAGAGCAAATCTTATTCCCATTGATTTCCCAGGAGTTCTGTTACCAATTTCAGAAGCACAGGAATGGGTCCTAACTTAGTCATAACAAAGATAAAGATTCGAAAAGCACATACTCTGAATTCATTAGAAGTTAGCTATGTTACAGACTGAAAGGGATGCAGGGAAGGGATATCAGAAACGCATTCCTTATCATCAACAAATGTCGACTGGAAGAACATATCAAGCTACTGGAAAGCTGACACAAGATGGACATTTTATGTGTGCATTTCACTGTACCTCCTTGGAAAGCCCTGGTATAATTAATTAGCTTCATCTACAGTCTGTATGGAAATTAACCTCTAAGTCTTTCCATAGATATCAGTTCTCTGTCTTCTTCTCCTTTTTTTCCTCATAAGGAAGGTAAGGTTGACTATTACCTATTAATAGCCCCTATTAAAAAAATAGTCTCCTACACATTTGTCTGCTGGGCAAGTGTAAGAAAAATTCAGGTTTAAATACGAAAATGGCCAGAAAGAAAAGAGAGAAGCGAACAGAAGAGATTAAGGTGGACAGAGCACAAACGCAAAGGGAAGCCAAGCATTTTTTGGTAAAGAGAAAACAGTTGTGTACACGGCATAGAGTTCAGAAAAGATAGTCTAAATCAAACACTGTTCTCAAGTAGTACATTACACCTCCCACTGTCATCATTACCATCTAACAGAATGTAAAACTAAAGTGACAGATGGAGCTACACTGTCCACCACACACTGGCAACGCCTCCGAGCCTGACTAACCACATATGCCTCAGAAAAAATGTTCCTAATCTAATTAATGTGGCTACACAGCACAAAGCATCCAGCCTTTGAGGGAGCCTGACCCCAGAGCTTGTTCTCATGGCTGCAGGCTCGCTGGGTTACGTTGTCAGAGTCATTGCTCATGTTGTACAACAAATAACAATACGAGAGCATCTACATGTCAAACTATTCCAGAGGAACGCCAGGAAACAGCTTGGCTAGAGGAAGACTGGAGTCATCACCTGCCAGACTGCTAGTGAATATACCATAATATCCCCTCATCTACTGCCATGTAAAGACTCCTTTGCAACACAGACAGAAAATCACAGAATAAAAAAGTAACCATCAGGCAAGAGCACATATAAACAAAGCCCACTGGTTACATCAAGGACCTTACCAACCTTTTGCCCTTACCTTTAATAAGCTCTGGTTTGTAGGCTTTCCTTAGCTGCTCTAGGAAGTTGTTATAAAAACATTCCGCCTGCTCTGTGGGCATTGCCATGTGGTAGTCGGGCTTGTTTCCTTTCAGAATGCACTGCAGAGTAAATTGGCTCACACACAATACTTCATACTGTTTATCCATCACGCTTTTGGACCAGTGCTTCCCACTTTCGTCTTCAAATACTCGCAAGTTCAAGATCTTTCGAACCCTAGGAGGAGAAAAAGATAATTCCTGAATTGTGCCATGTAGGATCAACAGGTACAAGTTAATGCCTACCACACAGGATAAGATAAAAGCGAAGGCAGGTGCATATTCATTCTGTCTCCACATAACAAGAGATGCCCTTGTCCCTTCCTTCCTAAACCATGGGAATCTCAGCACACTAGGCAGAGCCATAACCAAGAAAGCACACATAACAGTCAGACCATTCATTAACGTGATCATTTTACAGAGCATAAGATCAGGACAGAATAACTGCAAGTTACAGGGTGACATAAAGATGGCATAGGAAGTAAGAAACTTACTATTAACTATCTGATTTTATATGTCACAACATTATTTAACTTGTGAATAGCTTTGAGAAATGTAATCTCCCCACCACACTGGGAAATCACACTCAGTATGAAAGGCGATGAGATGATCATGGTTGTTTCCAAACATGATTCACATATATTCCTTCAGCTTTGTGACCTCCTAGGACTCCTCCTGAACCAGGTCCCACAGGCCAGATGAGGACAGCACTTTTTCATATGGATCATAGAATCGTAGAGTGGTTTGGGTTGGAAGGGACCTTCAAAGGTCATCTACTCCAAACCCCTGCAAAAAGCAGGGACATCTGCAACTAGATCAGGTTGCTCAGAGGCCCATCCACCCTGGCCTTGAATGTTTCCAGGAATGGGGCATCTACCACCTCTCTGGGCAACGTGTGCCAGTGTTTTACCACCCTCATTGTAAAAAATTTCTCCCTTATATCTAATGTAAATCTCCCCTCTTTTTGTTTGAAACCATTACCCCTTGTCCTGTCGCAACAGGCCCTGCTAAAAAGCCTGTCCCCATTTTTCTTATAAGCTCCTTTTAAGTACTGAAAGGCCACAATAAGGTGCCCCTGGAGCCTTCTCTTCTCCACGCTAAACAACCCTCTGATCATTTTCGTGCCCCTTCTCTGGTCCCTCTCCAACAGGTCCATGTCTTTCCTGTACTGAGGGCTCCAGAGCTAGATGCAGGACTCCAGCTGGGGACTCACCAGAGCGGAGTAGAGGGGCAGAATCACTCCTAAACCTGCTGGGCACAGGTGACAGGAGGAAGACAAGGAACAGTCCAGAACTCCAGGTGGCAGCGAAGCAGTGACTGGGACATGTTTGTGTTTGTATTAAGGTGGATGTTTGGATCTGGGGGGCAGAACTGACTGGTTTGAATACTCAGAGAAGACAAGGAGACTTTCACAAATAGATTCTGAAAAGCAGCAGGCAGACCTGCAACGTAGTCTATGGCTGGACTTTGATTGATAACAAGACTGCATGCGTGCCACTCTCCTGTCTTTGGTTTCTTCTTTTAGCTTCTACAAATCTGCAGCATCTATGAACAACGGAGCATATCAAGTAAAAAGCATTTCAATTGCAGCCATCAGTCAGACATTTTACACTGCACTAGAGGTGAGGCACTTAGTATAAAATAAAGCTGAGACTTTTTTTTAATGGTCATAGAAGAGAATCAAAGAATAGTTTGGGTTGGAAGGGACCTTAAAGGGTCATCTAGTCCAACCCCCCTGAGGCAGACTCACAAAAACCATCTCTGCCAATTTGTGCATGTCAAAGACAAACAGAATAGTCTCCTGAATGATGTGAACAGTTAAAAGCCTGGAAGAATCCAGCACATAGGCTTAAATCACTGCCACTGCTATGATTTAACAATAAGGATGTTTGTTGCTTCATTTACAGCAGAAGAGCTGGTTAAGCTGATTTCTTTCATTCCTTTTTTTTCAGATGCTGGCTTCCTGCCTTTCCACTGTCAGTCATTCCAATAACTTGGTGTTGCAAGCACAGTTGCTATAGATCACCTACTTGTAATATTCTGAAATATCTTTCACATTCACCAAGGCAGGAATGAGAAATGACAATAGAGCAAACGTTACACACTGAGAAGGCTAACAGTAGAGCAAGCCAATGGAGCATGTCATGATAAAAACACTTTCAGATTTGCTGCAGTCCTCTACAAGTTTCACATGTTCATAGAATCATAGAAGCATTTTGGTTGGAAGAGAACTTCAAGATCATTGAGTCCAACCATAACTGAAGTCTGGCACTAAACCATGTCCCTAAGAACCTCATCTAAATGCCTTCTGAACACCTCTAGGGATGGTGGCTCAATCACTTCCCTGGGCAGCCTGTTCCAACGCCTGACAACCCTTTCTGTGAATTAATTTTTCCTAGTATCCAGTCTGAACCTCCCCTGGTGCAAACTGAGGCCATTTCCTCCCATCCTACCACTTGCTACTTGGGAGAAGAGACCAACACCCTCCATGCTACAACCTCCTTTCAGGTAGCTGTAGACAGCTATAAGGTCTCCCCTCAGCCTCCTTTTCTTCAGGCCAAACAGCCCCAGTTCCCTCAGCTGCTCCTCATCAGACTTGTGCTCCAGACCCCTCAAGAGCTTCGTTGCCCTTCTCTGAACTCTCTCCAGCACCTCAATGTCTTTCCTGTAATGAGGGGCCCAAAACTGAACACAGCATTCAAGGTGGGGCCTCACCAGCGTACAAGGGGACGACCACTTCCCTAGTCCTGCTAGCCACACTATTCCTGATACAAGCCAGGATGCTGTTGGCCTTTTTGGCCACCTGGGCACACTGCTGGCTCATGTTCAGCCAGCTGTCAATCCACACCCCTAGATCCTTTTCCTCCAGGCAGCTTTCCAGCCACTCTTCCCCAAGCCTGTAGCGTTGCCTGGGGTTGTTGTGACCCAAGTGCAGGACTTGGCACTTGGCCTTGTTGAACCTCATACAATGGGCTTCAGCCCAACAATCCAGCCAGTCCAGAGCCTTCCTACCCTCCAGCAGATCAACACTGCCACTCAATTTGATGCCATCTGCAAACTTACTAAAGGTGCACTCAATCCCCTCATCCAGATCATTGATTAAACAGAACTGGCCCAAATAGTGAGCCCTGGGGAACACCACTCCTGACCAACTGCCAACTGGATTTGGCTCTGTTCACCGCAACTCTTTGGGCCCGGCCCTCCAGCCAGTTCTTTATCCAGTCCCACTCTCTACTTTCTCATCCGTATCTGCTAAATGTTGTTTTCACCCTCGCTCACATTCTCCTCTCTTTGCTGCTTGAGCCTTTGCTCTTCTTAACATCAGTTAGCTCTACTACCCATTTCTTTAATGCCTTCATAAGAACTGAGGTCAATCCTAGAACAACAAACAATCCACATGAGACAGACAACAACCCTGGAGAACTCTCTATTTCATGTGTTTGCCAGTTGAATGACAATATTTCATGATTGTGGAACAGATGGCCAAAACTAACCCTCCAAGCTGCCAAAACTGATTCACCTTCACAGAAAAGTAACTCACAAGACCATCCAGCCTTTTGGAAGAACAAAACTTCTCATGTGCAAGCTAAATGGGAGTCTGAGGTTCTCATACATCCCATCCTTGAAGGATGGAGCTCTTCAGGGTAAATTCATAGATTCAAAAGGACACACATTTAAAAAAGGGAGATCAGAAAAACCCAACATGTTGATTCTTTGGTTTTGAGTCTGTTCCTGATAAAAAACCACATAGACAGGGAATGGAAACAGATTTTTCCCAATGGAATGTAAAAAGAAAACTCTAACTAAGAAACCTGTATTCGAGGTAAAATCTGAAGAGAAACTAACACGCAAACTTGTGTTTCCCAACAGGAACAACCTATTTGTTTGGCTACTGCACAGGTATCACTGATTCAGTGCCAGAAATGCACAAATAAAAGATTACAGGGCAAAAGGAAATCTTTGACTTACATGTGCTCCAGCTCTCTTTGTGTATCTTCCAAAGAAATGCCCAGCAGCACACAGAGGCCTCGTCCTATTGAACTTATTTGTTCACCGCCCACTGGGGAAGGGAGGGAAAAAGAAAAGTAAGGCTAAACACACTGTCTTGTTTTATGACATAAGTAAGTACTGACTTCAGCTGGCAACTGTACAACCACCAGAGAAAACATCATTCTAAACTCTTCTTCTCTGTCTTAAGAGAGAAAAGATCATGTAGAAGCCCTCTTTCAAAAGTCTTCCCAACATCGCGACTTATTTGTGGGGGACTAGCTCAAGATGCTTAACTCCAGCATTTAAAAACAATGTATAAAGATTCTTTACTTACAATTGGATTGGCGGTGCTAAAGAGAGACTTGGCAGAACTCTCTCCAGTCCTTGTAAAAATTATCCACCTGGTTGATACATCAATAAGTGTATTAAATTTCTCTACTCCACCACTCCCTACATATTTTGCATTAGTTGTGAAAAGGTTGATTTCTATTGGATATAGTCCTCATGGATTTTTTCAAACGCAACATTGAACAACCTGCAAATTCTACCTTCCTACTTGGGAACACAATCTTTTTAATGACATTTAAATAAAACACAAACCATCACAGATCCACTGTGTTTTCCTAAGAAATGTTCGAAATTATCCCAATTTAATTAAATTATCTTAACATGGTTGAGGTTGTGATGACTGTGGTAAGATTTAAATGAGGTCTTAAAACTGAGATAAGTGCCAGCTATGCAGCTGTTAAAACTATATCCAGGCTTATGTAACTGGGAGAAAAAAAAACCTCAAAAGTTCTGTAAAAGGGAAGGAAAGCAGGCTGTGAGCGAAAGCTGAAGGCTTGTGTCTGTGCACCAGTGGTCAGATCTGGACTATTTCAAATGGGCAGAAGCAAACCAGGGGAGGAAAACTCCTCTCAAAACATCCTCCTTTCCATCCAATCTGGGTATGAGCCCTCCAGCTCAGAAATCTATCCTCCCACTAAGCACGGCACTATCTCCCTCACAGAGGAACATGCCAAACTCTTTCAACAGCCAGAAATAACAGTTTCAATTCTGCCCAGAACTGTGGCATTAAATCAGCCACAATCCCAGTGCTAATGGGGTCTGACCACTATTGTATCCGCAGTACCAACTGTGCACAAAAGCTGGGCTCCTTATCACAGCCACACTTTTCCAATGCTTACTGACCATCCATGTGCAAGCAGAGGTTATTTATTTAAGGCACAGGCTATCCTGCTGCACACCACCTCACCCCTGGGCCCCAGAGCAGGCACACTTACTGCCTCACATGCCAACTTCTTGCAGATTTCAAGCATCTTGAACACAGAAGGTCCAACCAGTGCAATAGCTGGGACATACCATCAGATACATCATTTCTAGCAGCAGCTAGGCAAGCACCAGGGCTATCACGTGCAAGCATTGCATGGTGGTAACGGGCACAGCACTGCCCACATGCATGAGCAACATGAAAGGGTGAGTCAGGCTGCACTGCCAATATGCTTGTGGTGCAAGGTGGAGACTGCAATTGTAGTGCCGATGCACACAAGCCATAGGAGAAGGTGACTGGAATGGCACTGCCAACACACACAAGCAACACATGGAGGTGTCTCTGATTACCGTGCTGAATATTCAAGTCATGGGAGAAAGTGATCACAACAGCATTGCTGACACACACAAGCAACGCAAAGAGGCAACTGTGACCATTGTGCCAGCACGTGTGAGCCACGCAAGGAGGCAGCTGGGATGGCTCCACCGACACACACAAGCAATGTACAACAGTAACTGGGCACCTCTGCCAAAGCAAGCAATGCACTGCGACCATAGTGCAAATGCAGGCAAGACATGCAAGGAAGCAGCTCCTGTTATAGAAACAACACATGCAAACCATGGGCAAAGGTACTGGGATAGCATTGCTGACACACACAAGAAATACAAGGAGATGACTGCGACTGTAGTGCCAACACATGCAAGCAATGCAAGGAGGCGACTGCAACTGCACTACCAACACATGACAGCAATGCAAGGAAACAATTCTGGTTACAGTGCCAACACACGCAAACTATGTCCCTGGCAACTGGGACAGCTGACACATGGAAGCAATCCAAGGAGGCAACTCTTATTGTGCCCAACACATGCAAGCCATAGGCAAAGGTGATCACAATAGCACTGCCGACACAAACAAGCAATGCAAATGACTGTGACGGTAGCGGCAGCACATGCAAACCACGACACAGCGCGGCTGGGATGGCACTGCCGACACGGCACAGCCCCGCACGCCGTGACGGACGGCCCGGCCAGCACGCACAGCTGCGAGACCAGACGCTTCCCCGAGCGTGGGGGCAGCCCGACTGCCCACGCACGTCAGCCGTGGGGGAAAGTGGGACAGTGCTGTCCACACACGCAGACACCGCGGGGGGACGGCACTGACGGGCCGCTGGAGGCCGAGGCGGGGAGGAAAGGCCCGGCCGGGAAAAGATGGAAGGCAGGGGCGGGAGAAGCCGCGCTCCGCCCGCCCCCGCCATCCCACTTCCCCTGGCCCCGGTGGCGACACACTGACCTGTGACACTGGCCTGGGCCACCCGCTGAACGATGGCCTTCATGGTGGCGCGGCCGCGCAGCGCAGGCCCGGCGCCGGTGCCGGTGTGAGGGGAAGGCGGCGGCGCTTGGCAACGGCGGCTGCTCCTGCCGGGGCGCGCTGCTCACAGAGCCCCCTGGCGGCTCGGAGGTTCGGCCGCAGCCTCCCGGTCAGAGCCGGGGTTGGCCCGCGGGGTGTGTGTGGTACAACGGGCAGAAGCGGTGCCCGCCGGGGCTTCCCCTACAGGAAGCGGCTGTAGAAAAGAGAGGTGTGAGTACAGGCAGGCGAGGTGCCTACAAATGTTATGCGTGCAGAGAGGGTCCCTTCCTCTAAAGGGAGTTGGTCCCTATAGGGTACACCTACAGAAAAGAGCAAATGCAGGTAACCGAAGCAGCGTCTTCTATAGGAATGACTACAGGGGCACAGAGATGTGCCCATGGAAAATTAGTGGATGGGAGGAGCCTTCTGGAAAAGGAGGTGGTGGCTATAGGGACCAGAGGAGCACATATAGAAAGGTGGGTCTGTAGGAGTATGGGCTGAGGGTCTTCGTGGAAAAGCTCTTACAGAAGATGACATGCAGGCAGAGGAGCTGAAGACAGCTTTCTATGCAGCAAGGTTGTGTCTGCAGGCAGTGTGGAGATGCTACAGAGATCAGTGGTGGTGTGGCAGGGGAGAGTGTCCTAGAGAAGGCTATGCAGACAGCAGGCAGCACCTATAGAATCAGGGAGTTGTCAGCAGGGGGAAGCCCCTACAGAAAGGAAAGTTTGCTTGTACAGGGTCTTGGGACAACTTCCTCTAAAGAGGGCTATGTCTATAGGGGGAAGCTCCCTGCAGAAGGCAGGGGCTAGAAGTGGCCTTCTGGAAGTGGTGACTGCAGGGAGACCCTATATCAATGAGAGTCAGCAGTAAGAGAAGCTGGGAGAAACACCTATAGACAACAGTGGCCAGAAGCTGCCTACTGTGAAAGGAGGTGATGTGCATAAGGACTAGGGAAAGCCCTGCAGAATGGAAGTTAGTTACAGCCACAGCAGCTGGAGGGTAGTACCTGCACATAAAAGGATCAGGGGAACCCCTGTAGAAACAAGTGCCTGCTGGAGGGCCTGAAGCAGAAAACTTAGTAAGTTTTCATCTTACAGTAGCATTTCTGCACTTGTAATTCACCTCTTGTAAGCTTTTATTTGAAGGACAATTAACAACTCTCGCACCCGAAAGATTAAACTACATTCCTTCCTGTTCACTAATCATCCTTAAAGTATCCATTTCAGAGCTGATCAGCTGAGGAGCCATTCCAGATACATCCTGGGTCACCTGGATATGTCCTGGATCACACAGATACATCCTGCACACCAGCTGGGAAATCAACTTCACAAAAAGTCCACTTTAGTCAGACTACCAGACACAAGATACCAGGGCAGCACACAGACTCACTAACATCTCACAACCCAGCTCGCGTTTAATAATTTGAATACATGTGCAAAGAATAGCAGTGATCCGAGCAGATGATAAGGTCTGCAAGTTCTGTGAAGCTGTCAGAGATGGAGCTGTCACTTCAGCAATGCAGAAGTTTTCCACCAGCAGTCTGGTGCCAGGCACCAGGATGACTTTCTCAGACAAGCCAGCTCCAGCACAAAGTCCTGAGCTTCCGGTCTACTCAATTTTCAGAAGGAGGGACATCATTAGGATCAAAGAATGATTTCACACGCCTGAGCAGCCGAGTAATAGGAGGTTGAACTTCCCTGTATGTTACTGTTGTTGTCACTCGGAGTCCAAAAGCTGTGTCTGTAACAAATACTTCCCGATGGGGTCCTTGTTGTGCCTGAGGATCACTTTCATTCTCTAAGGAATAAAAGAGAGAAGGGGATAAATAAATAAAAGGGGTAAAGGGGGAGGAAAAAAAAGAACATAGCAATAAAAAGGTTTCATCCCTTCATCATGGCAAAACAGCAGCCACATATGTCTTCTTTTGTTTTGTTTTTTCTCAAATTCTGACAAATGGTAACAGTTCGGTGACTGTTTAGACAAAAAAAAAAAAAAAGTTATTTATTACAGTAAATTAGCCTGCTGCACTAGTACTGGATTAGTATCAGTAGCACAGTAGCAGTAGTAACAGCTGTCTTCCAAGCTATCCACCTTACAGCTAGCTCCACATTACTACACTTAGTAAACAGCAGGCTGCTGAAGAAGAGCAAGAGGAATGCAGAGCCAATGGAATGGAAGAGAATATTTCAGTTGGAAGGGACTTACAACAACCATCTAGTCGAACTGCCTGGCCGCTTCAGGGCTGTCCAAAAGTTAAAGCATGTTATTAAGAGCATTGTCCAAATGCCTCCTACATACTGCAAAGTTTGGGGCACTGATCATCTCTCTAGGAAGCCTGTTGCTTGACCACCCCGCCGGGAAAGAAACACTTCCTAATGTCCATGCACCTGCTGCAGCTTTGAACCATTCCCACAGTGCAAATAAAAGCAACAAGTTGGAAAGTGTCTAGGCCTCGTTCCTGTCACCAGAGATAAAGCAGATGCTTTTCCCATCAACACGGGACTTGTCTTCTTTCACGGGGAACCTCCTCGGGATGCCGGGAGGCACCGGGGTCACGCCAAGCCAGCAGGAGCTCGCCTCGGGCCCTGACTGCTCGCCCGTCCTGTGCGGAACCGTCGCACCGCTGCCTTCCTCGGCCAAGAGGACGGTCGAACCGAGGCCGACAGTGACCGACGCCGACAGTGACCGACCGCCAGCAGCGCCCGCCCCCCGGGCCCTGGTAGGTGTCCAAGCCCCGCCCCCAGACAAGCCCCGCCTCTGAACAAGCCTCGCCATCAGCCAATTTCCCTCAGCCAAGCCCCGCCCTCTCGGCCAGGCCCGCCCACAGCCCCAGCACAGACCCGCCGCCGCCACCATGCCCCGCCGAGGTGATCCCAAGCGGTGTCCCCGAACTCGGAGCCGCGTTAGCCCCTACCGGGCTGACCGCCGCCCACGATGTCGCCGCTGGTGCGGCTGTAGTGGATCATGGCCCCCAGCATGGTCCAGCCGCCCAGCGAGTACAGCAGCGCCGCCCGTGTGTTCCACACCGCCGCCCGCATCGTCCCCCAGCAACGCCCGCGTTCATTGGCCGAACCCCGCCGCCAATGGGACGGGGAGGGGCGGGGAAGAGAGCAGCTGCGCGCATGCGTCCTGGGAGCGGGGCGGGAGCCGCGGGAAGATGGCGGCAGGGGGTGGGCGGTGGCGGTGGCAGAGAAGCCGGGCTCCTGGAGGACACAGTGCTTGGGCGCGCTGCGAAGGTCCCGACAGGGAAGGGGGAGAGCGGGTGCACGGCAGCAGCTGAGAACTGAGTTTGGGCGGGAGCTCCGCCACGGAGGCGGCGGAGGGGGCTGGGGCGGTTCGGCCCGGCCCTGGGAGCCCCCGGCAAATGGTCTCGTTCCGGCGCACAGCCCGAGGCAGAGGCAGCTGTATCGCCCGTTTCCCTGTCGGTTTTCAAGCCTATTAATGCTGTGGTAATGTGAGAGAAGGGCGGGTCTGGCTTTCGGGCCCTGCGTGAGGGTGATACAGGCAACGCTTTCACTGGGCTGCTGTTTTTCTCAAAGGCCGGGTTATAACAGCCCCTCCTTCCATCTGTCAAAGGATTCTCACTCTCTAATACTTGTTCTGTACTGTCTTACCCTTAGAAACACCTCTTTGACTCGTAGTGAAAAAAGACTGATGACCATCAGGTAACAGCAACTGATGTCAGGAGGATTGACCCAGGCTCCAGGCTCTTCTCAGTGACAACCAATGATGGAACACGGGGCAATGCGTACAAACTGGAACAGAGGAGGTTCCATTTAAAATTGAGAAGAAACTTCTTCTCAGTGAGGGTGACAGAGTCTGGAACAGGCTGCCCAGGGGGGTTGTGGAGTCTCCTTCTCTGGAGACATTCAAAACCCGCCTGGTCACATTCCTGTGTAACCTCACCTAGGCGTTCCTGCTCCGGCAGGGGGATTGGACTAGATGAACTTTCGAGGTCCCTTCCAATCCCTAACATACTGTGATTCTGTGAAATTATCTTCTATAGCATATATGTACCCCAGAGTTATGTTTTCATAAATGAAAAGGAGGTAGACCGAGTCCACTGCTCATACAGCTGAGTTAAGGATAGCACTAAACAGTAATGCTCTTACACAGTTTTATTTTTTGATTAATACAGTCCCTGATTGATAAAATACACCTTTTAAGAAAATGTAAGATTAAAAATTAAGCTAAAGACTGTTAAAAATCCATATTGGCTAAAACACCCTTTAGGTCCAATTACAATGTATGAAAAAGTGGAGGAAACAATATAGACAAAAGGGAATACAAATAAATTAATAGCTAGAAGGGCCAAGTACAAAATTGTCCCTGAATATTTATTTCATTTCATACTTAAAAACCTTAGTCTAAAAGAGAGAGAAAGAAATGTAAATAAATTGCTCCACTTCTGTCATCAACATGATCTATGTAACTCATCTGGTCTTGCTTCTGGGTTAGATCAAAGTCATGATGCACTGGAAACTGCCAGCTTTTTCAGATGGTCCATGAATACCTGGAGACTGACATCGTCTGTCAAGATCGGAGCTCCCGATTCCTGAAAACAAACAAAAAAAAAAAGGCCTAAAGTAGTGGTGGCAACACTAGGGACTAAATGGAAGCAAATCAGATGTCAGCACTCTGAACTAATTGCCCACTAAATCAACCACCTTTTTTCCCTGCAAAGGACAGATCTAGTAGAAAGATGCTACTTTTTGGCAACAGCTCTGACACTATCCTCTAGTGCAATCTAAAGTACTGGAAAAAATAAAGCCTCTTCTTTCTAAAGCATTAGGAATTTTGCTGCCTATAGCTCTACACAGGTAAAAAGGATATAAAGGTCTAGTATTCTCAGATAAATTAGATCTACATGTATCTAAATGCTAATTACTTTTTCCAGAATACTAAATACACTCGGATCTAAGAGATTTAAATCATATTTGTAGGGATAAATTTCTACATCAGGTCATATGAAACCTGTAAGAGCATATTCTACATCAAATTAGCTGCTTCCTGCAACAGAAGCCACCAGAGAATATTCTCCTAGTCTGTCTGTGCCCCATGTGTAGCTGGGATACAAGGAAGGAGATCTAAGGGGCAAAGAACTCCTTTACGAGATCACTCATCTGCAATCAAGCTGCTGAGGTGCTGAGCTGTTCTGGCAGCACCTCCATTTGGACAGCCATTCCTCGGATCCATTGAGAAAAAGGCCCAAAGTCAACTGGATTTTGCTAAAAATTTGGGGGCATTCAGTACAAGAACCGTAACCTGAGTTTAGTCATCCAGGTATTCTGACCATCTTGTCATCTAGTGCTCCCCACCAGTACTGTTTATCTTATCAACATCCATGGACTTGAATAAACAGGTTAAATAAAAATCTAACCTGCCTAAGCTTTAGAGACAAATCTAATAAATCACAGTTGTGTCCTTTAAAATGCTACGAGTACTGCAGTCTCTGCTGGCAATTCCATTATCAGATCCTTTGGTACACAGAAATAACCTTGTTGCTTTGCACTGCAAAGGACTGTAAGATTTTCAAATCCAGTCACATGTCTTCAAAAAGCTCTTGGGTAAGAAACAGAGGACAAATGTAACCTGCTCATGTTTTGTGGCCTTTTGGTGAAGCAGGATGGCTACTGCATAGACAAATATGTAAATATACATTTTACAGTATTCCCAAACACATGCAGCTCTTCCCTTGCTTACCTGTCCCCACGCATAGAGGTTATTGTGAGTCTGAGAAGGGTTCACTTTAGACAAGAGGAACCGGGCCTATTCAGAGAAAACATTTGAGAAGTAGTTATGTAAAATTACAGACCTGTCAGCTCCCTCAAGACTGCTTATTGCTTTAGATACATGACTAGTGATGTTCTTCTGGTTTTGCAAGGTACTAATTTAACTCAGTTTCAAGCCCAGAAACAGCCCTATTCCACAGATGACTTGTCTCCAAAGAGCATGGAGTACTCTGCCACAGCAAGCGGCACTCGCCTGGCAGGATAGCTCTGGTTCCTTGTGACACAGGCATCTCACCAGCATGGTCCTTCGCATGTCCCCACCCCCTCTTCAGAAAAGACGTCAGTGGAGAACCAGCATAAGACTGTCTCATCAGAAATTAATACCAAGTTTTTGTTTTGGAGCACCAATTCCTGCCTCTCTGCGGCTGAAAACAAGCCAGACACAGATAAGCATTGTACAACTGCTATTCCAGGAAGAGGAAAAATAGGAACTATTTTATATCTTCATTTTGCACCTGAGAATAAAGGAACAGATGGTGAATCATTCAGCTTAACTTACTGTCCTAGCAAGCTAACTGCACTCCCTGGATTGGGTAAATTTAGATACATAACCAAATAATTTTCCCACCTCTTTGGAGAATAAAAAGATAATTAGGCTGGCTTTTTCATTGTTTTTTGTTGGTTGGTTGGTTTTTTTTCATCCTCAGATTTCAAAAGCATATCCCGTAATTGACTTATTAAAAGACAATGTTATAGTAAGAGCTCATGAGAAAATATGCAAGCCACGGTATTTAACTTACAGAACCATACTTTTAGTAAAGCAGAAAAAGACAGGTATTTGCTCTGTTTAACAACAGAAAGAGTTCCTCGATAAGCCTCCTTACCTGACTGCCCCCATGTTCAGTGTGAATGTAACGCGGCATCGGGAATCTCGTCTGCAAGATTTCCTGGGCATCATCCAGTGGGGCTTGCAGCAGGTGCTTGAAGTTTTCATATTCAGGCATGTCCTGGTAACCAGCTTTCTGCCACTGTGCAATAGTCTATTGATGGGACAGGGAGGAAATGAAAAGATACTAGAGATGTTTGCAAGCTTCCGCTTTTTAATGTGCACATCTGAAGAGCGCAGAACATTTCATGTAATTCTGCTTACAGATCACATGGCAAACGCACACTTTCACTACTCTGGCAATCACATTATTTAGTTTCTGTCCCTGAATTTAGGAACCAGCACTCAACACAAAAGCTGGTAGCACTTAGTGCGGTGCAAGAGCAATTAGTTGAAAGTGATCTTCAACCCTTTACATTTCAACCTGCACCAACAAAGAAACACAAAGCATTTATAAATCACTGATGTTTTATATCTGACTTGGTCTTGAATTAAGCAGCCATTGCCTTACAGTATTTTCAAGCTACCTAACCCTATGTACCTAGACATTTGCTCTATACATATGCAGGTCACACAGTTAGATCTTCCTTTAAGTTTCACCCACTTGCTGAGTGTGTTGCTCTGCAAGAGTAGGTAGGAACTGTTTAAGGAAACTGGAAGATTTATTGTCATTGTTGAGACTCAAGCGTTCAAATCCTGTTCACATCAGTTGGATATCCCTGCTCACTTCTCAAAGGGATCAAATCCTATATGGAGGCAAGTCGAGAGCTAATAACAGAACTGCCACTAACTGTCGTGCCAAACTTCCAGCATTCTAATAGCAGTCGTTAAATGAAGTAGCTTAGTTCAAAAACAAAGGGAAGAGTTAAAACGCCTCACGAAAAGTTTTCACAAATAGGAATGTTTGCCCATAAACTAAGATGGGTTAATTTAAAATACTTCAATCTGTTGCCATGTTCAGGTAGAAGAAGCTGGATGCAGGCCACTCCCCAAGCAGGACTATAAAAGATACAAGGGGAAAAAAAAAAGGGCATGAAGGAACAGGGAGATTTCCAGAGAAAAAAAGGTGGAAAGCCATCTTTCTCTACATTCCTTATCCCATAACTGCTTTAGGGTGTGAGACATTTCCATTCTGCAGCTACAGGAGCACATGAGTCACTTACAAAACCTGACAGGACTGAAATACAGATCTACAGGTCTGCGTACTGAGGAGGCACTGCAAAGGAGGTTGTAGCATGGAGGGTGTTGGTCTCTTCTCCCAAGCAGCCAGTGATAGGACAAGACAAAATGGTCTCAAGTTGCACCAGGGGAGGTTCAGACTGGATATTATGAAAAAATTCTTCATGGAAGGGGTTGTCAGGCATTGGAACAGGCTGCCCTGGGAAGTGTTGGAGTCATGATCCCTGGAGGCATTTAAAAGGCATTTAAAAGGTATTTAGATGAGGCTCTCAGGGACATGGTTTAGTGCTATGGTGATCCCGAGGGCCTCTTCCAAATGAAACGATTCTATGATTTTACGAAAGCCAAGGCTTTGGATACTGGTATAAATCTGGATGTTCAGAAGAAGCCAGTCTGTAAGCACTTACCTCAGTCACAATGGAAGGAATATAGGAGCAACTGTCAAAAATGTCCAATATATAAAAGCAAAAACTGGAAAAAATGGTAACTGATTTCTTTAAGAGCAGCAGTATTTAAGTGTCAAAACCCAGAAACCAGTATGTCACTTATCTGAAAATCCAACTGCAGCTCTCTGCCCTTGTTAAGGAAGTTTCAAGTTTCTCTGGCCTTTTCCAAGCATGGTAAGGGACTATCTTCATTGCCAAGCTAACAGGACAACTACTCCTCAGTGCCAAATACATCCTTAGTGACTCCAGTAGGATTTTTTTTGTTAAGTCAAATTGTGTGGTACTTGTATTACAACTGGAAGCACGTATATGATGTCATTATGTTAGTGTGGGATTTGCCACCAGCTGTTTCATACCAACAGTGACACCATCTGCATACCCAGCTGGTGGGAGAGAGTGCAAACAGAGAAAGAGAACGTATTTCACTGTACCTCACCAAGGTAGATAACAATCTGGAAGAAAGTATCCATCAGTAGGATTCTGTCAGGAAGAATACTGCTGCTGTCCAAAAGCACTGGCTGGGGGAAAAAAAAGAAGAAAGTCAATCACTTTTAAGTCCTTGGAACTGTATTAACTTTCATGGTTGGCTGAACAGCTCACTCCACCCTGCCCCTGTAGACATGATTCCACCAACAGCTGCTCAGTCCACGTGAAGACCTCGCAGAGTGCAGTCAGCCTCCTGCAGCAGGTTAACAGCTACTGTATGAAATGCAGGATGCAACAGAGCAATTTCTATGGCTATCCAAGTTTAATCTGAAATAATCTTGAACAAAAGTATCTCAAGAATAATAAGGAAAAACATGAGGACTCTGGCAAACGCTGCCAAGGTTTCAAAATGTTACTCTGGCAGCTTCTGCGTTTCTTTCCTGCCAGATGCTCCTAATTCAAGGAAGCTGTCAGTGTAAGGGAATCTATGTCTGTCCATTGAATAGTTGCACATCGGTAAAAACTGCTGCATAAACAACTGAAACCAAGCAGCTAGTAAGAGATATTATGACCTGGAAGTGCTGAGGTTTGCTGAATTGCACGGTGCAGATGACAGCCTCTAACAGAGAAGCAAAAGCTGCGAGATTCACCAGATGATTGGAGGCAGGGGTTGTGGCTTTTCTGGTGCGGGTTTTTGTTTTGCTTTGTATTTAATCAAAGCTGTAAGTTTAATGAAAACACAATTCATATTTCACATTGCCCCATCACATCATTTAATAACTGCCTTGACTAAAAACATATATACAGGGGCTTTTTTGCTGAAATCATGTTACTCTGAGTGAATACTTGTTTTGGATTGATCCACCTCGTCCTGTTGAACAAGGACTCACCTCAGGAGGTCCATGGAAAGAATAAGCATAAAGGATGGGCTGGATCATAATGAGAGACTGGGTCAAATCTTGCCTAGCAAAGTGGTGACGGTAATAAGAAGATTCATCTGGACTGTTATTGAAGACCTGCAGGAATGGGGAGCGTCGCAGATGGAACATGAACTGCATCAGAAGGAAGAGTGAGAAGAAAAACAACAGTAAGGTGCAAAAAATTCTGCAGCCAAGTCCAATCTTTCTGAACAGCAAATTCTTTGGAAAAAAAGTCTACACTCTATTAACTCTTCAGAGTTATTCCCTTAGCAGTCATTTGCAGCACTCAACTAGAAGACTAGTCCACCTAATTAGAAAGTCATCTGTTCCTCCCTCTTGAATCTGATAAATGGTACAAGATGCTTTATCATCACTCTCACTCACCCTTGCACACTTTTCCCACGCCTGTGGGAAGTGAAGTTCTTACCTGGGGATACAAAGAAAATGATTCTGACAATCTGAAGGAGTTGGGATCATCTTTGTTGTATTGTCCAAATTTCTGACACTGTTAGAAGCAAAATGGATACTTTGGTTATCTCTTTTTTTTTTTCTTTTTTTCTCCTTTTTTTACAAATTAACACTTTTTTTTTTGAAGGGTGTTCTTCTGGTTGTTTTTGAACAGAGCAACCAAGGCATGAACATGAAAATAACTAGTAATAGAAAATTTACAGGCTATTTTTCTTTAAGTCTGTGGCTTCTGTATCTTACCAGAATGAGAATCATGATTTTATCTATTTATTTTATATACATTTATATACATATACATTTTATACACATTTATATCTATTTTATATACATTAAATTCACATTTGCAATTATCTAAGAATGAAGGAAATAGTGCTTCTAGTACTACCCTTTTTTCCCCATTAAATCAGGGATACTATGTTATACTTAAGCTGCTTTGTACACTATGAAACACTTCTGCAGCAACTTCTTTCTAGAGCAGCAGCAGACTGGCATTTCACTAATGGCTTAACTGAATATAAGAAGCATCAATGGTTTTAGCAATTTAACTATAAATAACTTCACAACCATTTCAGCATGCAGCATGCCCATGTGTATTTTGGTACTCAAACTTTTCTTTGATATTGGCCCTGTTTTCCAGTGTCTGATGTGCCACATCTCTTGGTATCAACTCCACAGGGGTGTTTGTACAAGGCCAGAACCAATTTAGGCAATTCAGGCTTGCAAAATTCCAAGAAAGAGATGGCATGAAGTTGTGGAAGTGATTACTGCCCTGAACTTGGCATCAGTGAGCCAACACCTGAATACTGTGTTCAGTTTGGAGCTCCCCAGTGCAAGACAGACATGGATATACTGGAATGAATTTAGCAGAGGCCACCAAGCCTGTTTAGGGGCTGAAGTACCTCATGTAAAAAGAGAAGCTGAAGAAGCTGGGTTTGTTCAGCCTGATCAAGAGTGGGATCAGGGAGTCATATTGCTGTCTACAGCTGCAGGTAGCTGGAGAAATGGAAGTTCCGATGGGGGGAGGAGAAAAGAAAACAAAAATTATAGTGACTGTGATCAAATATTGGAATAGGTTGTGAAGAGAAGCAAGAGAAGCTCCATCTTTGAAGATCTTCAAAACTCAACTGAAGAACACCTGGAGCAAGCTGCTCTAACTTCAAAGCTGGCCCTACTTTGCACAGGGGAGTTGAACCAGAGACCTCCAGAGGTCCCTTCTGTATTTTGCTATCACTTCCTTAATTGCAGGTTTAACCCTTTCAGCATTATGGGATGTTTACACACCCTGATCAAAGTGGCTTCTGACCTATTGCATACTAAACTATGTAACTGTGATCACAGCACAAATGAAGCAAATCAGTCTGGAAAAAGAATGGTGCTTTCTTTTCCAGACACCACTTTTACTAGAATCAAGAATGCATCCAACTGCAGTCTATCGGTCTTACCAGTCTGATCAGCTGTCTGTCCAGCCATCGCAGAACATCAGGTCCCTCCTCAGACTCAGCTCTGTACACTCCCAGTCGTGCCATCAGCACAGCAGCTGCTTCCTGGTCAAACGCAGCTTCTATATGCTGGAGTTGAGTCTGTGCATCTGCCCAACTACATGGTTAGCAAAGGGTTAGTGCTCTCTACATTCACCTTCATCAAAACCCAAACCTGATTCATCCTCCCTGTGCCAAATACTCTGTGGCCAATGCATGTGACAAAAAGCTAGAAAAATTCCAGAAAAGACTGCAGCTTAAATTTCTGCCATTCTGCCAAAGAACCAGCATGAGATACTCACTTTCTGGCTATGGTGGTGACACGAATGCGTTTCTGCATACTGGAGTGTTGATACTGAGTGACAAACTGCACTGCCCCTCTGCCTCCCTGAGGTATTGGTGCATTGTGCTGCAAAGGAAACAAAGGAAACCTTCAGAATGGGCTGGCTTTTCTGTAACTCTGTACACTACAGAGAACTCCAAAGCATCATTTGAGCAGTCATAGAATATGTACAAGCTACAGATGGACCAGAGAAGGAACACACATCTGTTAGTGTTGTGTTTTCCAGGAGCCCTCAGAGTGAAGTGGTGCTGCGCCCATTTAATATTGTGCCTGAAATTTTATCAGCTTGTCCATTTAAGGACAGCTGCAGTTTATCTCTATAGCAATGAACATAAGAATGGCAGTACAAGGTCTGAGCTAAGGTCCTGTGAGCCCACCATCCTGTTCCCAACAGGAACCAGCCCACACAGCAGAGAAGACAATGAGAAACATGTGCAATAGAATCCCCCTAGGGTGGCCTTCCCGGCTTCTAGCTGACACATGTTCAGAAACTTTCCCAGCCAAAAGTTGTTTCTGAGCCATCAAGTTATTACAACTTGGAGGATCGATCCTCCAAGAATTTTGAAGGTACATCCACAGCATGTACTGGCAAAAAGAATTTTTATTTCGTTAAATAAATATCACAGGAAGAAGACAAGGAAATAATGCACTTTTTGCACAGAACAAAATTATTAGGCAATTTATGCATATTAACACAACCTCTTTGGCACAAAAACACTTGGTTGCTTTGCAATCATCCATCTGCAACACAGGGGATGTCATTGCTTTTTCTGGCTCTTGGTGTGTAAGAGACTACAACAACAACAAAAAAAGCCAGGACTGACCTGATTTACCACTTCAAAATAAATGGCCAGAGTTGTGCTGGGATCCAGACTACAAATTTTCCATTGAGATGTTCCTCCAGTTCCAAGCTCCTGCACATAATTGAAAAGAAAGCATTTTTGTCTCTAGAGCACATAAGGCAAGCTTATACCTCTGATCAGAATTTAAGAAATCTAGAAGGCCTGCTGTAACTTATGTTATCTTTTGGGTGTGAATGAAGTTACTGAAGGACACAGAGTTAAAAGAAAGCCTTATGGGGCAAGAATTTAGTCTAGGAAAGACTAGCTTTTCCTAAGGGTGTTTCCAAATTGTTTTTCTCCTTGAAAACTCTGACATTCTAGCTGAGCTGGAGGTCCAGACAGAAACTTTGCAATGTTTATTTACTTCTTTGTTAAAGGTTTTTCCACATCAGAAACTTACGTTTTCAGAGACACATGGCCCTTTAGCATTCAGGGATATGCACGGTCCAATAGCTCCTGCAATTTTCAGCTCCCTAGAGGTCTAGAACAAGGTAAAAAAAGTTGTCGATTTTTTTTTTTTTAGATCAAGTCAGTCCAATAGAATACACACAGTCTAAATCAGCATTGATCAGATGATGTGTGCACATGACTGTCAGGGAAAGTATCTCAGAGTACTTTCCCAGATCACCTACTGCTACAATTAGTGAAGGTAAGAGAATCTACATAGTCACATTTTAATAATGAAGACATAGTTATAGCGACCATGAGAAAGTGTGAAATGTTCCTTGCTGAGTGAGGAGAGGCTGAGCTCAGCTGCTGCTTTTTTAAAAATAAATAAATAAATAAAAACCCATCACAACACAAATTTAGTAAGCCTTCAAACAAAGATTCCTCTACTCCAAACAGTGCTTCTCCGAAAACAGGCACTACAGCTGACCTCAAACATGTAGAATTTGCTACACCCCAGATACTTAATTGACTTCTGAATGAACAGCACTTGTATTTCCCAGTTAATGTCATCCAATGAAACTAATCTCTCACCTTCACATCCAAAGTTGCACCAAAAGCCATCCGAAATTCCCCATTGAACCCTTTATTAAATACCCGCTGGAAGGTCTGCTTGAAGAGAGAAGTGTTGAAGGAGTCTCCCATCACCATGTGTCCTCTGCAAAAGAAAAAACAATACACAAGGGAACTGAAGCAACTGGAAACCAGAAGTAAAGCACAAAGGATACATACCCCTAACTCTCATGCATGCAAACACATGCAGAAACTGTTTTAAAGCATGCCTTTGAATAGGTAGAATTCACATCAGGGAATGCAGATTCATGGATGCCTCCTCCAAAGCCAGACAAGTTAATGCTCCATTTTTGCCAGCTTGCTTTCTCAATTATATTTCTTGCCATCCCATTAGCTGTCTTAAAAATGCCTATGTTAGAAACATCTCAACCCAGAAAAGGCTTTGCTCACCCTGGTTCCCCTGAGCAAGGCTTGGTGCACATCTGAAACCACGCATGCTACAGAGTGGATGGCTGCATGGACCTGTGCTGCACCTTCCCTAAGTGCCTTAGTAAAGCCAGGCCTGATCCGATGGGGCTTAATAACACAACCAAATGGTCAAACAATCTCTCTTCTGCTTACTGAGCATTATGTGATTATTTACAAACACCTTGCATTTGCTCACACTATAATTTGGTCCCTAGAGGCAGCAGATTTAAAATGGCCAATAAAAGATATGATGAGTGCCTAAAAGGCCCAATTGAGCACACAGCTTTCCTCACAGAGACCATCAAAAGGAGTGTGGCCAGTAGGCTGAGGGAGGTGACTCTGCCCCTCTGCCCTAGTGAGACCCCACCTGGAGTCCTGCATTGAGCTCTGGAGCCCTCAGTACAGGAAAGACATGGACCTGTTGGAGAGGGGCCAGAGGAGGCCACAAATATGGTCAGAGGACTGGAATAGCTCTACTGCGAGGAGAGACTGTGAGAGTTGGGGTTGTTCAGCCTGGAGAAGAGAAGGCTCCAGGGAGACCTTATTGTGGCCTTTCAGTACTTAAAAGAGGTCTATAAGAAAAATGGGGACAGGCTTTTTAGCAGGGCCTGTTACAACAGGACAAGGGGTGATGGTTTTAAACTAATGGAGGGAGAGTCAGGCTACACATGAGGAATAAATTTTTTACAATGAGGGTGGTAAAACACTGGCACAGGTTGCCCAGAGAGGTGGTAGATGCCCCATCCCTGGAAACATTCAGAGCCAGGCTGGACGAGGCATCTAGTTGAAGATGTCCCTGCTCATGGCAGGGGGTTGGACTAGATGACCTTTGAAAGTCCCTTCCAACCCAAACTATTCTATGATTCTATAAGGTTTTCATCAATATGGGATACAGATATTTACCCCTTAGAGATGTCACTTTGAACTAGATCAACGGAAGCCAAGAATCCCTGGAAAGTCAAGTGAGCCACTAAACAGAGAAAATCTGGCCCACACAAGGAAAGCTTCTACCCACCATGTCCAAAGCTCTGTTCTTCTGATGAAACTTAGTCATGCACACACCACAAAGCACAGCATCTCTATCTCATCAGCTCTGGAAAGGATACTTGCTGTGTCCCAAGAAGGCAGAAAGCATTTGCAAAAGACATGTTGCACCATGCTTTAGAATACCTTTCTCAAAGCAGGACATCGAGTTTTCTACCAGCAGTGCTAATTCACATGCTGTTTGGGGACTTCAGAAATGTGGTCTGGGATCAGGGGAGGTTTGCCGTATAATTCCTGGCAAATTCAAACCACAGTTTAGAATAGAATTAAACAAACCTCAGCCTTTCGCCCTGAAAGCAAACTTAACTGCTTTCTGAACCATTGAACCATTCTCCCGCTCAAAAACAAACAAACAAACAAAAAACAACAAACAAACAAACAGGTGCCAACAACTTTGTGCTCTCTTGCTGTGAACATACCCAGTGAGGTTTGCACAACACTTCATCTCTAGCAGTCCAGTCTGATCCAGGGCGCAGGCATAGATGTCGATGCAATGCCCGCTGGCTGCAGTACGATTCGCCAGAGTCTCGTAGTACTGGGGAAAACACACACCGTGTTTAGGATGCCACAATGGGCAATTTTTCTACTGCCCTCCAGCTGAGGCAATACATGAAACACGAGGCAAAATGAAGCAATTACCAGTGCTGTGGTAACCAAACAGCAGTTTGCTCCTACTGCTCTGTTGGAGCACACTTCTCCCTCTGAGGATGTTTGCACTTGGATAAGCTTGACTTGCGTGTCACCAATACAGAGTGCATAAACTGCATGGGATTTTGTCTGTGACAACTTAGTGGAAACCCAAAGGTTTCACAGTGACAGTTAAGAGAACAGGTGTCATACTGTTTTGTCTAATCTGACAAGCACATTTATGCCTCACATTTTTACTGTTTTAAGTGTTGTTTCATAGGCCAGGAAGACGAAGGAGGCTTTCTGGAAGACAGATTTTTTTTTCCTCCCCAGAAGGAGATAAAATGATGTCAATAAAGGAACTCTCCTCTCTCCATCAGCTAAGAAAAAACACTGAAATACTTATCACAGCATCACAGTATGTTAGGGATTGGAAGGGACCTTGAAAGGTCATCTAGTCCAATCCCCCTGCCAGAACAGGAACACCCAGATGAGGTTACACAGGAATGTGTCCAGGCAGGTCTTGAATGTCTCCACAGACGAAGACTCCACAACCCCCCTGAGCAGCCTGTTCCAGTGCTCTGTCACTCTCACAGTGAAGAAGTTTCTTCTCATATTTAAGTGGAACCTTTTGTGTTCTAGTTTGTACCCATTGTCCCTTGTCTTATCATTGGTTGTCACCAAGAAGAGCCTGGCTCCATCCTCGTGACACTCACCTGTTACATATTTATAAACATCAATGAGGTCACCTTTCAGTCTCCTCTTCTCCAAGCTAAAGAAACCCAGCTCCCTCAGCCTTTCCTCATACTGGAGATGCTCCACTCCCTTAATCATCTTCATTGCCCTGCGCTGGACTCTCTCCAGCAGTTCCCTGTCCTTCTTGAACTCAGGGGCCCAGAACTGGACACAATATTCCAGATGTGGTCTCACCAGGGCAGAGTAGAGGGCGAGGAGAACCCCTCTCGACCTACTAACCACCCCCCTTCTAATACACCCCAGGATGCCATTGGCCTTCCTGGCCACAAGGGCACAGTGCTGGCTCATGGTCATCCTGCTGTCCACCAGGACCTCCAGGTCCCTTTCTCCTACACTGCTCTCTAATAGGTCATTCCCCAACTTATAATGGAACCTGGAGTTGTTCCTACCCAGATGTACGACTCTAGACTTTCCCTTGTTATATTTCATTAATTTTTTCCCCGCCCAACTCTCCAGCCTGTCCAGGTCTCGCTGGACGGCAGCACAGCCTTCTGGCGTGTCAGCCACTCCTCCCAGCTTCGTGTCACCAGCAAACTTGCTGATAGAACACTCTATTCCATCATCCAAATCATTGGTGAATATATTGAATAATACAGGCCCCAGTACTGACCCTTGAGGCACTTCACTAGATACAGGCCTCTGACTAGACTCCGCCCCATTGACCACAACTCTCTGGCTTCTTTCCTTCAGCCAGCTCCCAGTCCATCTCACTACCTGATCATCCAGTCCACACTTCCTCAGTTTAGCAGCAAGGATTCTGTGGCAGACTGTGCCAATTGCTTTACTGAAGTCAAGGTAGACCACATCCACTGCTCTGCCATCATCCATCCATCTCGTTATGTCTTTATAAAAGGCTATGAGGTTGGTCAACCATGACTTCCCCTTGGTGAAGCCATGTTGACTGCCCCTAATGACCCTCTTATCCTTGAAATGCCTTGAGATGGCACCAAGGATAAGATGTTCCATCACCTTCCCAGCGATGGAGGTGAGGCTGACCAGTCTATAGTTACCCGGGTCCTCCTTCTTGCCCTTTTTGAAGACTGGAGTGACATTTGCTTTCCTCCCGTCCTCAGGCACCTTTCCCGTTTCCCAAGACTTGGCAAAGATGACGGAGAGTGGCCTAGCAATGACTTCAGCCAGCTCCCTCAGCACCCACAGGTGCATCCCATCCGGATCCATGGATTTATGGATGTCCAAACTGCTTAACTGGTCCCTAACCCAGTCCTCATCAACCGCTGCAGACTCCTCCATTGTCCTGACTTCCTCTGGCGCCTCAGGGGTACGGGGCTCCTCAGGACAGCCTCCAGCAGAACAGGCAAAGAAGGCATTCAGTAACTCTGCCTTCTCTGTATCTTCTGTCACCAGGGCACCCACCTCATTCATCAGTGGGCCTACATTGCCTCTGGTGTTAGTTTTATCTGCAATGTATTTGAAAAAGCTTTCTGTTGTCCTTGACCCCCTCACAAGGTTTAATTCTAAAGAAGCCTTAGCTTTCCTAGTTGCCTCCGTACACCCTCTGACAACAGCCTTATATTCTTCACAAGTGGCCAGCTGCTCCTTCCATGATCTGGAGACTCTGCTCTTCCACTTGAGTTTGCCCAGCAGTTCCCTGTTTAACCACGCAGGTCTCCTGGCTCCCTTCCTTGACTTCCTATGTGTCAGGATGCTCTGATCATGAGCTTGGAAGAAGCAGTCCCTGAATGCTAACCAACTATCTTTGGCCCCTTTACCTTCAAGTACCCTCTATCTGAGAAGGCACAAGACTGTACTGGAGAAGTAACTAGAAGGAAGTCTTTTTTTACCCTTCTCTTGAACATTCCCACAATGTACACAAAAGGCTCGGGCACTTCAAGGACAGCCATGTGAATATCTGGACATACTGTTCCCACATCAAGAGAATGGAGTATGTTTGTTCCTGGGGAAGGACAACGGGCAGCTATCAACATAGCACTGAATGTAGGCTTGTGTTATGTTCTTTGCCCCCACTTAGTGTTCTGACACAAAATTCAGTTGTTGTTTTGAAAAACTCCCAGCCAGCACTAGAATCGTAGAATCATTTCAGCTGGAAGAGACCCTCAAGATCATCGAGTCCAGCCATAACCTAAGCTAACTCTGGCACTAAACCATGTCCCTAAAAGCCTCATCTATGCACCTTTTAAACACGGTGGTGACTCCACCTCTTCCCTGGGCAGCCGGGTCCAATGCCTGACCAGAAACCTTCCACAAAGAATTTCTTCCTAATATCCAATCTGAACCTCCCCTGGTGCAACTTGAGGCCATTTCCTCTCGTCCTATCACTTGCTCCTTGGGAGAAGAGACCAACACCCTCCATGCTACAACCTCCTTTCAGGTAGTTGTAGACAGTGATAAGGTCTTCCCTCAGCCTCCTTTTCTCCAGGCCAAACAGCCCCAGTTCCCTCAGCTGCTCCTCATCAGACTTGTGCTCCAGGCCGCTCACCAGCTTCATCACCCTCCTCTGAACTCTCTCCAGCACCTCAATGTCTTTCTTGTAATGAGGGGCCCAAAACTGAACACAGCATTCAAGGTGGGGCCTCACCAGTGTACAAGGGGACGATCACTTCCCTAGTCCTGCTGGCCACACTATTCCTGATACAGGCCAGGATGCTGTTGGCCTTTTTGGCCACCTGGGCACACTGCTGGTTCATGTTCTGCCACTGTCAATCCACACCCCCAGATCCCTTTACACCAGGCAGCCTTCCAGCCACTCTTCCCTGAGCCTGTAGCGTTGCCTGGGGTTGTTGTGACCCAAGTGCAAGACCTGGCACTTGGCCTTGTTGAACTTCATACAATCAGTCTCAGCCCAATGATCCATCCAGTCCAGATCCCTCTATATGGCCTTCCCATCCTCTAGAAGATCAACACTCCCACCCAGTTTGGTGGTGTTTGCAAATTTACTAAGGGTGCACTCAAGCCCCTCATCCAGATCATTGATAAAGAGATTAAACAGAACCAGGCCCAACACTGAGCCCTGGGGAACACCACCTGTGACCAGCTGCCAAGTGGATTTGGCTCAGTTCACCACAACTCTTTGGGCCCAGCCCTCCAGCCAGTTCTTTATCCATCTCAGAGTACACCCACCCAAGCTGTCAGCTTCTCCAGGAGAATGCTGTGGGATACGGTGTCAAAGGCCTTACTGAAGCCTAAGTATACAACATCCACGGCCTTTCCTTCATCCACTAAGCAGGTCACCTTGTCATAGAAGGAGATCAAGTTGGTCAAGCAGGACCTGCCATTCATAAACCCATGCTGACTGGGCCTGATCTCTTGGTTGTCTTCTATGTGCCGTCCGATGGCACTCAAGATGATCTGGTCTGTGACCTCCCTAGCACGGAGGTCAGACTGACAGGCCTGTAATTCCTCAGATCCTCTTTCTGACCTTTCCTGTAGACGGGTGTCACATTTGCCAAATTCCAGTCAACTAGGACCTCCCCAGTTACTTAAGATTGCTGACAGATAATGGAAAGTGGCTTAGTGATCACCTCTGCCAGCTCCCTCAGCACCCTCCGATGTATCCCATCTGGCCCCATAGATTTGTGAGTGTCAAAGTGATGTAGCAGGTCGCTAACCATTTCTCTTTGGATTATTGGGGCTTCATTCTGCTCCCCACCCCTGTCTTCTGTCTCAGAGGGCTGGGTACCTGGAGCACAACTGGTCTTTCATAGTAAGACTGAGGTAAAGAAGGCAATTAGTACCTCAACCTTTCCGTCATCCTCCATCACTGTTTCCCCCTGCATCCACCAGAGGATGGAGATTCTCCTTAGCTCTCCTTCTTTTGATAATACATTTATAGAAACATTTCTTATTGCCTTTTACAGCAGTAACTAGGCTCAGCTCTAGCACCTACTTTGGTGGCCTTCTTCATGAACCTTGCGTTGTCCTTCTCTATATCGTGCCAAGAACGGATTGGTGTTTTCAGTTCATCTCCTACCACCATGCCTGGTCCCTGTGTTGGTGGCCCACCTGTAAACAGCATTATTCTGGCTCCTGTGTTTGGAAATGTGCCCTAAAATAAAAACAAATACATATATCAGAGAGAAAGAGAAAAAAAAAAAAGTAAAAAGGGGAGACTTATTAAATGGCAACAATGCTTTCTTTAGAGAAGCATTTACATGTGTTTCTGCAATGTCATTAGGGATCTGTCTCTGCTAGAGGCCACTATGACAAACAGCGATGCATTTCCTGACAATCACAGCACTGTCAAGTTTAGATATGCTACAACAAGCCTCATGTTTTCAAAAAAAGGAAGCAGGCACTTTCTGTTCTTTTTACTGACATCTTAGATGTTCCTCAGATAAACCCAGTGCATAGTATCACCTCCACATGGTGATACACACAAAAATCAGAGACCTTTAAACACCTGCATGTTTTACCATAGATGTAAGCTCCCACTCCACACTAGCTGGTGCTAATTCATGTCAAATGTCAGCAGAAACAAATTGCACCTCTGCAGCCCAACATAACTTGACCACAGACCAAGCTGGACTGACACCAGCCCATCTCACACAACAGCACTAACAGTACCTCTAATAAGCCAACGGCAATTGACAGAGCTACTCCAGTGGAACGTAAAGGCCTCTTTCCCTGGGTGACTGGCCATGGGTCCCTTTGCAGTTCTCCAAGCAGATCTGTTAAATTCATATCAATCTTATGTACTGGCTGCAGAAACCTGCAAAATTTCAAATAAAATATTTTCCTGCTTGTAAGTCCCTCCAGTTTAGAGAAGAAAGTGCCTCTGTCCCTGGCATGCAAAAATTGTACTGAGATAGTTATCAGAAGCAAAAAGTCACATGACATGTTCCCTTCTTACGTCCAAACTTTACAAGATAACAAGCCTGTGCAAAATAAAAAAAAAAATCATCAAAGCAATATATCAGGATCTCACAAGAAGTTAAAAGTCACAGAAAATGTGGGAAAGAACTTCAATTGTTATTTAGTCTACCAAAACATACAAGAGCTGCCACTGAAAAAGAGAGGCTGAGAAAGAGAAAACTGTATTCAACAGAGGCAAACACAGCTTTACTGTTCAGGGGGTCACTGCTTGCCTGTCAATCATTTTTCAGACTTGCTGAGTCAGGGGGTAGGAGGTGGTATGTAGGATTGCTATGCATAGATGAGGTCCCCCGTTGGCTGGTCAATCAAAAAGGCAGACCCTTGCTCCAAACAATTCATGAGCAGTATGCTTTCCAAAGACAGTTACTCTATGTTTTTCAAGCAGAGGTCTAGCCTGAAAGAAAATCATGTTCTTGCAACTGCGAAACCAAGATACAATCGAATTCTAGTACACTGTCTGCAGCTTTAGCAAATTCCATCCATATATATCAATTGATGTAGGGAAAAAACTGTGACAAGACAATACCATCTGAATCTTCTTACAAGGACTCCTCTTGGGAAACCCAAGTTTAGAAGCATGACCCCAAACAGGCATAAAACATCTGCCCTGCTCTTCTGCCATGCAAGTGCAGCTTACCTGCTTGAAATTGCAGGTTGCTCTGGAGTTTGAAGAGGTCTTCCCTGTTGAATGGGGACAGCTGGCCTTAAAAGCCCAAGCATATCCTAGAAAACAGTAAAGAGGAGACAGAGGAGATGTACTATCCAAACACTAAATATATTATTTACTGACAAGCAATATACACTGAGGCCTGCAACACTATAGCATTAAATACACTAAAATCTGTGAAATTGTTAACATTAATCTTTGAACTCTCAATAGGAATGGCTCAATGGGTCCTTTATGCAAAATACAGAAACTCTATCTTGAACAAGCTTCCAAGGAATTTATAAAGGAAAATGACAGGACAGATACTGGGAGGAAAACACACTAACAGTTAAGAGCACTGAACCCTCCTTCCTCCCTGAGAGCCCAGAGATTGAAAGACCAGCAGTGGTGTCAACAGAGCTAACAGGAACAAACCACTGGCCTAAGAGGTGGCGGAACATACCTGTATCTGCTTAGCTGTCAGGTCTTTCGTGCCCCTAAACACATAGCTCTTGGAAATCCCTTCACAGCTCAGCTCGTGAACCTGGACCATTCTGCCAAAAGTGATAAGCCCCACTAGAGCATCAGCAGGCAGTAGACTTAGGGACATCTGGAGGGACTCCTTCAGCGCCTGCAAGTCCTCCTCTTCCAAGCACGTGTCGACAACATAAAGGAAGATCAATGGCGTCTGCGGACCTCGCTAATGTGAAAAGAGATGTATTTACTAGGCACGTACATATGCCAGGTGACACTTTATAATACCTCCAGACAAGCATTAAAATGAGCCCTGTCTTAGGCAAGGTGTCTTAGGCACCTTGCAGAAATGTTATTTATTTGCATCATCTTAAGTAAATCTAATACACACACAAGCTGTCACAAACAAGACAATTCTGGGAGCTTGAAAATTGCCTATGATTCTTTTACCTGTACTATATATTCAATTGTTGAAAACTGAGGCATAAGCTCTGCTGGTTGATTGATGTCAGATATGCCTGCATATGCTGGAGGGAACTGAAAAAGAGAACAGAAAAATAGGACAAGGAAGTTGCAAGACAGAAATGTAGGACCCTCTTCTGCAGTACAGAGGCTTCCCTGCTCATGACGCGGTTATTCAACTCTTTTTTTGCTGCCACTGCATCAACCTGGTTAACTCATGACAAGAGATCCATACTGCTGTTTTCCTAAGCACAGACAAGTGGCCAGCAGTACAGACAGCTGCTCAATCCAGTGTAAATAAAAGGTGAGACTAAAGCAGTGACTGTGCATTAGCTGAAATTCATTTCACCATGCAACAGTTTCTGATGGCAAAAGTCTACTCAAATCTAATGAATTTCATACTCGGCAAGAACAGTAAACATCAAGTGTGAAAACCATGCTGGAAACACATGGGACAAAATAACCTTTTTATCTCCTTCCTAAGCCCTGCATGCCGGTAAAATCACTGGCAAAACTGAACTGAAAACAGACAAGATATCAGGTAGAACAGACCCATTAACAAGTACTCTGGCCTAGGTTCAACAAAACAAAAAGGCCAAGGGAAGAAATCTAGAAAAGTGGAATTTATGCTTAACATCCTTTGCCAGGGGAGGCCATCAAGAAAATCCTGACTGAAAAGATAAAAGGCCTGATGCTTTTTCCAGCTTACCTGATTTCTCTGAAAACAGAAGTTACAAGCCCAAAGCTTGGCCCGATAATCAACTTGGCTGCAAGTGAAAGAAAAGGCATTAGTATAACTACAGGAACAATTTTACAGCACTGCTTCACAATTACCTATGCTCATTCACAGCACTGAGGAAGAAAGAGAATATTGGACAGTCCAACTTGAATGACAAGAGTTTTAGGGATTCAGGCTCATGTTCTATCCCCACAAAGTCCATTAGCTCATCCAGTCCTGCCATTTCCAGGCCTGTCAGCACGATGGACCACTGACAGCTCTCCAGAGCTTAGCCTTTGTCAAACAAAGACTTGGGTCTAATCATTCTTTCACTATGCTTTAGCTTATCTTAGTCATCTTATTGTTTGTACAGCTGTAGCACACAAGTGTTCCAGTCGCAGAACAGCAGGAGCCACTCACCCAGATCCTGCGCAAACACTGAACAAATAGGCTGTTCCCTGCCCCAAAAAGTTTACTCTCCTAAGCTCGTTAGGGCATCCTGTAACCACTGGTACAGTAAAGCTTGGCCATATTCTTATTTCATGGATTTAATCTCTTCTTACTTCCTCTTATTGGCCCTCCCTGCTTTTCCTCAGTCCAATGCTACACTCTGAGTATGTAGGATCATCACATGATTTTGGTACCCTGATTATTCCTCTTAAATTCTTAGCAAAACTTCAAAGAAAACCATGGCCCTCCTAATGCAACTGACCTACAAGCAGCAAGATGTGTAGTATAAAGCAAGAAACCAAGCAAGCATCTAAGCCCAGAGAACAATATCACTACAGTTGGCATCTTTGTTTATTTTAAGTTTCATCATTCACCACAAAATTCTCTGGGATGGTAAGAGGACTGGCCATTTTCATATCCTGTCTCATCTCTTTCCGGCAGCTCTAGTAACAGGCTGGCATTCAATATATCTCATTAGGCACGCATGGATTTTAACAAACCCACTACATATAAATGAAAGGGGCTGCCACGCACCAGACACAGAAAAAGGGAAATAAGGAAGTAATGAAGTTCAGATAAAAAACAGCCTCTCTGAACATCCACAGCCAAGAAATTCATACCAGAGTGGGTTGAGCACCGCTTTGCAAGTTGACCTGCTACAAAGCACTGGTTCATACTGCACAGGCGGCAGATCAAGACGCTCCTTCAGTGGTGTCAGAAGACAGGCCAGGGGGACGACCATCCTTGTGGCCTCCAGCCTGCTGGAGGGCCACACATTCCAGCTGAAACGCACTCCGTCACGCTCCTCATTTTGCTGGATGAACTCCAGGTATGTTGCCATGGGACTGCAGAAGCTCTAAAAGGACATAAACAACACATTCAGGCAGCGGTTGCCTGTTTGGACAACAGTCTTGCAAAGGAGGTCAGCAGATCAACTACATGTAGGCACAACATATTGCAGGACAAAGCCAATATGTTATAATGAGTTAATCCCGTTATCAAATGAATCATGTGAATGCATTAATCTCTTCTGGCTGGTGCTCTCATCAACATCCCCAACAATTAACACCCCACCAAATCCAAGGAAGAAAGAAGGAAATCTGGCATCAAAGACAGAATGCAAGTTTTTTTTTCCTTGTATTTAACATCCCAGTACTCAGGCTGGCCTCAAAGCAATCCTGACTGACTCGCGTCAGATTTGCAGGACACTCTGAAGCCTTCGGCTAAAACCTTATGGGCAGAAAAGGAGGCCAAGTCTGAGACCAAAACACTCATCACAAACATCATCTGTTTGCAGTCTGCCTTGCTTACAGATGGAAAGGAGCACAAGACAAAAAGGCCAAAAAAGGTCTTTCGTGATTTTAGACACCCTCTGTACATGGCACCATGTCCCTCTCCCAGTAAGGGAGGAATTGAGAGTCCAGCAAACTTCAGAAAAGACATGTCATTCAAGTAGGGGTATCCCCAATACATCAGAGAAGTCACTTGCCTTACTCTTCAGGGTAAGAGCCAGGCCATCATTACCTTTCATGTCTCTAAGAAAGGGAAGGACAAGCCTAACAAAAAAACCCACTTGTTGAATCCAGCCCACAAACACCACACAGCACAGGCAGCAACTGACAGAGCCAAAAGCAGCACCAGCATGACCCACTCCAGACAAGGAAACTCAGAGGTTCACCTCCGCCTGCATAGTGCTCCAGGATTACCTTACTCCTGGTCCTCACTGCAAGCAGGAGCTTTGGAAGGGCCATAGGAATGAGAAATCAGAAGAATCACCTCCCCCAGAGGAAGTTTTGATGTAACTTTTTCCTACAGATCTCCAAACTCATCAACGTTTTCTTTTTCTTGCTACGAAGGCTGTAAATCAAACTCATGGGCATTGCCCTGTATTTCCACTCCCACCTCCAGACAGAAAAACAGAAAGGTTCAGCAACACAACCCTACCACAAATGGGTCTGTCAGGGTAAAAGTCACAGCCCAGCTTGTCTGTAAAAGATCCTACATAGCAGAACAGAGAGAGAAACATCTGACATCTCTGGTGTGCAGAGCAACTGCAGTGCAAATTTACTCCATGTTCCTCCAACACCACTCTCCTGACCCAGCCCAAGCCCCAGCCAGGTTTGGCACAGGCTGTAGCCCTGTTTTGGGGTCAGGACAGCAGGAAGGGAGGCACCCCCAACCCAAACAGAACTACGTAAGGCCAGTTTAGGACCCAGTGCCTGCCCAGCGTGCCAACTTCCCCACCAGAGCAGGGCCCTCTGGCCCCAGTCATGCAGTCATCTCCAGGGCCTATCCTGGCAATGGGGAGGTCCCAAAGCCCCTGTCCAGGAGAGGACAGACCCTACTGAAACCTCAGCAAATGAATGGTGGTAGCACTGCAGTTTCTGTACAGGATTTGCCAATACGACACACTGCTGACCCACTCCTCCCAGCAAAGCCACGGACAATGCTGCTGCTCCCTAACAGTGCTGTCAGTAACACCACAGACCCCCTGGCTGCTGCCCTCGGCACAGCTACAGGAGACACCATAGATGCCTAGAGAAGCCGTAGAGGCCACCCCTGACACCTACATCGCAGGTCTCCAGCACTGCCACGGGGTAAAGCACTGACCCCTCCACGGCTGCAGGCGGCACGGCTGACCCGGCACCGGCTGGGCGCAGTGCTGCTCCGGGAGACACTGCCAGGCCCAGCACCCTCAGAGCGGACAGTGCCGACCCCGGCCCAGGCAGAGCCACAGGGACACGGCTGAGCCGCTGGGCTGCTCTGGGGGACACTGCTGATCCCCACGCAAGTGCTGCTGTGCGGGGACATCACTGACCCGCCCCAGTGCCTCCCACAGGGGAAGCACTGAGCTTCCCCAGCCCCTCTGTAAGGGCCACCACAGACCCCCCTCACAGGGGCACCACTGACCACCCACAATCCCCACCCATAAGGAACACCACTGGCCCGCCACCTCCCTCACAGGCGACGCCACTGAACCCCCGCCCCCAGGCTCCCCCTCACAGGCGACGCCACTGACTCCTACAGCCCCTAATACAGGAGACACCACTAAACCCCCAGCCCCGCTACAGGGGACACCACCACTCGCAGTCCCCACGCCGGCCACAGGACAGGGATCCCCGGGGCCGCCCCGCAGCGCCCACCTGCCCGCCGGGCTTCTCCCCGCTTCCGCCGCTCTCTCCCGGCAGGCCCCGCGCGCCCGGCAAGGCCAGCTCAGCGGTGCGGGGTGCCCGCAGGCAAGATGGCTGCCCCAGCACGCCCCACCCTCCCCCAGCGAGGCTCCGCCGACATCTTGGCTAAGGGCACCCTCTGCGCCGCTCTGAAGGCGGGGACGCGGCGTGACCCTACCAAACATGGCGAGGCGGCGGCGTCAGAGAAGCCATCTTGACTAAGGGCGCCAGATGCCGCGTTGGAATGGAAACAAACAGGATGCCCCTACTAAATATGGGGGGGGAGGAGTCACATTCCCCCACCGGAACAGGGTGCTGATCTACAGGATGAGGGAACCCACTCTTCCCTCAGGGTGCTCGGCGGCTTTGGGGAGCGCTGCCACATTCAGCAGGGAGGGTCGCCTTTGTAGGTGCAGAAACTCGTGGGAAAAGATCATCAATAACAACTTACTAATAATACAGGCACCAAAACAAAACAAACCTGCAAGGCCCAAGTGGTCTCATCTTTGCCACAGTTCTCAGCCCCACCCCGAAGCTGTGAGGCCACCCAGGCAGGGCTGGCTGGGGTGAGGAGCCAGGAGGAGACCTGGCTCGAAACTGAAAAGGACCAACTGGCACCATTTTCCTGGTTTGGCTTGAGGACACACACCCTTTGACAGCACAGCTCTTGCTGTTCACATACCTGGTTGCTGGCATTTGTTTTCAAACATGCCCAGTCCCAGTAAATTGGATTTTCCCCCTTTGCTGTTCCCAGAAAAGAAGCAGGAGCTTGCATTACCCTCACAGCTGGCTCGAGGCCACAGTGGTTCATCACCCTGTGAGGAAGCCTGTACCCCAGCCTGCTGGGAAAACCTCAGCGCTCAGACCTGCAGCAACGAGAATGACACCTACAGAGACACACACACAGAGCTCGTGTCAGCAGTGAGAGCAGACCCAGGCTGAGCTCAGCCGAGCCTTCTTTAATTAGCCTTTCTTCATTTATAGCTTTACAGATACAGGCCTAGACCAAGAGGTTAAACATGATGTTTTTCTCAAAAACTGTTATTCCAAACACACACACACACAGACCAAACATTCACACGCCATACATGCTTGGGGCAGTGTTCCAGCCCAAGATATCACTTCTTCACAAGCACACAATCCAGTGTAACCTGTCAAGACTGCCTTGTTTTGACTGATTGCTGTGATTTAATCATGTTAGTAGTAGTCTATTTTGCCCATCCAGATGCTCATGTTAGTATTGCTCTTCCTTTATCATCCAGGTGGCTGAAGCCATATGTCCTGCTGTTCCCACACAGACCCTGTGGTGAGGAGAGGTCCAGGGAAGATCACGATATCCAACGTGCTGCCTGTGGATGTGTGGCAGAGGTTTGACCAAGCCTGACTTGCCTCAAAAGCTCATCTGTGCCTTGAAACTGGGCAAATATGTTCCCTCTTTCACTGTTTTCTGCTCCTTTTGCTTCCCTCGGTCTCTTTTGAAGCCAAAGAGGAAAAGCCTGTTCCTAGTGAGGCTGATGACATGAATCCTCCCCTGCAGCCTCATGTAATGCCATGTGAGATTTGTCTTGTCTGCATGTATGCATGTAAATCCATTGCTGAACACTGTAAACTTTCACCCATACTTCTAAGGGCAAAGGCATTGCAGTAAAACATCTTGACCCACTTCTGATAGTTTGGGTTCATGTAGTGGTGTTCCTATAAATATTCCCCAGGCTTCTGTGTGAGCATCACTCAATCTTTGCTTAAAGGAAATTAATGCCCTGTGATCAAGTTTTCTCACCCATGTACTGTCAAGCTTCAGGTTTTTCTGTTTTCTCACTTTTAAATGCAGCAGAAATCTATGTTTTGAGTTTTTGCATCTTTCTTAAAGTCATTGATTTAAAGAAAGCCTAAAATTAATTCTGAAGTTGCTTGGTAACAGCTTAAAACAATAGGAGCAACATGACTAAAGTGCTGTGCAGCCATGTGGTTTGATCACGAGGCTCCCCTTTAATAGGTATGTCAGAACTCACCCAGTTATCATGTTGTTGTCCACCTACACCTCTGCTATAGCATATTAAAGAAAAAAAATAGACATCTACTGATCCAAGTAGCACTGCCTCCTACAAGTTAACTAGCAGAAATAAAATAAAATCTGGCCAAACTGTGGAGCTTAAAGTACCTGTAGATGCTCTTCATTGTGATCAGCTGCAGAATGTTCTTTCTTTCTACTCTGTGAGCTATGTGGGATACATCTTACACTTTTCTTAGCTATATGAAGGTTTTGATGAAACCACGTATAGGCAATGTGGCCAACTTTGACATGTAATAAGCAATTAGGAATATAAATATGTTTTAAACATTACTGCACAGTCTATGATTGAATGCTTGGCTAAAAAAAGAAATAGGCGATCTCTTCTCAGTGTTTAAGCACCTGTAAAAATCAGTCACTGCTTCAGGTTCACAGCCTGTGATAAGGGTTTGATTACACTAGAAACAGCAAGAAGTTGAACCATTGAGGATAAAAAGACAAGGTTTTCAGCTGTGTTCTCTGTGCCCCTCAAGATACTTCAACAGACCCTGGCAGTGGAAGAAGATCCAATGAAATCTCCATTGAGCTGCTGCAGAGTTTGGTTTCAATCAGCAGTCCTTCTTTCCTTCTCTGAAAAGGACAGAAGCAACTGGCTGACAGATATGGGACATAACTGCCTAAGTACACAGATAGGGGCTACTTTCAGAACACTGAATTCCACAGGGAGATTTGCATTATCCAGAAACTACTCTAACCAAGAGCCATTCAGTCCTTCTTCCCAGGGCAGAAAAGGTGTATGTTCCTCTGAAGCATTTAACAGTGGAAACGTTCCAGATCCAAAACAAAGCAAAAAAAGATGCTGTCTGAGCAGAACATTAATATTGCCTTCCCAGCTTCCTAAGACAAGCTGTGTGCTTTGCAGGGGTTAAATTTGCTTGTGTAAAATCTGAACACGAGCAGAAAGGAATAAAAAAGCAAAAGAATGCTACCTATGCTTACATGCTAAAGAGTATAAAATTAAAACTACTGCTGTTGCTAACATCCACAGACCCAGAAGTTGCTCTTCAAGCAGTACCAGTAAGAGGCAAAGCAAATCTGCTCCTCTGGAGTTGCTCGTTTATCCTCATTTTACATCTTCCTCATATAGCCATATCTCAAAAGCAAAGCACAGAGCCTTACTAGGCACTAGGGCTTCAAAGCTATGCTGTGCCCACTCTACTAGAATTAGATTAGTTAAAACATTGAGCAACTGTTTCGAGTTTGCAAGAGGAGCAAAATCCTAAAGCCCTGTGTTTCTAGACCAACTAACTAAAGTAAAACCTTTCCCATTCTTCTGTTTTCCCCAAACAATGGCAAGCTTGCTCAAAAAGCTAGAGAGGGAGGGAGAAAAAACACAGACTACTTACATAAGCCTTAACTTCTTTTGTTTTAACAACCGAAAGAGAAGAATGCTTTTAGCCCCACTTCCCCTCCTCCCCACTCCACCCCAGGATCTCCTGAAGAATGCGTGAAGTGCAATAATTAACTTTCTCAGGTAGGAAGTGAATATTTCCAACAAAAACTCGGACACCACCTGTGGACCTTCTCACACAATACCTTTCCAACCTCCTCAGGTTGCCAGCTAAGCTGGTCTCAGTGTGGCCAAGCGCCTGCCTACCCATTTCTCAGATTAAATGATAAAGAGTCCAATCTACATGAAGCCAGACAGGAAGGTTGCCTGTGTGTAGTGGAGGACATACCCGTTTGAGGTGTATATACCCTGTTTCCAAGCATTGAAGTGTTTGGCAGCAACAGGTGACCCAGCTGTCCCTGCTCACCATTGTTTCTTCCCAAAAATTTCACTGCATGAGGAGGCAAAACAGGAAACCAGAGTTTCCCTTTTCTTTCTTGAGCTGTAGGGGAGCCATACCAGGATGGGACAGAAGATGGCACTCGAACAGCACCAGATGCACAACCATTGCACTCCACACCTCCAACCTGGGTTTAAAAAAAAACCACAACACACCACAGGAAAACCCCAACAGCCACTCACCCACACGGTACATGTTCTCCCTATCAAAGCTTCAAGCTTGCCATAATTGTTAATGTTTTAAACTTTGGACTGTAAAGGCCAGACATGTTAAACAGTACCCACTGCTGTACTCTCCCTCCATTCACAATAAAGCCTGATACTGTAGTTAATGTTTCTCTTGGAAATAAAAAGCAATCTTATACTTTATTCTACGTGAAAATGGCATTTGGGTGTGATCAGCCTGCAACTTGCTTTTGTACAGTTGGTTCCCATTGGGGAGGAAACTGCTGAGAACAGCCCGGTAGGTTCACAGCAGGGTCTGCGCGCCCAGGGTTCACAATAATGGGGCTGAGCTCGCCCACTCAGAAGGTAACTTGTGGTCCTGCAGCAGCTGAACTGCAACCTCTTGTATGAGACATGCATAAAGAAATGAGCAGATCATGCTCCCAAGTGGTCACCCATTACCTTTAGCTCTCAGCTTTCTACACGTATGTGTTTTCCAGTACTGGAGCTAATACAGTAGCTTCCTCAAAACATTACATTTCATACCAGTTTGTAAAGGGAACAGCTTTGTCAGGTAGAAGGGAAGACTGAAGGAACTTAAGTAGGGAAAAAAAAAAAAATAAATAGACTATTAAGGTCAAATCCAATACAAATGAGCCAGAATTTCAAGCACTTAATAAACCAACTCTCTAGTACCTAAAGCTGTTCACAGACAGTAAGCTCTTCATCCTTTTTCTTACTACCAATGAATTTTGTTACATTGCATAAAGTGACATACCTACATGATAAAGACATTGTTTCCCTGAAAGCTATCTTCTAGTTGCAGTAGAGCACAAACAACATGTTATCTCTGCAGCAACAGGATTCAGCACCCCATTGTGTCAGGTCCTCTTTGAAGGCAGGAAGACAAAGGCAACCCCATCCACACACCTCAATGAAATTACCTTTGGCCATCTGAAACTCAGGTTAAGGCTCCCTCCAGTGAAATGAGCAGCATTTTCCTCAGGCTTCAGTGTGCTGAGTGGTTAAAGGGGCAGAAAAAGAACAAACATCTGATCATTTCACCCTCACATCACTTTTGTAAGAACTTATCTGCTTCTGGGGAGATATGCATCTCTGTCAGCTAGAGACAAAGCTGCAACAAAAGAGCGAGCCAGCTGTGGGTGCTCACACTAGCTAATACAATCACACTCCTCTCATGGACAGCTTATCAGTATTAGTTGTTCACTCCAGCTGGAGACAGCAGCCTACTCATAAACAAGGAACCTTTGCTTCTGCATCTGTATCGTCCCTGTATGGGACAGGAACCATTTATTCTTTTTTATTATTTGTACAGCACTTAGCACCATTAGCCTTCTGTTCACAACCCACAGTGTAAGTAGAACAGGAATTGAGCAAGATTTGAACTTATATGGGATCCAGACAGGTTTTAGAAGGTGCAAACCGCTGGACAGTGTTGAAATAGCTATGTTAGCCCACCATTCACCTGGCATGCTGGTAACTCCTTCACCATTGCCCTCCCAACAGTGTCCAGGAAGGCTTATTTTCAGATAGGGAATGTTGAAAATCGCTAGATGCAACAGGCCCAGTGTTGTGCTTGGCCCACTAATGGTTTCCCAGTGCTGGAGGGCTATCATGAAGATGCTGCATGGTTGTATAGAGATCCAGCAAGATTAAGCCACACATAGCAGGTTGTACTGGGACCAGACTGTCTCTGCACAGTTCACATCTACACTGCCCTGCCTGCTAGTACTTCAGCCAGTCCTCTGGTGTTCTGGATGGTGGAGAGCTGGCTGTACCATCTATGCACAATGTTCTAATTTATGAAAAAGGAACTTTTTCCCCCTAGAGGTTGCTTGATTATATGCAGTAACTAATTACCATAGCATTGTTGGAAAGTAAAAAGATTTTTGTACCAAGTGGGATTTGAACCTGCATTCTCCAAAGGCAGTATCACCCCTCTCATACTGCCAGATGGATGTAGATAGGCAAAGGAAATTAGACACAGCTCTCTCAAGAGATCCATGGCCCAGCATGCCCTGGGCATAAGGCTTACACGAACCACCACAGTCTGCATGCTATTGCTAATTCATCAGTCCAGAGTCACACAGAGAAGGAGAATCACTTCAGAGAAACACAAACTGGCTCCACATCACAGAAAGAGAAGATTGTGCTTTTTGATGATATGCCAGTATCATGTCCCCCTTTCAGACCACAAAGGCCAGAGGCCATATTTATGTACACACAACTGTCACTAGCGTCTTTTACAACCCTCAGGGTATTCAGATAATCTATAAATTTTTTTCCTGTGCCACCAGGCCAGAGGAACTACTTTTCTCTTCTGAAAAACACATCTTCCCAGAATACTTCTGCTTTAAATTTCAGCAGGCACATGTACATGATGCATCTGCCAGAACACACCAATACAGATTTGACAGTGGTCTTGTAGCTGTCTGATGAAGGAATAAATACAACAGATGCATCACCAGGCAATGGCAGCGATGGAAGAAATGAAGCACAGATGTACATGAGAAAAATCAGGATTTTAATGGCAGGTAAGAAAGATAATAAAGAATCAGTGAGTTCTGTTTGACATATTTTCCCACGTCAGATTCTTAGTCTTCCATTAGATGGCAGCTATCATAGGAGAAACATGTCAGCTTTAGGACTTAAGCACTCACCAGTAGCATTAGTCTGAAAGCAAAGTTTGGGATCTCATTCTTGGTAACGCTCATTAGCAAGTTTTTCTGATCTGCTAATGACTTCTTTTCTCTCATTCAGAATAAGTGTCCCTGGAGTGCTCAACACAGTACTTGGAAGCAATGCATCACCACCCAGCTGTTGTATGGCTGTTTTCAAGTCACACAACCAATTTTTAGTACAGGAATGGATCTACTTTTCCACTTCAGCCTTGACCTTCAGTGCTGACTCGATTTCCAGTCCACTCACAGGACGCTCACACAGATAGACTGCTCCTTTATGTTTCATTGAAAATAAAGTCACTCCATGTCCTGAAGCTGCTCACAAATTTATAAGTCCACTTTGCAAAAAGCAAGTTGCTTTGTCACCTTGGCTGTGAAGCACAGATTTGAGTTCACGGTTTTCTTTCACTTTAGAACTCCAGCCACTCTGTCATATAAATACAATTTGATGGAGAAATCTCACCACCTTCATGGCAATCATCAAAAACCTAAAAAAGAAAGCCCTGTGTCAGTAATTATATATATAGCAAGCACAATCTAACTGGAAGTAACATGCTTGCATGTTTTCTGCTCCTTCCCTAGTAGAAAAGCAGTAGTCTAACAGAGACCAAAATCTAGAAAGTCCAATGCCAGCTCTGAGGAAGAGTAATGTGAGCACAACAAAGCAAAACAGATCCTGCTGTAGTAAATTATGTGAACAGACACAGTGGCAAGTTTTACCCACATATCAGTTTACAATCCAAGCAGGAGAGGCCAAAAGCTAGAAAGAAATAAGTTACCTTGTTAAAAATCATAAATAGACACACTTGGGATGGGAAAATATAATAATGTAATTTGGAATGGGCTATACTTGACAGCACCCTTTCACATACAGTACAGTAAAGAGACAACATGTAAGTGGGAAACATCCTGGTCTAAACAAAAGAACCTGCCTCTTAACACCACAGCTAAGGCATCACAGATACCACTCATGAGCATAACTGGCTTAGAAAGCCATGAGGATCACTCATGGGCATAACCCTGCATTGTGCTGGCTAGCCATTCACAGGATTGTATTCAAAATTTGAAGGCACCCCCATATTTATATACAGAATTAGTTACTTACAGGACAGAGTCCACAGGGCGTCCTGACTAATCCAGTGGGCTGTATGAGAGGACTAACAGCTCTGTACAACTTCATCTGTCCATCCACACTGCCTACTGTCCCTTCCTTTGCAGCAATAATAGTCATCTCCACTTTTCCATCGTATATTAGCGTATTTAAAATGGTTTCAATGTCTTCCATTGACAACTCTACCTATGAAATAATTTGCAAAATAAGTATTAGGAAAGACACGTGCCAATAAGTCCTGCAAGGAGGAAATGAGCAAACACCATGAGTAACAAATCCTTCAAGTTCTAACCTAGCCCAGAAAAAGGCACCGCTCTCGCTGGGGCACTCTATGGGGTTGTGCAGATGCAAGAAGTAAAGCAAATAATAATACCTCCTACCTCCCAAGCACTTTTGAATTACATTAGCCTTGGCTTACCAAAAAGAATTTCCCTATGCACTTCAGGTGTCTACATCATCCTAACAGAATACATTTCCAGTTTTACAAGAAAATTATTGTGAAAGAAGAAAAACAAACAAAAAACCCAGACTATTGAAGATAGGCCTGTTGATAGTGACCAATAATTGCGGGGTGTTTTAAATATTTTTTTCTTTTTTTTTTTTTTTTTTGTTACCTCCCTTAGAACTGCTTGAAGTACATAGGCAAACTTTAGAGAAATCATAAAATATGTCCCAGTTGGGACTGTTATAGGAATACTTATTCCAGTTTCTATCAGCAAGCATCTGAATGCAAATTCTTCTATGCATCTTTAAAAACCCACATGTACAAACTATGCCAGAACCCCATGCATCACCACTCACTCTCCTCAAAAAGCAATAAAGTAGCAAAGCCCACCTCCATTACAGTATCTGTAAGGTACTAATGCAGTTATCAGACCCCCACCAAATTTGCAGGACCCAACTCCTGCAACTAGTTATACACTGACAGTTTTGACTGTAGCAAGATGAATCTATTCTGACCTTACTGATACCCAGTTCACAGATGTATTTCCACACCTCATGGGATGAGGCAAATGAGCTGTTTCTCTGTATCATAGGGTTCTGTTTGCTCTCTCGAGCTGCCTCTGCCTGAGAAAAAAGCAAAGATGTGTTACAGTCAGTACTCACAGCCAAGAGCCTCCTTGATGGTTCAGTTTCAGGCAGACCAAAGTATAAAAGTTGATTTAGAAACCATTTCTAGGACATGTTTTTTATTTAGCATTTAAACCTATGTCCTTAAAACTGATATAGGCAAGACAAAGCAGTGCACAACTAAGCATAATTTTACACTAAATATTACACAAAATGTAAACAGTGATTTAGACTGATATGAAGAAATAGTAGCACTTGGAATTTGGTTAAGAAAAAAAGCTTCTGCTGTACCTACCACCAGTTAAAAAATATTTTAATAGAACAGAAAAATGCTGCAACCTGCATAGGACTTATTTAATGGCAAGCAGGCTTCTCTGACAGCTGACCTAGAGAAAATTGTCTTCTAGGCAGAGCCTTTTACCCTCTCAGAAACTAGGAGCTCTGCAGGGAATGCAGTGACTTTTGCTGGATTTTTTTTGGTCCTGTGTTCTTTGCTGCCTAGCTTGTCATTGGACCTTGGAGATGGAACACTTCACTCCGTGTACAGGGTCTGAAAATATTAATTATTAAAATGCAACACCATCACATTTGCTGTGACAAAAACAATAGTCCAGTACAGATTTGCCAATCCAGCTATAACAATGGCCAGCACTTATGGAAAACACAATAGAAAACTTTAACCTTGCCTGTCACTGGTTTTATGAAGAAAATAATTACCTGCACAAAACAAGTAGAAGGTGACATCAGTAGTGGCACTCACCTTACTTTGTAGAAATTTAAAACACTGTTGATTTAACACCTCCACAAATTCAGACTCAAAGTCTTGGTCACTATACCAAGCCCCGCCAGTCACTGACCGGTCTGGCTGCAGGTTATAGAGCATATACACCTTCTTCTTGGATGCCTGTTAGAGAAAAGCACACAGCTCTTAACAGCTGAAAGTCTTCCATTTGAAAGGAAGATTTAAGAAGATTTCTGCAAATGACATTTAGTTCATTACTCCTGAAATCTAGGGCACAGCAATCCAGCTGACTCAAGCTATCCTTAACATGGAGATAAAGGGAAGATCAATACCTTTAGATTCCTAATCATTTTATAACATGGTGTGTTAAGAGAGAATCCTACTAACAATGTACACACAATACTAAACTCTGAGATCTTCTTCAGTGAGGTTTATTTTAGCCTACTGACTCTAATCCCCACCACAGTCAAAGGAGGGCAAGAAGGTGTGCTTAGATGCCAAAGACAAAAAATGTAGAAACTTTCAGCTATTTCTGCAGGATTCAACTCACGCACTGATGATAGAAGACTCCTTACATAATTGTTGTCCGGAGGACTACTCAGCAACCACTGAAGCAATGTTAGCAGCATTACATCCCCTAGATAAAGCCAACATCTGTCACAAGAACATTAAAAAGCTACTGCTATGCTCAACTTCTCTATCTCCATTTTATTTTTATTTAGAAAGTTACCCTCACTTCTCACTCCCCTCTGCCCCTTCCAAAAAAATGCACACCTACACATGCCAAGGTATAGCCTCTACAGTGCAAACGAGACTGGCACACAGAAGAGGCACACAACATAAAACTTCCGAAAGTTTACAAACAAGTGATCTTCCTGGCCTTACCAGGCCCTGCAAAAGACAAAATCTCAGCTGGAAACCAGCAGAATGTCCAAAGAACATGCTAATACCAATGACTTGTAATTAAGCAGGTAAGGGATAGCAGGATGCTGCATGAGAGAGAGAAACAAGCATGAAAAGAATAATCCCTAATCTAGTAAATGGACTGTTGGCACATAAGAAAGTACTTGAATAACTGGAACAAAATAGAGGAACCAAGACTAAAACAGAAACAAATGTTTTAGAAATTGTTTGAAGTAAACAATACAAATCCAGCATGAACAGGATAACTGAAGGGAGTTTCAGGATCTGCAGGTAAAAGGAACCTTGCAAGGCCACTGGTAGCTAGGTAACCATATCACTAGTCCCATGTAAAAGGCTGAGGTTGCTTTAGTATCAGAAATACCAAATTGTGGTACAGCAATGTGTGTACACATTGGGACCAATGGAGAAAAAGTAATTACTGCATATTGCTTATTTGGGTGGAGACTAGTGGAGAAAGGAAAAACAGGTGGTAGAAAAGAGAATTAAGAAACAAGAAAGGAGAATAAGGTATAAAAATCAAATAACAAGAGAAGTCAGGATTTGCAGACTCACAGGAATTAAACCCATTGGGATGCTGGAGGGAAACCCACCAGGTGCTGCCCTAGTTTTATGTCCTAAAGCTCAGGTATGGAAGAGCAGAGAAAATGGTGATAGAACTGCAGATTAGTAGTAAGCACCACAAGAGGTTTGTGATAAAGTTGTTAACAGAACAATAACAACAGCAATAAAGAACCAAAAGAACCAAAATTGCAATTTTATAGTAATGGTGTTAATTAGCAGTGGTGTGAAGAGTGATAAAACTGTATATTAATAGTGATGTGTTTATTAATTAGATTGTTAATCAGTTTGTTAGAAGTATGTTATTTAATAAACATAATAGCCTCTTGTATCTGTTGCACCTCAAACCTGCATACTAAAGGCAAAGAGTCAAATGCATAGTCAGTAAGAAAGTTGTAGGGAAAATGAGGTTTCTCTACTCCCAGTCTCCTGTTCAAACATACACAGCATGCAGCAAACGTTTGAAATGGTTTAAAAGCAAGAAGTCACAAAATACTCACTGCCACAGATTTAACTGCTTTAATTAGTTTCTTGCTTTCCAAGTTTTTCAGAATCTTGTTGATCTCTGTTAAAGGCAAATTACTTTTGTATCTAATGTCCCTGCTCCAAATACCTGTTTAAAAACAGAGAAGTGAACAGAAATTAATAGAAGAAACCATGTGTTTCTGTACATACTCACAAATCAAAAGTCATATAACAGCATTGCTTGACACATGATGTATCCTCAATCCTACCACTCCTGGCAAAGCGAAAGAGAGGGAAGGGACAGAACGGAATAGAACAAATAAAAACCAAAACCCTGACAAAACCAAGAAATGCATACCACAACCACCACACTGTCCTGCCCTCTGCCTCTCCTCCGAGAGCTCTTACAAGTGGGCCCTATTTCACTGCCAACATGAATACATCAGAGAAACGTTCTTGCATTTTTAGGTAACTTGTGTTTGCTTCAGCAGAGATATGACAGCCAATTCTACCTGCGATCTCTCAACCATAGTGTGCAACAACTACTGAAAAAGCCTAGTTACTAGACATTAAATCCGATACAGATATCACATTTTATTTTAAGCAGTTTGTGTTCTGCAGATTCCTCAGCTTGACAGTCCCATAGATAAATGGTAATTCATATTCCAAGTATTCTAAAAGAGCCCCCTCAAAAGTCAACCAGGACAGGTTGTTATTTTAACAGAGAAATATGTCATCTTCTCCTTTGTTTTTAGAAAGTGGACACATGGAACACTAGCTACAGACCTGGTACAGGGACTCTAGATTTTATATTTGTATTGTCTGGACAAGCATTTAAAAGTCTGGATAGGAACACTTCCATAAGTAAACAGAGTTAGTACCATTCACAGTTATAATTTATTTTACCTTTGTTGCCTGCATCTTCTATAATTTGGTAAACCAGTTTCTCTTGATTGTCAGAGCCTTTCATTTTACTGTAAAATAAGACAGACATCATGATTTTTGAGAGGTCCAAAATTTGAAAGAAATTGGATTTGTTTTAAACTAAGTACTATGGAAAAAAAAATGCACAAAGAAAAAGAGACAAAACCAAAACAAACAAACAACAACAAAAACTCAAAACAAAAACAACAACAAACAACTACACAATAACTAGCCATTGGTAAATATAATACATGACACTAAACCTCTCTGGATCAAGCCAAACTTGCCTGCAAGAAAACACAGTAAAGAAAAAAGAAAAAAGAGTACAGTATGAAATCAAAGTGACTAAGCAGGAGTCACTCAACTTGTCGTAACGGTTGGGAACTCAGAGTCACATATTAACACAACTGTGGAAGGTTAAACACAGCACAGAGCATATTTCAGGATAATCTGTCTCTAGACAGAATGCCTACAAAGGAACAGCAGTGTGCTCCCAACTCTAAGACGTGCCTTTCCACTGGTCTAAGGAAGCCTGAACTCAGCAATCTTTTTCTAATGCATTTTAAAGAGAGGGTGACACACCTGCATCACGAGTAATTTTGAAGGATATTTCTTCTCAGAGCATGTCGAGGCATCTTCTGCTCAGATTTACATAGGCAACACAAGACACAGTTTAAAGGTACATTTTAATAAATCAAAGAGCATAAGCACTAGTTCAGGTAGCCTCCTGGAACAACTGTTAATATGAGTGCTGATACTGTAACATGAGCAGTGAGGGAGACCACAGAACCACAGTTTGCAAAGGGGATGGACAGGCTTCAGCTGGATTTCACCTGAGAATATACATATGTTTGCACAGATGACTTCGCTGTCACCTGGACCAGGAACTTTGCTAGCAAGTTAGAACTGTAGTCTCATGGCACCATCTGTTCAGTACAAACCGCTATACCAAGAACAGCTTTCAGGATCAGCTCAAAGGAGTTAAATCTACCCTCCGGAAACAAGCAGTTATGTTCTGTAACACCCTTATTACAGAATCCATATTACATTACTTAGTGTATTCTCAGCAATACTGCATGTGAGTTGCAGATTTGTGTTCCAAATATATTCATCTAGCAAACACAAGGCTTACCTTGCATTTTGAGACTCTTTGATTCTATATAGGAGACCTGCATTGCTCCTGAGAAGGTCCAGTTGCCCCTAGAAGAGATGGGCACAATGCATTTACTTTTCTTCAAATAGTTTGTTTCAGAACACGGCAAAAATCTTCTAATATTCCAAATTAAAAACCTTATTGCATGTCAATTGAATAAAGTGAAAAACTAACACTTCTAACCACTAGAAACAATAATACCTGTGAGGATATTTTATTCCCCCTACAAGTAGCTGTTTATCATCAGGTGTCAGAAATAACAAATGCAGTTCCTGTCCTCTCCCACAACATCCCTGCAATTCCTACTATTTCTCCTAACTTTCACCATTGTACAAGGGACATCACATTCTTGTATACTTTGCTCTTGCTTTCCACCAAAACACTAATTTGCACGGCTACCCAGAAATCACGTTGGAGCTCTACTGCACAAATCTTGAACAATTCCGAGTTCCAGTAGCAAAGTTCTATTTTTTACCAACTAGAAACCACTGGAAAATTGCCAGCCAGGATTGATAGTGGCTCTCAGAGGCAAATTACCAGCACTTCTTACACACAAAACATTTGTTCTGCCCTTGAAACTTGTGCCTAGGCCAGGCAAATTTTTAGTTCCTATTCAGAAGAGGCAAGCAGTTAGACAAGCCCATGAACATAATTGTGTATAACAGCATGAACTAACATTCACTCTTTCATTGCCAGCTAATATTTTCCCCAAGTTACAGTTTTGTTTCTTATAGATTTGCATTATATGGTTGATTGAAGCTCACACCAAGACCATCCCCTTCAATGCTTTTTTACAGATGAAGTACTGGCAGCTGACCTCAAGTGAAGTACCTGATGCTTATAAAGTCTGAGCTCTTACCGCAGTTTTTCCTCATGTTTGAGGTACTTACTGCATCTCCGCACACACACCCCATGCCCCAAGTCATCTATTTTAAACAAATTCTAGAGAATTCGTCACTGTGAAATGCGGCAAATTCAAAAGGTACTGAATACAAAAGCTCACATCCAACATGCTGATAAATCTCATAACTATAACAGAAAGACCACAAAGAGAGAGATTTAGACTACTTCCACTGCCACCTAGTATGGCTCCAAGCTAAGAAGTTTCTGTTATGAAACGAAACAAAAACACTGCACCTCGCTCAGTTTGGATACTTTCCACCACCGCTCTTTCTAAGAAAGCCCTTCTTTTGCTCTCCCCACTGCACCACTCAGTCTCCTGACTTCACATACCCCTGAAGCAGTTAGCTAAGGAACTGAAAGGAACCTTGATCCTTAAAGACCTTGAACATTTAGCTGATACTCACGTTTATGCCACACTGAACTAACATGACTATGTTATGCTATCTGTTCCTGAACACATGGCAGAAGTTGACAGTGATCCCTGCTCCTATCTTAGGCTCACTCCTGATATGCTAAAGGCAAATGTCCAGTGAGATGTGGGACATTTACAGAAGATGCAAAAAATCCCTTGAGGTGTTTCAACTGCTTTTTATCAGAGCAATCTACAACCTTGGGATTTTGTGAGGGGTTCAGAGAAGACCTTCACATATGAAAGTATGGAATAACATCCATTCTAATAACATCCTCTAGCTTACTCATTCCCCATCATTAATCGATCTTGTGGTTATCACCCATGGCTTTCTCACCAACTGCTGAACCACTGCAACTACACCTGCATCTGTTACATTAGGCTATTGTATCACATGCTGCTTTACAATGAAATGCACAGGAAAAAGAAGATCAAAGAACTTTAGACATATTAAAAAAACAAATGTACTTCTCGGTGGTAGCATCCTCACCTAGGGAGATATAGTTTCATGGTAAGCTTGTATTACTGCACGGAAAGACTAAGTTGAGGTATGTTTTGATCGGCTATGGCAACCAAAGTAAGTTATGGTATTAATAACTGTACATTATTAACTGTACATTATTAACTGTACCACTAAATCCAAAGGGATTAATTTGCTAGCCCTGCCCAACTGTGTGTATGAAGCGTGCTTTGGGTTGCTGAAGTAACATGAGGAAGGCGAGATCACCCTACCATTGAGAGCAGCCTGTTGATCGCCATGGCTCGCTGCTGGGCTTCCATGTGAGGCATATCATTTTGAATCACCTGGTCTGTGATACCATGAGGGAACTGATGACACAGCTCAATAATTCTGGAGGAGGATCAAAATAAGGTTAAAATCATGTTCTGTTGCATCCAAACCCAAATCCAAACAGTATTAGAGTCAGAATGGAAGAGAGGGGAAAGAAAGATTCAGGGAAAAAGTACCAATGAACTGTTTCTCAGTGATATCTATTGAGGGAACTTAGCATCTACTCCCTGTGCTGATAAACACACCTCTGCAACTGCTGGACAAACTGCCTTTACTCTTCATTACAACAGTGAGCATGGTGCTCCATTTTACTTTTACGTTGCTCTCATTAGTAAGTACATGGATTTTCTGCTCCCTACAGTTTCATTATACAAAAGCTTCTGATGGGAAGGAATTGCTAGCGAGTCAGCAATTGCAAATACTGATGAAATCCTGTTTAGAATCCACTAATTTAATGCAGAAAAGTTGCAATTCCCCTCTGTAAAATTTTCCAAGAAAAGAAAGACACCACGACAGCAGACCCCATCCCTCACTGCCACCTCAGCACTTCCCAGCCCCAGCACAAAACACATAGAATCATAGAATCATTTCAGTTGGAAATGTTAGATCATCGAGTCCAACCATAACCTAACCTAACTCTAGCACTAAACCATGTCCCTAAGAACCTCATCTAAATGCCTTTTAAACATCTCCAGGGATGGTGACTCCACCACTTCCCTGGGCAGCCTGTTCCAATGCCTGACAATCCTCTCCACGAATAAATGTTTCCTAATATCCAATCTGAACCTTCCCTGGTGCAACTTGAGGCCATTTTCTCTCATCCTACTACTTGCTACTTGGGAGAAGAGACCAACACCCTCCATGCTACAACCTCCTTTCAGGTAGTTGTAGACAGCGATAAGGTCTCCCCTCAGCCTCCTTTTCTCCAGGCTAAACAGCCCCAGTTCCCTCAGCTGCTCCTCATCAGACTTGTGCTCCAGGCTCACAGTGCCCCCCAGCACCAGCAAGCCTTTCCTCCTGCACCATCACCTCCCGAGGCTCCGGCACGCCCGGTGCCCTAACTACTCCCCTCACATCTCTGCCACCTCCCCCCAGGACACTTCCCTCACCTCCCTGCCAGTCCCCACAGATCCCCAGCGCACCCTGTCCCTTCACGGCCCCTTTCCCCCGCCGACAGGGCCCTCACCGCCCGGCAGCCTCCCGCCTAACACACACGCTGCCGCCCCGCCTCTCACCAGGACGCCCTCCCCCGGCACTACCAGCCCCGCACCTGCTCTCTATATCCATGGGGTCGGGGATCTCCGGCTTCACCTTCACCTCCGCCATGGCGAGCGGTAACGCGCCGACAGCTCAGTCCTGACGTGCGAGCGGCGCAGGCAGATGACGTCAGAGCCGCGCGGCGGCGGAGGACGAGGTGGGTTGCTAAGCAGCGAGACGCGGACCAATGGGTGGCCGCGCTGGCCGTTCCAAGGGAAGGAGGGGCGGGGGAGCGGCCGGGCGCGCGGCGTCTGTGGTAACGGACGGACGGACGGACGGACGGACGGACGGACGGACGGACGGGCGGGCGGGAGGGAGGGTCGGGGATCGGGGTAGGATCGAGCGGGGCGGGCTGGGATGGGTTTTTTACCGAGGATCGAGCGGCGTGAGCAGGGCTGTGGAGGGAAGCGGGGTCCAGTGGGGTGGGCAGGGCTGGAGTCGTGCAGGGTGGGCAGGGGCTCGGTAGCAGGGGTGGAGCGGGGTGGGCGGGGCTGTGGGCTGGAATCGAGTGGGGTAAACAGAGCTCTACAGCGGCGATCGAGTGGGGTGGGCAGGGCTGTGGCTGGGATCGAGTGGGGTGAGCAAGGGCTGTACGAGTGGGTGGGCAAGGGTCTGCCACAGGACCGCGTGGGTGGGCAGGGCTGTGGGACAGGATCGAGTGGGGTGGTCAGGCTGGTGCAGCGGGACCGGGCGGGTAGCAGAGGCTGCACAGCAGGGATGGAGGGGGGTGCAGAGGGGTGAGCTGAGCCGTGAGGGGATGGGAAGCGAGGCCTGACCTGGCACGGCAAATGCAGGCAGGGAACAGAGCCCATGGAGGGGCAGGGGCTGCGCATGCTGAGGAGCGGGAGGGGCAGGTCTGGTTCTGTCCCACCACTGCTGAGCTCTCAGAAAGCTGAAACAGGATACTGTGGTTTTGGTCCAGGTGTGCCAAGAGTAGCTGTGTCTTTGAGGAAGAATTCTCTCTGCCCCCTTTTGTCAGGTAAACATCTGATCCACCCATCGTTGTGTCTCCCTGCAGCCCAGGAGAGTTTGGCTGCACTCCTTGACTGCTGTTTTGGGTGGCCCAGCTGAGCAGAGGCAGCTGCAGGCAGCGCTGTGGCATAACCTCATGTAGCCCCAGTGAGAGCGTGGACTAACAAACACCACCCGTGCTGAATCATTACTGTATGCATTGATGGGTAATGTGAGAGATGTTTCTGGAGGATTGAAGGGTCAGTTACAAGACCAAATCCTTCTAGTGTAGACATGTTTCCTAGCCCTGAGTATCAGTTTCCAAGATCTGGAGTCTCTCTTTTTGTATTGTAAGAAGTTATTGTATCCAAATGCGATTTTTCACACTTGAATTGTGTGACATGGTAATGACTAAGTAAATTATGATAAATCCTATTTGGCACCTGTTTTATAGGTATATTCTTAGTGCATACAACAGCTGAGATAAGCTTTAAGTAATAGCTGTCTTGCTTTAGTCCTTTTCAGGACATCTTGTACATATTCAGATGGCCACAATGAAACAAGAGGCTGGTTCTTCCTGCAGAGAAAATGACACCAAATCTGCCATGATTAGGGTTCACATACCATGTATTGCTGATGTATGATGCTAAAGCATCTCACTTGAATACATGGAAATCAGACTTAAGCTGATTTAGGCCAAAGTGAAATGAAAGCAGTGGTGCTCATCTCAAGCTTTGACCACAGTTCTGCAACGGGAGAATAAGTTGGAAGTGTGATGGTTGATAGGATCTTATTTCTTTTCAATGTCAAAATCATGCAAAGATTAATGAGAACTAACAGTTTAAGTAACCTAGTGTTCTCTCTGTTAAGAAAAATAAATGAAGACAAGGAATCACATCAAAAGACTATATTTCTCAATGCATTCTTCTGTTTAGAAAAAATATTGTCTGCCTTTTTGTTTTTTAAAGATCACTGCTGAGAAAAAATGACAGCTGGCTCTGTCTCAGTTCCTCAGGTCATACCCCTTCAAATCCCTCTTCCAGGGAAGGCTAAGCATGAAATAGACACAAATACTCTTGTTGAAATAAAATCAGGTATGAGTAAGAGCTTTGACTGTATGTAAACCCTTTTCCTGTGTGTTCGTTTGAAACTTTAGCCTCTATACTTTTGTTTGCATTTAATTATGATTCTTATGAGTGCCGACTTCATTAAGGAACTTATACTATTAACAAACAGGTTTTAATACACCAAATATACTTGCACTTAATTTTGTGCATTCAAACAATATTATTGACATATTAATTATTTCATAGATGTTAGCAGTCTTAATTGCTTCCAAGATCAAGGTCTTAAACTGCTGCATCTCACTTTGACTGCAAAACCAGTGCTTGAAAGTATCATTTGCCAGGCTCACCTCAAAGGTTTTCCTTACAATATTTGAAATGCCATCTTGCACCATGGGAGGAAATATATTTTCTGTCATTAGAATGGATAAGCTTTTACAATGTTATCATTTTTTAAAAATTGCACAGCTACTTTATGAAGGGAAATATTACTTATAATCAAACTGCATTTGTTGAGTGACTAATTTTTCGTGGGAGGAACAGCTTTGGTCCCAAATGTGCAGTCATTTATGGAACTGCTTTTTTATGTAAGAAAAATCAAGCAGAGTAATGAGTACTTTGAAGCACAGAACTTGTTTTTCAAAGGCTGAATACAGTTTGGCTGATTACTTTCTCTCCATCTTTCAGATACACCTGACGTGTCCATTTATTACACATTGGATGGAAGTAAACCTGAACTCATTAGGAAACCTGGCCATGGAGAGCACAACACTTTTAAGTATAAGGGTCCTATCGTATTACCAGTTGGGAAAATAATGGTCAAGGCATTGGCAGTTACAAAGTAAGCATCCTGTTTTATTTTAATTGTATTTTGGCAAGAGACAGACATTCTGGTCATGTCTTAGAGCCATGTTGTGTAAAGCACTCCATACCTCGTAAATGTGACACGCCCCTTTCCCCAGCCAGTTTGCAATCTAAGTGATCTTCATGGGTTGCATTGACTTCACTTTCTTATAATGCTTTTTGTCCATTAAGTGTTCAGTTGGATTATCTCTTAGATGTTTATTTCCCGGGCTGTGGATGCAGGCCAATGACCTGTAGAGACTGTGGGTGGGAAACTAATGAAATATACTCAGGGCACATCCTTTTGAGGGTGGTCATCAAAAATGCCAGAGGAACTAGTATGGTTCTTTCTCAGGTCATCCAGTGATTCAGCAGATTTATAGAAGCTGGTCTACCCAGGAATCTGCTTAGTTTCTCCTGAAGGAGCACAGAATGCTAAACCTCACAGCTTAAGTACAATGTTAGTGCAAGGGTAAAGTAAAAATAAAATACATAGAAAGAAAACTGGATTTTGCTGCACGGGCATTAACTTTCTCCAAACTAACTTCAAGCTTAGAGGCAGAGAGAGGAAATGCATTATCTGCCTGTACTGTGCTTTATTATATTTTATTTCCAAGGAAAAAGAAACTTCCACTGCAGTTGGGGATTTGTGCTTGCTGTTCCCCCACTGTTAGCACCCACAGGTATCCTTTGCTTGTGTCTGCACCAGAATATATCAATACAATCCTGGGCTTACCTGTATTTTCTGATATCACTACCTGGATTAACACTTGTTTCCAGCATGTTTTTATTAAGACATTTTCAGGTGGGCTAAATATATGCTCTAGAATCACAATAAATCCTAAATGAATGGTTTAGTCATTTATAGCCATTTTAGTGTTACTGCTGTAATTCAATATATGATAGAACATGACAGTTGTTGTATCAAATGAATATAATGCTAACTGCTGCTTGACTGGGAAAACTAATATGGTATTATGAATGGAATAAAAGACTTGCTCTCCTCTATTTTCTGTGATGCTGGCAAACAGTAGTTACCCCAAAAAGCAGATACAGGAGTATCGAGAGTTTTACATGTAAAAGTTGTTGAGGGATTAAAATATTATTACATTTTATTGAAAACTTCTTAGTGTGCACATTTTAAACTGAAAAAAAAGAACAAAACAAGGCAGTAGTTACTTGAGAGTCTTGCTTAGGATTATATTTACTAACTGAAATAATGACTCACAAGCTTGGAAGAGATGTACCAGCAAATGAGCCATGGTCATCAGTGATTTACTTTTTGCTGCACATAGGTTTGTGGCATATATATAGCTTTATGAACATTGATTTTCAGGGACTGCAGAGAGAGTACAGTTGTAACAAAGGTATTTCTGGTAGAATACAAGCAACCAAGCATCCTCTTCTCTGTTGAAGACAATGACAAGAATTTCCTAAAAGATATCACCACACAGGCAAGTTTTGGCAAATTTATCTCCATGTCTGAATATAAAATGTTGTATGTATGGCATTACATAGAGATGAAAATTTGATTGCCTATAGTTTTTATAAACTTTATTACCTCTGCCCATCTTTGTTGCCTTCGTCCTTTTTGTAATACTAAGATTTCAAGTGGACAATTTTTTAAAATTTTCTTCACTTGCCTCTCATTAGCAGTCCAGGTCAAATATTTTTAAAATACATTTATTATTTAAGATTTTCAAATGCTTGCATTGAAAATGAGCGTGTACTTTTAAAATCATAACAAATAAATATAGCAAGAGAAGATTAGTGCAAACCAAACATTTCATTTGGAAGTCAAATGGAATTACTTTTTAGGAGAGGAGAGGTGGGATGTTTACTACAAAACCAAAGAAGAATGGAGTGAATGTGGAAATCAAGTCTGCCTGGGGTGAAGCACCCCAAGATTTTCAAGGTATAGTATTACTTCATAAGACTGAAATAGACTTCTGTCTTAACTCAAAATGTGCAATATAAGGTTTTCCTCTTATATCATTGGTAAAATGTGTAATTTCAAAACCATCTCAGAAGACAGAACAGCCTGTGGGAATTCTATTTCTAGTGCTCAACACTGCAAATAGAGAACAAAAATTAACTTCCATACATACCGCATTACCTCTTAAAACATATTAAAAATTCATTCATTTCTGAGCAACATAACAAAGCCCAGTCTATAGTTCCCTTTGTACCAGAAAATGCTGTTAAATTGATGGGATTGCAAATCCTTTATGGAGTTCTTTACCAATGTTTGCTTGCAGTAGTATTCCAAATTAAGTACACCAAGCAGAAATGAAAACTTGACCCAGATTTTCTCTATAGATTAAGCCTGTTATTCCATAGTAATGGACATAGTGCTGTTTAAGAGCAGGGAATCATATTAATGTTTACTCATTAATTTACTCTTAGGATCTGAGGTTATTTTGAGCACGCAGGAAGAAAGAAAACCATAAACTGAGAAAAATAAAAAAATAAGCTCTTTCAGAGAAGAATGAGGTCTCTTGTAGTTTAATTTCCTGTAATTCCAGGCAGTTTATTTGAACCCAAAATCTGGATGTCAAATACATTTTAAAATATGCTTAGCTATTGGAATTTAAAATGGTAGAATGTAATATTCATGTTAACTGCATGAAGTGAATGACAGTGGAGTAACAGTATTGTAATTTTAGACTTTGAAAGAGAAAAAAAGACTGCTCACATGTCCCTGCAAGGACCACAGCTCCCTGCCAATCATTTGGAAACAACAGAGTACAGAGAGGAACCCATCTCAGCACCACCAATAGATTCATTACAGGTAAGCAAAGGGGTGTTGAGGAAAACTGTTAAAGGCTGTCATCAGAATTAAGCTCTAAAAAAATAAGAGGTGAAGATTTGTGATCATTCTCATATAATATCTCAGAAATTAATGCCTTTGGCTGTATTATACACTACTCATTTAAATTTACTGGTAATGGCAGACTAGAATAGAAGTGCCCAAAGCAGTACAGAGTTGTCGGTAAGGACAAAACCAGGCAAAGCAATCTAACAATACCTGCATTCCTACCAATTATCTTTTAATACATTACTGAATCTGCAATTAGCAAATAATTATTGTTATAAGTTGGCAAGTTGATATTTAAAACTTAATATTTAGTAACTCTGTCTTGGAAGTAAGTAGTAATACATTAATTTATTTTTATTGGAAGAAGTTGTGGGTCCTTAATGCAGCTAATAGGGAAATCAATGCAGCTAATAGGGAAATCAAGTATTAATTAAATCAATGCATTTCAGTGCACTGTGTCTCAAATAGTTACTCTTACATGCATTTTTCAAATAGCCGCTTCTTAAGGTTATAGAATTACCTTTATTTCAGTTTGCTAGTTCTTCTGCAGTAACAAGCCGGAAAAGCTTAGCAAGCACACAGGTGGCAAGGATCCAGAGGGAAACAGATTTCCTCAGGTAAGTGAGTTCTCTTTTTAATATGTTTGTTCTTGCAAAGTAACTGAGTAATTGCCTTTGGAACCAAGTTGGTAATATCGTGGGGTTCTATAAAAATGAAGAAAGCAAAGACATACACTGGCTCATAACTGGAGAACGTGATCTAGGCAGGACTTTGAAAAGTCTCTTACATGTGGTTTTACTTACATCTCATCATACGCAGTTATCAAATATTTCATCATTTTAAAAAAATCCTAATACCTGTAGGATCAGAGGAAAAGCTGTCTTTTTAAATTAGTGTATAGCCCTCCCTGCTGTAGGTGAAAACTGCTCACTGGAGTAGTCTCACAGACTTATCAAAATTGAAAGTGTTATGTGATCTACATCAGTGGTTCCTCACGTTGCAGCAATGGGGCCTGATACAGATTGTTTGTCAGCAGATTGTTCACCTCACAGAGTGAGGAAGAAAGTATGAAACTCCATGGCAGCCAGAGAGCTTTCTGCCTTGTAAAGCTGTTTAGAGTTCAGAACCTCATATCATGGATGCTGGGGCATGGTCTGGTGTACCACCATAGCTTGGAAACCACAACTGAGAAATCAGTGGCCTAAGTCCTGTCACAACAGTTTCCAGATTAACCATTATTATGCAGCAGTACAATAACAAAACAAGCTGAGGCAGTTTGCTTTTATTTTCAGATGTGCACACTGTTCTGCACCTCGCCTGTCTGACCCCTTGTCTCACTTCTGTCAGGAATGTGGATCTCCTGTCCCACCTGTGCCAGTACATCGCTTCCCACCCCCTGAAGGAGCACAGGTCAGCAGAACATCAGAACAATCAACAAATCTTCTTTGAAGAAAACAAATTCCTCAGCAAATTACACATTCAATGCTGGCAAAACCATTATTTAATCACGCTTTCATTTGTGAAGCTCTGTTCTGGTTGCTTTATTTGATTCAATACCTTTAACAGTGGACCTGATGTAATTCTTAACTTATGGGAAAAATTAACCATAGTTTGCTTCAAGTGCCATATATATTAATAAGGATAATGATGAAAAAGTAAATAGTGTTTTATTCACTTGTGCCAGGAAGCATCACCAAATTCAGATTCCTCCTCATTCTGCAACAATGACCACATCTTCAGGACCTGCATATGCATCTTATTCCAGTGCTAACTACTGCAGTTAGTTAATTATTGACTAGGGCTTATGTCATAGCTGTAGAAGATCTATCTAATATGCCTGAAACCTTAAATGGTGGCATGTGTGGACATATGTAAGGGCACTGAGTTTTTACAGTGATACCTGCAACTGTCTTCTCTAAACTCTTCCCAAGAGATAATAACCTGATCTAACAAATCAATAGTGTATTTTTTTCCCCCTGTATCATCAGAAAGTTGTCTTGTCTGGGGCAATGTTGTAGTTTCAAGTGATAACAGAGAATATTCAGCACCTCTTTAGATCAGATTTGTAATTGAGAGGATTTGAACTACTACCTGCACACATTTTATAGTAACATTTGAAATTAGCTGAAAATTAACTTAGTACCTTTCTGGAATATTTTTAGTGGTCAGTAAAACATAATCTTTCTAGTTTTCTTTGTATTATCTTAATAGCCTCTGATCTATAAGGATCAATAGAAGCATTTGTTGCTGTCAGTTTCTGTGTTTCCAGTGAGTTTGCTGCTAATGTAGACTCTAACCAGGAAAATATTGAAAATCTCTTTATAATCTTACTGATCTCATAATGGTCCTTAATGTGCTGTGATGTGGCTTTTTCTTCAGATGGCACCATGTCTTGAATGCAGACATCTTGTGCCAATGAATACACCCACTTGCATCGTATGTGAGTCGCCAATAGCTCCACAGCTACAGCCCCAAACCAACATCTGCATAAAGGTAATTGAGAATAAATATAACAAAATAGCAATTTACCTCCTGGCATGCATTTTTCTAATGGATGACTTCATTACAAATATTTAGATCCAACTTGGGTTTGTGTAATCACATTATGACAGATTTAAGAGTTAGTACAGGGGTGTCAAACTAATTTTCAGCGGGGGCCACATCAGCCTCGTGGTTGCTTTCAAAGGGCCAAATGTAGGAGTAGTTACATTTATACAGTCCTAAAATTACATTTGGCCTTTTGAAGGTATCCATGAGGCTAATGTGGCCCCCCTTAAAATGAGTTTGACACCCCTGAGTTTGTAGGATGAAAACCACCTTGAATAGAAAGAATCATTAAAGGTAAACCACATACACTCAGGAAAGCATGCTAAAGAGCACATGATGCAGCAGTCTGAATGACAGGAACGCATGCACGTTTGGTAAAGAGATATTCTGTGATTTATGGCCTTAGTATTACTAACCATCCTAAGTTTATTAAATATGTCTTCATGACTTTGCTTACCTCATTTGATTGTAAGTGCTTAGGACAGATGGGCTGGCAGGACTGGGGCAGTGGGTATATTGCATGGGGGAGCCTTGCATGGGTAAACAAGGAGTTCCTGTCAAAACTCAAATATAAAAAGGAAGTATACAGAAGCTGGAAGCAGGAACAGGTAACCTGGGAGGAATATGCAGAGATGTTGTTAGGAAAGCCAAAGCCCTGATGGAGCTGAGTCTGGTGAGGGATGTCAAAAGCAACAAGAAGGGCTTCTGTAAGTATATGAATACCAGAAGGAAAACTAGGGAAAATGTGGGCCCACAGCTGAATGGATTGAGGGCCCTGGTGACACAAGACATGGAAAAGGCTGAGATACTGACTGCACTCTTCACTACAGCCTTTACTAGTAAGATCAGCCTTCAGAAATCCAAGGCCCTGGAGACCAGAGGAGAAAGTCTGGTGGAAGGAAGATTTACATTTTGATTGAGGAGGATCAGGTTAGAGAATACTTAAACAAAGTGGATATACATAAACTCCTGGGCCCCTGATGGGGGATGTACTTATGAGTCCTGAGGGCGTTGGGTGATGGGATTGTTCAATAATCTTTGAACAATCATGGCAACTGGGAGAGATTCCTGAGGAATGGAGGAAACAAAGTCTCATTCCTGTCTTCAAAAGCACATGAAGGAGGACTCAGGGACTTACAGGCTGATCAGCCTCACCTCAATCCCTGGGAAGGTAATGGAGCAAGTAATCCTGGAAACCATTTCCAGGTATGTGAAGGACAAGAAAATCGTTGGGCATAGTCAGTGTGGATTCACAAAAGAGAAGCCATGATTAACTAACCTGATACCCTTTTAGGATGAAATGACTGGCTTGGTAGATGAGAGGAGAGCAGTGGATATTGTCTACCTGAATTACAGCCTCACAGAGAAGCTGCTAAAGTATGGGCTGGATGAGCAGTTAGTGAATGGATTGAAAATGGGCTGAACAGCTGAACCCTGGGAGTGATGATCAGTAGCACAATGTCTGATTGCAGGCTATCAGCTAGTAGTGTACTCCAGGGGTCAAGACTGGATCTGATCCTGTTCAACATCTTCCTTAGTGATCTGTGTGATGGGGCAGACTGGACCCTCAGCAAGTTTGCTGATGATATGAAGCTGAGAGGGGTGACTGATAAACTAGAAGTTCATGCTACGATCCAGAGGGACATGCTGGAGAAATGGACTTTCAGGAATCTCATGAAGTTCAACAAGGAAAAGTGTGAAGTCCTGCACCTGGGAAGGAGCAACCCCCTGCACCCATATATGCTGAGGGGCACACACCTGGAAAGCAGCTTTGTATAAAAAAGCCTGAGGATCTGGTGGACACCAAGCTGACCATGACTGAGCAATGTGCCTTTGGGGCAAGGAAGTCTATGGTGTCCTGGGCTGCATTTAGGAAGTGTGTTGCCAGCGGGTCAAGGGAGGTGGTCCTTCCCCTCTACTCAATACTGGGGAGGCTTTACCAGGAATACAGTATCCAGTTCTGGGCTTCCCAGTACAAGAGAAACATGGACATACTGGAGAAAGTCCAATCAAGGGCCACAGAGATGATTAAGGAATTGGAGTGTCTGGATGAAAAACTGGGAGAGCTAGGACTGCTTAGTCTAGATAAAAGAAGGCTCAGAGGTTATCAATGTCTATAACTACCTGAAGGGAGGGTGCAAAGAGGGCAAAGTCAGGCTCTTTTCAGTGGTGCCTAGAGACAGAACCAGAGGCAACAGACACGAACTCACACACAGGAGGTTCCATGTGAACATCAGGAAACACTTTTTTACTGTGAGGGTGACTGAGCACCTGCACAGTTTGCACAGAGAGGTTGTAGATTCTCCATCCTTAGACATATTCAAAAACTGTCTGGACATGGTCCTGGGAAACATGCTTTAGGTGACCTTGCTTGAGCAGGGGGATTGGACCAGATGACTTCCAGAGCTACCTTCCAACCTTAGCCATTCTGTGTGATTTTGTGATAATTGCAAAGGAACATTTTTGGAAGCAGGATGCTGAAAGGAAAGTACTGGCTGAAGACAGATAAGAAAGGAGATTCATAACCTGAGGCAGTTATCAGCTTGATGTCAAAGTAGATCATAGAAATTGGTCTAAATGTGATGTTTTATGGTAGCCCTGATGTAGGTGCAAAGGCAGACCTGAACTGTTTGGTGGCAGCCTTCAAAATATTAGACTAATTACACTTGGCTCTGCTGGAAACTCACATGTTAATAGTGAATGTCCTAAGATCTTTTAGGGCACCCTCATGGTATGTTGTTGTTGTTGTTGTTGTTATTCCTTGCAGATACCAGACTGTTTTCATAGAATCATAGAATGTCCTGAGTAGGAAGGGACCCACAAGGATCATCAAGTCCAACTCCTGTCCCTGCATCTGACAACTCCACAGTTCACACCATGTGTCTGAGGGCTTTGTCCAGTCTCTTCTTGAACACTGTCAGGCTTGGGGCTGTGACACCTCCCTGGGGAGCCTGTTCCAGCGCTCCACCACCCTCTGGGTGAAGAACCTTTTCCTAATGTCCAACCTAAACCTCTCTTGGCACATCTTCCTGCCATTCCCTTGAGTTCTGCCATTGGTCACTAAAGAGAAGAGTTCAGCACCTGCCCCTCCTCCTCCCCTTGTGAGGAAGCTGTAGACTGTGATACGGTCTCCTCTTAGTCTCTTCCAGGCTGAACAAACCAAGGGACTTTAGCCACTCCTCATACAGCTTCCTCTGGACACTCTCCAGTAGCTTAATATCTTTTTTTATCCTGTGGCACCCAGAACTGCACACTGTGCTCCAGGTGAGGCCGCACCAGTGCAGAGCAGAGCGGGACGTTCACCTCCCTCGCCCGGCTGGCAATGCTGTGCTGGATGCACCCAGGACACGGTTGCCCTCTTGGCTGCCAGGGCACACTGTTGGCTCATGTTCAACTTGGAATCAATCAGAACCCCCAGATCCCTCTCTGCAGAGCTGAGTCTGTATGTACAGCCAGGGTCGCCGTGTCCTAGGTGCAAAATCCAGCACTTGCCCTTGTTAAACTTCATGTGGTTGGTGATTGCTCAGTTCTCCAGTTTGTTCAGATTCCTCTGCAGGGCCTCTCTGCCCTTGAGAGTGTGAGTGCAGTGACTAAGCAAACTGACATTGATATATACATATAATATGTACATTAATATATACATATAATATATATAAAGATCTGGAGGTATTGATACTGGATCTCCTGAGGGAACTGTACCATAGTTTTAATAAAAAAAAGTTGTTCATAGTTTTCAAATACTATATGAAATGTATTTTTTCTCTGTTTAAAAGGGCAAAGTAATTTGTCAGGCATGTGGCACAGGAAATCCTCTCCACCATAAACACTGTGTGACTTGTGAAAGCAAACTGCCTGAAATACAGACGGTAAGGCTTCTTGCATCAATCGCAGTGGGGTTAATCAAATCAAAGCATAACATCCTTTTACTTTGGAAAACTGAAGTCATATCACTGTGTGCCTATGGTACAAAAGCAGAGATTCCCTCCCTCATGCCATATGCAAGCCCAGCACTCCCGCGGATGCTCCATCACAAATGTCCAGCTAAACATAAGTGTATCGTATACTTTCAGGTTTTTCCTGTTGAAGTCAGGGTTGCAAATGCCATTGTAAAAGCTCGGAAGGCTCATAGAAAATGAGTAGTCTTGACTCCAAGGCAGTCTTGTTTGCATTCATGTTATTTTCAATTGCAACAGAAAACTTGGGTATACACATCAGGAAGATCACTCTTGTTGATTTCAATTATTTTGTGAAAATAAAAGCTTCTTTTACTTTATTTTATCTCTATTTGCTGCTTTCCCTACATGCATGCAGCTACTATGCTTGTGTTTGGCTGTGACTGCACCAAGGTGAGAAAATCAACAATAAGCGTTCTCCCCAAAATGGCTGTTTGTTTCAACTCCCCATTTAGACTGTTCATTTGTTCCCTTAGAAGAATTTTACTTTCATTTCCGAAGAGTCTTGTATTAAAACCTTATGGTACATTTAATTTCTTCAGGTTATGTTAAATACAGAAATTAGAGAAGAATAATGATTTGTGAGTTTAAATCTTCTGATTATATTGGAAACCTCCTGAGTTCTAAAACTGTCCGTACCTAGCGGTAAAGATCTCTTGTATAGCCACTGAGGTGTCATTTCAAAGTGAATTTCAGTAGGAATCTATACTTACCTAAGATAAACATATGTTTAGGTGCTTCACTGGGTGTAGACATTACTACATAGCTGCATATGACTTGAATGGTGAGATCTGTAGTAGCTAAGAGAGAAAGCTAAATGCTTACTAACAATTATTAATAGGAATCAGAATTTTTACTAATAATAGTTATTAATTAGTGATAACCAATAGTAATTCCTGAATAATTAATAATTATGGTATTACTATTAATGGTTATTAAATAATTCAGATTTAGAACCTATTTAGACTCATGCTCTTGTAAATTTTATCTTCCAAACGAACCCCCAAATTACATCATTCAAATTGCAAGGCAGGCCACAGAGGAAAGTGGGGCTATTTCATGTTTCCTTACTTCTTGTTGTGGTGTATGCAATCAAAACAATTTTCCTTGGGTTCTGTTCCTTATCTATATTCCAGACTTGCAGAGAAAATAAACTGCGTAAGCCCTGAGGCAAAACCTAGCAAAACATTTTAAGACTTACTTGTCCTAACTAGGATCTATACCCACCCTGTAGAAGTTTCAGCTGAATAATCCATTTTATTTTGAATATCCATGTAAGTTAATGGTAGTAGGAAAACTAGGTAGTATATAACTTGTATATGGTTAAAGAACGCAAAAAAAAAAAAAAAAGGTAGCAAATACCAAACTGAGAGAAAACTCATGGTCTGAACACACTCTGCTGTACTGCTACAAGGAAAGGTACAAAAGAAAAATAGCTCTTGTGGTTTGGATTTGAAAATATAAGTTTATCAGCAAAGAAGCCTCCTTCTCAACTTCAAGTGTACTTGTACATGGGCCATATTAATAAATATTCAGTGTAAAAGGACATAACTGATAAGGAATTTTGTGGTTTTTTTTTCACTCAGTTCTGCTACAAATATTTAAAAATTAATGCCATGTTTTACTGTGTTTTTGTAATGAAAAGAAAATATAGCTCCGATTCAAGTCAGTCTATTGCTTATTCTAGGTTGAAATAATTCTTTTAGGCTAAATAGTACTTTATGTTATCAAAGTAACTTTCCTCTTTTCCCTTATTTGGCTTGTGAGCTTTTCTTCAAAATAAGCATTTTCTCACTAATCCTTGTTTTGTTTTATTAGCCCATGTTTGGAGGAGACACTCCCTCACCCCACTACAGCCAGCAAAGGAAGACAGTTTTGTGCTCAAAATGCAATCGTGTCAACCAGTGTGATGCCCGTTTCTGTGACTGGTGTGGAGCCAAGGCATGTGCTCTCAGTGTTTGTGTTGACAAATCTGTTTTTACTCATCTGTGACCTAAAGCAATTTCAATATTCTCTTTGCAAATCTCCCATCAGTTAGTACACAGCTCATTAGTATCAAAATACTTGCTTAGAGCACACAGGATTATGTAAAGAAAAATGAAAGGCTTAGATGGCACCCTCACCCCTCAGCAGTCAGTGACTTAAGGGTTTAGAGATGTATACAAATTACCATGAGTCAATGAGCATCAGCTCATTGCATCAGTTGAGATGCAACAGCTGGGTAGTTTGCAAAGTAACTTATCTATCAAAGGTTAAAGTACAGGCTAACCTAATGCAAATTTCTCCGTATCTACACTGGGCTATGGTCACCTATCCAGGCAATTAGCAGAGATGAGATGATGCATGCAATTTTTCTTGGCTGAAGCCTTTACTAGCTTCAGTAAAGACAAGTAGAGCTTTGCATGGTACAATCAATGTAAACAATTTCCCCTAGCATATATTTTTATAGGTACAGTTTTCAATCTAAGATCACTCTCAAGGAGAATATTTTTGTTTTCTATGAGCTGAGTCTACATAAAATTTGAAACATTCCCCTATATGCATACATAACCATTGATCCTGTACTGTACTAGGGGACTCAGGGATGGGAGGACTGGTGGTGGTAGAACTGAACTGTAAACAACTGCCATCAATATTCAGTATCAGAGCACCAGGCTGGTAACTACAGGGCTTTGCCAAAGAAAATAATTATTTTTGAAAGTATGTGTTAAAAAAAATACCATAATGCTGGAGTTATCTGGAAAAAACGTTTGCCTCTGTAGCATAGTGTTGAGATATCTGAAGATTTACTGTCTTGCATCTGCCAATGTGTTAACAGTCTGATAGCCTGGTTAATATTTCTAATCTTAACAGCTTTGGGTAGCGCTACTTTACTTCCTTTTTTATTCATGCCACCGCTTTTATAATTCCTAAATGATGCATCATATGTTTCTGTAGTAACAAGTGTTTAATTGAACTTTCCAGCCTGGACCTCCTCCATCCTACTTTACTTGTTTCAAGTGTGGCACAAGCAACCGTCCATATGCTCGCTTCTGTGGGTCCTGTGGTGTTTACATAGAGCCTCCGTCAAGGATGGGTTCTCAGAACAGCAGTCTCGTAGATGCTGGGGACTCACTGGGGTTTTCTGAGGTAAGACACACGGTATTACAAAACCAGGTTTGAACACGGCTAAAAGGCTCATCCACTGTGGGTGTAGATTCACACAACTCCATTAATTTCCTCTTTGAGACAATGGTATGGCCTGTGAGCATGCTGACAGCAAAACCCAGGATCTATTTATTCTGAGGACTGCTTTCTGCCAAAAAGTAGCCTTAGCCAAAGGCCTTAATCGGGCTTTATTCTAAATAGCCAAGTGAGAAACAGTCAGCTTTTCAGAAGTCCTAGCTCTTTAAGTACTTTTATCTTACTACTTGATAGTTATTTGTGTCCTGCTGATACAAGGTATTATTTCATGCATATGTAACAGTGTTTTTAAAACTGTGTTTTAAGAAAGACTGTAATACTTAGCAAGGCCAGCTTTTGTCCTGCAAAAGCATACCTGTCATTCTACTGGCCATCATGAAGAGTTTTGCTTTTCCTTGAATATTTGTGATAAGTTGCATCATTGTTACAGGCTGGTAATTAAAATCAAGAATTGTTAATGATTCTTCCTGCTAGCTTATTCATTCCTTTACGATTTTGTGTACTGTTCGAGTTTTCTGCTTATAAGGCATTTAATTCTGTCTATTTATATTACTTTCACTTTTCCTTCACCTCTACCCCAACAGGCTAAACGATTTCAAACTCAAGTTGCCTGGCAGCCTCTTCCTGTCTCCTTGCCCAAATCAGGGGCAGAACTAAAAGAAAGAGAAGATAAAGGAACCCAAACCATTGGACTTTTTTACCCATCTAGCAAACTGTTGGAAAAGAAGGAACTTGAGCTGATTTCACACAAAAAAAAACTGGAAAAGATGAGTGACCATAACCCTCTCCTGACAGCCGTTAGTCCTGGAAGAGGTCAGGAGTTTTGATTTTATGTTTTCTAAACAAAGCTGCAATGTATGACCTTGCTTTTTCTCAAAAAAAGATTATAGTTTCTGGAATGTGCCATCAGTAGGACACGGATTTACATCATTACAAGTCTGTCTTCTCACCAGTCACTTGTAAATGTAGTGCCTTAGAATTCACAGAACCATAGAATCATTCTGGTTGGAAGAGACCTTCAGGGTCATTGAGTCCAACCATTAACCTAATACTGGCACTAAACCATGTCCCTAAGAACCTTTTAAATACCTCCAGAATGGTGAAACAACCACTTCCACGGGCAGCCTGTTCCAATGCTTTGACAACCCTTTCCATGAAGAAATTTTTCCTAATATCCAGTTGAAACCTTTGCTATCACTGATGTCCATCAATAGCTAAAAGAAAGCCTAATAGCAATATCAAAATTATGGTTACTGACCCCTGTGCAGCCTTACTAATTTGCTAGTAGTTTGATTTCCTGAGATCCTACAAGATCAGGACAGATGTTCTATATTTGAATTGCAAACCACTGAACAGCCAGCCCACCTCCCAGCGCCCTCCCCACCCCTCGCAACATGATGTTCAGTTAGAACTGCGATACCACCTGCTTGTATTGTTCAACAGAACTCTGAGACACAGGGGATCATAGCTCTTGAAAAATATGACGGGGCTTGTCTATGTGAAGAGCTTGTTTGGAGTGCTGTTGTGGAATAAATTATAGAAGTTTCAGAAGCAAAGGGAACTAGAGAAAGAGATTATTAATAGGATTACAAAAACTAGGATTGCTAGAAATCTTGAGAGCTCTTGTAGGACCCATCTTCCAGCTCCCCAAAGGTATCTGTGTGTCTACATTGCTCGTGGCAGAGACCATCCACACACAGACTCCTGTATCAGTACTGCAGATAACTTTGTTTCAGTCCCTGGTTTGGTCAGTTAGTTCTTTGTGAAAGCGCTTAACTGTTTGCTGCCATTTAAAAGTTTGCAATTTTTAGAGATTTCAGTTTTACTGTCCTGGAAAAACATTAGCTTTCAGGATCCCAAACCCTTGAAGAAAGTCCATCAGTATTAATTAAGCACCTATTAAATAGCCCAATTTGGAAAATTGTCTTTAATCTCCCAGGGCAGTCCAGCTGTACAGTCCAGAGAATAAGTTAATTTATACTAGTACAGCATCAAACCATGGTTTGGAGGAGCAGTTACTTTTTTTGATCTCCTTTGCCATTGCTAGATCTTCTCTACAATCAGAGGGTCAGCCCCACAGGCCATCATAAGAATTATTTGTTGGGTAGAAAAGGTTACTAAAGAATGTTAGAAATTCCTGTTTTGAGTCTATATATAAATATCCAGAGGAGGCACTCTTATTTTAAAAATTATCACTAGGGAAATCTGTTTTCTTGTTCCCGTACTCTGAAACTTGGTGTGTTCTCTTATACATCACACAATGCAACACTTGACTCAACATGTCAGGGAGCTTAATTTAGTCAGAGATAATAAAGGATTGGGCCATAATAGTGCTGAGGAAAAAAAAGGTAGCACTGAACAGTTATATATCTCTATCAGAAGTACAGCTCTTGACTTGTGAGTGAGAATTCCTTTCACTGGAAAAGGTTGGGAGGAAATTCTGAACTGCTTTTAAACTATGTTAATTTTATCCAGTTAGCAGAGGTAACATTTAAGTTGTACGGTGTAATGTATTCTTCTTTAGACCCTGCCAAGGACTGAAGAACATATTTCATTCTATAAATCAATAAATGTCTGTTAGAATCAAGTTTTTCATGCTGTTCCCTTTTCTTGATGCTGAGCTGTATATATGTCTTGAAACTACGTGTGTCAACAAGACCATACACTATCACCCAGGAAAATCTTGTTTATATATGCTGAATACCTCCATTATTTCTTCAAGTCGAAGAGTATTAGACATTTGATATTAAAGTTTTTAAATACAAGTGATTAAATAAGTTATTTTAAAATTATTAATTCGTGACCATACTGGCCATTCACTAACCTTATTTTCTTTGTGACAATTAAAAAAAGAAAAAAAAAAAAAAAAGAAATTGGAAGAAATTGGGACAGGAGGAAACAACAGCAGTACCAAAACCCTAATGGTTTGATTTGTACTGTGTTTCTCTTTTTTTTTTTTTTTTTTTTTCTGTATTTTCAGTCTGTTTTGAACAGGAGCCAAGTCATTTACCAGGTAAACTTTAACAAGAAGCCTCCCCTTTTCAACTGTAACAACAGCAAATCAGAGTCATCAGCATGAATTCAAGTATTCCATCAGTGCTGCCAAAAATCCTTTCACATGTATTAAAACCCCAAACATGCAATAATATGTTCCTGACCATCTGGATTTTTTGAAATAAAATCTGGGGATCTAGTTATAAGCTAGTTTATTGCAAAAAAGCACTGACTTCTTTGGAGGGATCACTCACCAAGTAGCAGTCTAGCTTAGATTTTTTTTAATTACTGTTTTCAACTACCATTAATTTTTGCATCTGAGACCATGGCAGGGAACAATTTCTGTTGCTCTGTGGATCCTTCATTTTTATTCCTTTAAAACTGCCTAACAAATAAGACTTGCTGTTTTAGTTTATCATAGTTTCTACCAGTTTGATCTTGGAAGATTCCTCCAAACACAAATCCTTGTGCACTTGTATTCTCTTGTAAAAGTCAGAGAGCAGCACTTTTCTTCTGACTTGGCTTCTTTTGACTGTTTTTGAGCTTCACCTAACCTAAAGAGAAAGATAAGGTCAGATCAACTTCATTATTTAAGTGAGGTTACCAAGCCTACACAATTTATTTACAACAAAATAAATCATGCTCTGTACTCATAAATATGCTCAAAAATCAAATTACCCAGATCCAGATACCAATTACTTAAGAATGAGAACAAGTATTTTTTTTTTTCTTTCTCTGATGAAAACATAATGTTGCTTCAGAAATACTTGGACAGGAGCTGCAAGAACTCTAAATGGCTTAAGATGAGTTTTAATCCAGGTGCATTCAGCCCCTCATGCTTCATGCCCTGAATGCTTAAGCTCTTAAAATGCTGTCCCATATATAACTGAAAGGAATTTATTTAGGGAATAATTTATACAGACAAGAATGCTGTATAGCTTGAGTTATTATGTCTGCAGTTCTCAGATTTGGCTTATTGTTACCTGTGAGTGATCTGAAATCAACTAAAAATCAGTTCAATCATGAACAAGTGCTTAGTTGTAATATTGTACTTTTTAAAAAATTATCTAAAATAGTGTGAGATACTCCTTCACACAGGGCCGGTTTTGATTATAAAGGACAATTTCAAGACATAGTTTTGTTGTGAATAGAGGTGGCCTAAGAATGAAATATAATCTATGGATAAGATAGTATAACTGGCTTCTCATTTTCTTGATCAGATTAATTTTCTAAAGAAATGTTCAATTTGTTTTGTCTCAGTGAAAATATGCTATCTTTTAAATCATCCATCACATGAGTAGATGAAATCCATGAGAATTTCATGGATTTTTCTCCTGCTTGACTCTCTCCAATCAGGTTACTGGAGAAAACAGCTGGATCATGTCTGCACTCACCTGAGATGCTATGCACAGAACAACCTTGAATTCAGAGCACTGATTGGGGAACCTCGAATGGGAAAGGTAGGAAGGAGTTTGTAAGTAATATCTTCTTATGGAGCATCATGAAAATATTGTGGCTGCTAGACAGAAACTGCAAAAATAAATGTCTGCCTTTTTAGATCTTGACCTGTTTGTGTGTAATTTTTGTTTTGTTGTTCCATTTTTTGCTTAGTCTTTTACTGAAGATTTTTTTTTCTGCTTTCTTTCCTATGGCAGTTTCTATTCTTCTTTCACCTCACAGCTAGAACAGAAGTGATAGAAGCCAGAAAACCCTTGCTCAGCTGCTTTTACAGTATCTCACAGCAGGCAATCAAGAAAAAGAAGGATCACTGACATCTGTGTAGTTGGTCAGTTAAATAAGCCCTGCTAAAAATGGGATGTAATGATGTGCTTGCTTCTGCTCCAGGTTGTATTATACCAGCAGACAGCAGCAATTCTCTTTGGTTATATGATCTGCTTCTAGTGTAAATTATGCCAATATCATAGGAAGAGGGTATTGCTTTTTTTTTTCTGGAGATGTTGTCTTCAGGTTGTCACCAAACTGCATTAAAATGGTTAAAGGGATGATAGCAAGAAGGTAGAAACTGGAGATTCTTCCCAAAGTGTCTTAGAAGATAGGGCTGGTACGACAGAGAGATCATTTTGTCTCTGTCCTGAGTGGGGGATCAACTCTGCCTAAACTGTTCCTAACAGAAGCCTTGAAGCTTTTCAGTCTGGCCCAGGGAGTTGCCCCAGGGAGTCCACTTCTGCACTCAATTATCCTTGCTGTTCAGCTGCAGTTCTGCATTGCTTTCTTTGGCAACCCTGCTGAGTTAAGGAGTTTCATCCCTTCACACTGCTTCCCGTGTGCTGTCAGCACAACTGCTTGTGGCAAAGTCCTGTGGACTGGATCAATGACCCAGGCTAAAAATGGTTCTAGAGGTAAAAAAAAGGGCATCAGGGCTAGCACAAAAGTAGGTTGGCAGTGAGCATCTCAAAGTGGGGTGCAGGCAGAAGTAGGGTTGGGAACTCTTTGAAGTGGCATAGCTACTGGGAAGCTTTTTCCCAGTGTTTGACCTAAGTCTCCATTGTTACGGTTCAAGCTCACTACTTAGCCTGTCCTGACTGATGTGGCACATCAGTCAAAAAAAGCCCAAAACAGTTTTAGCACACAGAAACAACTACATCAATACTGGGGATCAGAAATCTAGTTCTCATTTGGCAGATTACACTTTTAGGAGATATGAAACACCATCAGATACTTTGCATCTGAATTCTATACCGACTGAGACCTATTGGGTCCAAGACCAGTTGTGCTCCAGGTACCCAGCCGTCTGAGCCAGAAGACAGGGATTGGGAGCAGAATGAAACCCCAATAATCCAAGGGGAAATGGTTAGCAACCTGCTACACCACTTGGACACCCATAAGTCTATGGGGCCAAATGGGATACACCCAAGGGTGCTGAGGGAGCTGGCAGAGGTGATCACTAAGCTACTTTCCATTATCTATCAGCAAACCTGGCTAACCAAGGAGGTCCCAGTTGACTGGAAATTGGCAAATGTGATACCCATCTACAAGAAGGGCCGGAAGGAGGATCCAGGGAATTACAGGCCTGTCAGTTTGACCTCAGAGCTGGAGAAGGTCATGGAGCAGATCATCTTAGGTGTCATCATGTGGCACATACAAGACAAACAAGCGATCAGGCCCAGTCAGCATGGGTTTATGAAAGGTTGACCCACCTGATCTGAACAGGCTGCCCAGGGAAGTGGTGGAGTCACCATCCCTGGAGGTGTTTAAAAGGCATTTAGATGAGGTTCTAAGGGACATGGTTTAGTGCTAGATTTAGGTTATGGTTAGACTTGATGATCCTGAGGGTCTCTTCCAATCAAAATGATTCTACAATTCAATGTGTTCAGAAGCTGTAGTACAAGTATAAATATGAAAAATATCTGCTTGATGGAAATGAAGTATAGGTCCAGTGCAACTTGTTTCCTTTGCTGGAGGATTAAAAAAGATATGCCTAAAAAGTATTAGATTGCCTAGAGAAGGCTATTCCTGCTGGCTCTCGACCTTTTTTAATTCCATTGTCTTGAAACCACTGCCCGCAGAAGTAACAGACGTGATTCAAAGTAGATGCCAACTGAGTTTAATGCTGCTTTCTCAGTTTTCCTGTAAATTAGAAATATAATTAATCTTATCTTAAATTTCTTGGCCTGCTGCAATATAATCTTGTCAGCTTCATTCCACTTCTTTGTAAACCCCTCTGCACTTATTTATGTATAATTTCAATAGCCTTCTTGCCAATACTACTGTCTCAATGAATTGATATAGAAAGTTGCCCACATTTTACTACAGGTTATGCTCCTACAGACTGATACAACTCAAGCAGAAACCAGTTATCCTGGAGTAGGGAGTCCTAAGGACAGCACAGCCTTTTATGCAGCTGCAAAATCTGGGTGGAAAATGACTGAACTTTCATGAAACATAGCATTATTACATCTTTTGGATTCATTTGGCATTTCAGTAATTCTGATATTTCCAGTTACTCAAAATACCACCTGCCCCTTGCTGAGTTAGATGGGAGGTGTACAATATCACAAGTAGGCAAAGGCCACATGTGATTTTGTTGTGTGGCTCCATCATCAGCAATACTTATTCCTAAAACTATTTCTGTGTACTTTTTGTAAGAAATACTAATGGTTGCTCTTTCCCTTTAGATTAATTCTGCTACCATCCATGAGGATGACTATGAAGTCACTATTATACTGAATTACGCTCTTGCTACTAATAAGGTCAGTTTGGGGGATAAGGCCTGTTGTTAGGCAGCTGGTCTAAAGCTGAGCAGTCAGTGTAATGCTGATATATTTTAAATTCAGGTCTAAACAAGAGATAGTTTTGTTCAAAGGGTGTTAACGCATCACTTCAGAGAAAGGAATCTCTTTTTGTATTGGAGCTGGCTGAACAGGTATCTTTATCTGATTAAGCCAGACTTCATGGTTATGTTGTTAACATCTTGCATTTCATTAGTTTGCTATTAATTATTAACATTCTTCTTTCAGCTGTTGCTGTTTGATCATTCTAACACCCCTTAGTTCTTGATCTTAGAGCCTCCTTCAGTATGCATACTGTGCTCTTAAGAAACAAGCTTAGTAATAATTTTCAGTAGATTGGAGGTAATGTTTACCAGAGCTTCTGTTAACTGTATTCAAACACTCGAAATCTCTACCTCCAGAATTACCATGTTCCAAAAAACACCTACATATTCATTTCCAGCTTTTCAAATATGAAAATCTACCATTTCTAAGATCCAAAATTCAGACTGTATCTCTTGTGTAGAATCTTTAAAAGCTTACCTTGACAAGTGGTGCCTCAAAAGGTGTATCACGTCATTTCACAAGTGAGGAGTTAACCAGATCTCTCAAGTGGCAGAAACACTTTCATTTGGATGGGAATCTTCATTTTGTTGAGTGAGGTTGTGTCGCTTTTTTCTTTTTTTTTTAATAAAAACAAATACCTAACACAAGGTTTAGGAAAAAAAAATTACATTATTTTACCTCAAAACAGAGTTCAATTACATGTAATAATTAGTCTTCTGTGAATTTGAGACTGATATTTAAAAGCCTATATATTTTTTTGTATGCTGAACATTTTCATTTTTTCACCACTGTTTGTGCCATTGAGATTGTAACAGGATTACGTGATAATCTGATTTACTGCTTGCATTTGATGATTCTACAGGATATTCATACTAATAGATCCATGAAGATTAGCAATCGTTACCTGAAGTCTGTTACAGAGGTTGGAGGTGGACAAGATGGCAGTCAGACTAGTTTTGGTGAGATTTTTTTTTTTCCCCTCTGCCTTTATGATAGACCATAAATGTAGTAGTCAACAATACAAAAGTAGTGCTTGGAAGGTTAGACACCGAAACAGGCAAATGAATATACTGGTACATCCTGCACCTCTTTAAGTCTCAAAGTGTGGCTGAGTTGAGATTTAAGCAATGTACAGACTCTGTCAAAAACTCATGGGAGTGCTTCATCCCTAGACGAGAGCTGGAGAGGCTAGTAAACTGCAGCAGCAGCTCCTAGCAGTGTCTTTATTATAGGGATAAAATTGTAAATGGTTTGCATATTCTTTTACAATAGGAACTATAAATGTCAGTATTAGCTCCACTTTTGAGCTGTGCCAGGGACTTCAGCCTCAGCACATTTGGCAAAGATAAGAAATTATGAAATACATCAAATTCTAGACCTGGTTTTCAGAGATGCTTAACTTGCATCTCCCATTAGTCTCAGTAACAGCTCAACATTATAGGCATCTCATATTGGACTTAGGTTTTCATTAAATCAACTAGTTGTAAAGTCAACATTAGAATTCAGAAATTTGACATACTTCAATTCACATATAAATTCTGGCCAGTTTGTTCTTCTAATCTGAGACTGGGCAAGTGGAAGCCACAGCACTAGGAGCTGGTTTTCTCGAGTGTCAATAATGTGACACTCCAGGTCAAAGGATCCTCACATGCTACGTAATTTACTTATCAACTCTCCTGCACATTGATAGATTATATCTCTTAAAAGTAATGGACATATATATCTACTCAAGGTCCTCCAGTCTTGTTCTTAAGTATTTGAAGGCTAAACAGCATTGAAAAAGTGTAAGGTTTTTGGTCAAAACAATAAATGGATCTGAGTCGAGCCTGTTGAACAGCTGCAGCTAGTTAAAAAAAAAAAAAAAATACTCAAACCCCCCAAAGTTCACATTTCATTGAATCTTCATTTCAAAATAGCAAGTTTTTAAGTCTGCCTGAGTGTAAATCTTTTGATAAAACCAGTCTGATTTGCAACAAATATTTCATCACTTTCTCTTGTAGAAAATTGATAAATACTGCTTTCATTTCAACATAAAATACTTTTGTGAATAAATTGTTTCCAGATCTCTCCCCCAAGTTCTTTTTAGAATACTGACTTTGCTTTGAATTAACACTTTTTTTCCTTTCTGGTAGGCAAAGATGATCATAATCTTTTCAATTCAAGAGGTAAAATAAAGAGAACGAAGTCAAGGACACTTACAGAAAAAGATCAGCTCCCCGTACGTATCTTCTGCCAATAAAGCAAAAACTATTTGTAGAGCAGCACTAACATGAAGGAGGACACCCAAGGGTAAAAATAGAAAGCTTTTAACACTGACTGGAGTGGGGAGGAGGGAAGGGGACAAAAGTTCAACTTAATATAAAACCTGAAAATTGGAAGCTGACATTTATTACAGAGCTGGAAATAACCAATCATTGTCAGTACTGAAAGATTAATTAATTGTTGCTCACATTTTTGGGCCCATTCTGTTTTACTGACACAGCATTAGGCCTAAAGACTGTTGCAGATGGATTTTGTTACAGTTTTTTCTCATAAGCAACATCAGATGTTGGCATTATCCTCTTCCCTTGACCCTTAATGGTTGGTTTGACTCCACAGGATATACTCTTGGCTGTGCTAGAACCACTGTTCACACAGTCAGACTGTGAACTAGACAGGAGAAGACGACCTACACAATAAGCTTTTTAGTCAACCCAGTTTTCCCATCCAGCTGAGATGTCAGCACAACTGAGGGCTCACTTCATGCAAGAAGCAAGACTTTATTTCCACTAGAGACCAAATATCCTGGAAGCACTTCTTACTAAATGGCTTGTCAATAATGCCATAAAAATTTCCAAAAGGGAAAGATACATTAATCTAAGCTTGGAACAGTGAGCTGACTCAACAGGTGGAAGAAGATATGGAGCTTTGTGATGAGTCCAGAGATAAAAATGCTTAGTCAAGTGACTGGACTTTCAAAAGGAAAGATGAAGGAGGTGGAAACCTGGGAAGAAATAAAAGGAAAAGTTTTAGGTTTTGTTGATTCTTTGTTGTTTTAACATTCAGTAGAATAACTTCCATGAGGCAAAACATTCCTTTTGTAAATAAAATATTTCTACAAGTTCTGGAAGCTTCAAAATTTAATTCTAGAGCAAAGAAGTTGTCCCCATGTTTAATTTTACTGTGGTGAGCAAATCTTTGTACAGCCCTGGAGATCTGCAATGATGTAAAGCTAATAATTTGCAGATACATTTGCTGAATCAAGCCCTCGATAGTGAGGTATTATCCTAGGTTATCCAACACTTGCTCAAATTCAGAAAGACATTCCCACAGAAGGGTTGTGGATAGTAATAATAAGGCACTACACTGCACTCATAACACTGTGTGCATTTTACATCTTTTCTGAAAGGCAGAATATGGCCCATCTACTTGCATTTTCACTATGTGGAATGTTACTGGCTATTTTCGGTGGATGAACTGGGTCCAAATAGAAAAGGAAGAATCATTTTGGTAGAACAATTGCTCACTGAAATAAGCTATTGCTTGCTGAAGTTTCCCTTTCCAGCTCTTTGATGATTTACTGCATGAATGTTATCCTGGTATGAGACTTCAAGTTTATGCTTGGGAGGCACTATCCTTGCAATGTAACTGTCTTAAGATAGAAAGAGCATTTTAGAGAAGAAACAACCTATTTTACATTTATATATGTTCTCTGCAAATTTCTGTTTGGCTGGTGTGTAAAGCATTCTCCTCGTGATTTGTCAAGGCCATGCAGAAAGAAAAATATGCTAATGTTATAGTCTAGGGTCAAGTCCTCTGTATAGCAAAAGCAAGCATAATCTCTACCTTTTTGCTGTGTGGTAAGGTGCATCCTGACTGTGTGATCTACATTTGACTGCTCTTGTTACTCTGGCTTTGAGCTAGGAGATGACAAATGTTTTCAGATGAAACAATAGTCCACAGTTTGAACAGTTCTCTGTCTTGAGCATAAAGTCCATTTGCCAACTTAAACTAGCATAATATTAAAGCAAGGTGGAAGCTGCAGAATCTTTATGGCCTTTAACAGCTCACCTTTCCTCTCCTGTGCATTCTAGGGAGCTGACCTAAACTGCATCAGCGATGAGGAATGACCTGCTCTCACAGTTGCTGTCTGTAACAACCACGTGGAAGCAATCCCCCTACTCGTGCAGAAAGGTGCTGACATTGACCAGCACTCAGGACTATAAGTGAACACTGATTCTCTGTCTCCAAACTTCTCAAGTTTTATCAAAAAAGCACTTGTGCTCCAGTTTTAGAGAGGATTAAGTTCCCACCCCTTCTCCACAAATCTGTAGTCAAGGAGCTCCTTTCAAAAAACAACCCACAACTGAGCAAAGATAATGGTATTCAGAAGTCCTTTCTGTTGCCAGCTTTCTCATAATTTCTGTTAGGAAAGCTGCTGTTCTATTCAACTCCTTCCCCCACCACTTAAACATAATATGATAAACCACAGTAAAGTCTACCAGAAAATAAAAAATAAAAAACAAAGAAACAAACACAAACAACAACAAAAAAAACCCCAACACATAACTTCTAGTGTATTCTATATCCTCCTATTAATTTTCCTTAGTTTTAATCTGCCAAACCACTTCTCCATGTGCCAGAACAGTTTTAGAATAACAGAAACAAAGAATCATTTTGGTTGGAAGAGACCCTCAAGATCATCAAGTCCAACCATAACCTAAATCTGGCACTAAACCATGTCCCTAAGAGCCTCATCTATATGTCTTTCAAACACCTCCAGGGATGGCGACTCCACTGCTTCCCTGGGCAGCCTATTCCAAAACCTGACAACCCTTTCCAGGAACAATTTTTTCCTAACATTCAATCTGAACCTCCCCTGGTGCAACTTGAGGCCATTTCCTCTCATCCTACCACTTGCTACTTGGGAGAAGAGACCAACACCCTCCACGCTACAACCTCCTTTCAGGTAGTTGTAGACAGCAATAAGGTCTCCCCTCAGCCTCCTTTTCTCCAGGCCAAACAGCCCCAGTTCCCTCAGCTGCTCCTCATCAGACTTGTGCTCCAGACCCCTCAAGAGCTTCGTTGCCCTTCTCTGAACTCTCTCTAGCACCTCAATGTCTTTCCTGTAATGAGGGGGCCCAAAACTGAACACAGCATTCAAGGTGGGGCCTCACCAGCATAGAAAGGGACAATCATTTCTCTAGTCCTGCTGGCCACACTATTCCTGATACAAGCCAGGATGCTGTTGGCCTTTTTGGCCACCTGGGCACACTACTGGCTCATGTTCAGCCAGCTGTCAATCAGCACCCCCAGATCCTTTTCCTCCAGGCAGCTTTCCAGCCACTCTTCTCTGACCCTGTAGCATTGCCTGGGGTTGTTGTGACCCAAGTGCAGGACCTGGCACTTGGCCTTGTTAAACCTCATACAATTGGCCTCAGCCCAATGATCCAACAGGTCCAGATCCCTCTATATGACCGTCCTACCCTCCCGCAGATCAACACTTCCACCTAACTTGGTGTCATCTGCAAATTTACTAAGGGTGCACTCAAGCCCCTCATCCAGATCATTGATAAAGAGATTAAACAGAACTGGCCCCAGTACTGAGCCCTGAGGAACACCACTCCTGACCAGCCACCAACTGGATTTGGCTCCATTCACCACAACTCCTTGGACCCGGCCCTCCTGCCAGTTCTTTATCCATCTCAGAGTACACCCACCCAGGCCATGAGCTGCCAGCTTCTCCAGGAAAATACTGTGGGATATGGTGTCAAAGACTTTACTGAAATCTAAGTACACAACATCCACGGCCTTGCCTTCATCCACTAAGCAGGTCACCTTGTCATAGTAGGAGATCAGGTTGGTCAAGCAGGACCTGCTGTTCATAAATCCATGCTGACTGGGCCTGATCTCTTGGTTGTCTTCTATGTGCCACATGATGACACTCAAGATGATCTGTTCCATGACCTTCCCTGGCACCAATGTTCGACTGGCCTGTAGTTCCCCAGATCCTCCTTCTAGCCCTTCTTGTAGATGGGCATCACATTTGTCAATTTCCAGTCAACTGAGACCTCCCCAGTTAGCCAAGATTGCTGATAGATAATGGAAAGTGGCTAAGTGATCACCTCTGCCAGCTCCATCAGCACCCTTGAATGGACCCCATCTGGCCCCATAGACTCGTATGCGTCTAAGTGGTGTAGCAGGTCACTAACCATTTCCCCTTGGATTATTGGGGCTTCATTTTGCTCCCAGTCCCTGTCTTCTGGCTCAGAGGGCTGGGTACCTGGAGCACAATTTGTCTTAGTATGAAAGACTGAAGCAAAGAAGGTATTTAGTACTTCAGCCTTTCCCTCATCCTCTGTCACTATGTTTTTCCCCCCACATCCACCAGAGGGTGGAGATTATCTTTAGCCCTCCTTTTGTTGCTGATGTATTTATAGAAGCATTTTTTTTGTTCCCTTTTACAGCAGTAGCCAGTCTCAGCTCTGTTTGAGTTTTGGACCTTATTTTCTCCCTGCATAACCTCACAGCATCCTTGTAGTCCTCTTGAGTAGCCTGGCCAGTGTTCTTTCCCTGCCAGCTCACCTTTCAGCACATGGTGACAGCCTGCTCCTGCACCTGTAAGATTACCTTCTTGAATAGTGACCAGCCTTCCTGAGCTCCTTTGCCCTTCAGGACTGTCTCTCAAAGGACTCTGCCAACTGGACTCCTAAACAGATTAAAGTCTGCCTTTTGGAAGTCCAAGGTAGCAGTACTGCTGACCGCCCTCCTTACTTCTCCTTACATATTACTTTCTTAGGTAATAAGCATATTGCTTATTCCTCCTTTTCAGGCATAACGCTGCTCTCCACAAGGCAGTGCTGCTTGGACTGGAGGGATAGGAATGTATCCAAGTCCTGTTAGTGTAAGTACTGCAGCTGGGCCTCTAGCTCAGCTACAGGCTGCCCACAGTCTGCTTGCACAGATGTAGCTGGCAATACTGAATGGCCTGAGCCTGCCTGAGGCTCAGTACTCTTATTTCACAGCAATGTCCCAGCAAGAAGCAGCATCCAGAAATTCTTAAGTCACTCTGCATCGACATTTACCTGCAAGCCACTTCACTAATTCCAATAACTTGGAATGAATTTAAGTAGAAAAAACAATCTGTTCTTTATTTACAGCTGCAGTGCAAGCATAAATAGAATGCAAGAGGACAATCAGCATATGATTTGGCTGTTGGAAATAATGAAATTATTTCATTGTTCACAAGTCAGCTTGGATAGGGAACATTGTACAAACTAAGAAACCCAGGAACAGTAGTCTCAATAGTGTGTGATTGCAACTACCTTTTCCCAAAATGGAGCTGGAGTTTGAGCTTGGAAGCACCTAAGCGCACACTGCCAGTTCTGTCTGCAGACTTCACAACCCTGTACAACCAGCTCAGGCCTTGTAACACCCAGCTATTCTGCACAAGATTCCCCCATTCCTTCCTAGCAGTTCAGAGCACAATTCTTCACTGTCTGTGCTCAGTTCTGCAAGATTTATTTTCCTTTCCAAACCTGTGCAAGGAGAGGGACCAACAAAGCCTTCCAAAGCACAAGGACATTTTAAGGAGACCTGATAAAGACTGCTTAAGATGGTTTGACACTTGAGCAATAGCACTGTAAGCTGTACATTGATTAGCTTATTTTCCATTTTGGAAGTTAAAACTGCATTCAGTGCAGCTCACTGCATTAAAGATCAGATTATTTTCGTCCAGGAAACTGAATAAAATTACTTTGCTGTTTTGCCTTCGACTTTTATTTATAAATGCATCAACATGAGGCAGCCACCAACTACTAACAGAAATTTACAAGGATACCAGGCACACTAAGACCTGGTATAGTTAGACATTATTAGCCGGAATCCTAAGTCCCTGAAGGAATTGTAAAACTCCTTCCCCTTTTTATTTCCAAAATTATCCAAAAGCATTAGTATATGCAGCATAAAAATGGAAGTGCCTGCCAGCTCTTGCAAGAAACACAAGTTTTTGCACCAGAGCTACCAGCATCTTCAAATTGGAAACAGCTGTGTTTAAAAAAAATACAACCACAAGCAGTAATTCTTAATTAAACCAACAGGAAGAACAGGAGAACCCCTGCAGAAAAAGATTATGTATGCAGTGCATCAGACCCCAGGTACTTCCCAAATACACTCAGGTGAGTGAAGGAGAATTCAGCCAGCTTCTCACAGAGACAGCCATTCTGAAAGCAGTCTCAGGAAACAGTCATTCAGTCAAAGTGGCAGTGCCAGAGCACGGACACAAGACAGATGTCATCAGCAAGCGAGAAGCTACAGTAGCCTAGGAGCCCGCATTCTCTATGTAACGACGTGCAGCCTTGGCTTCATCTTCAACCTCCGTTGCCTTCTGAGAAATGTCTTTTTTCTGCAAAGAATAAAATTAGTATGTTACTGTCCACCAATGAACTGAGCATCATTCATCTTCAAGGGGAAAGTGGGTTACCTCTCCCATAAGACAGAGAACCAGGAATGAAGAAGCAACAAACCACTTTGGCAACACCGTGGTAAGAAACCAAGAGGCCAGCTAAACAATCCCAAGACTAGAAACTAAATAACTCTTCCAGAATCTCAGGGCTGTAGAAGAATACTGTGGTGCCAATGTGTACGTACCACTGCATTTCTCATTCGTTCTCTGTCCAGCTTCAGGAACTCTCGCAGTGTCAGGTCAGTAGGTTCTTTCCGAAGGGAGAGAAAAGCACAACCTGCAGAGTGCTTTTTGTGTTCCTCCCTGAAAGAGGAAAAACAAACAAACAAACAAACAAAAACCACCAAACCAATTAACGAGACGGCACACAGTGCCATTCTCCCCTGCCAAGCACGTCGGTCGCCAGCAGCGGTTTCGCCTCTGCCGCCATCCCCCGCGCTGCGGCAGAGCTGCCGGGAGCGGCCTTGGGAAGGGGCCGGGAGGAGACACCCACTACTCACAGCGGGTCGTCGTCGGGCTCCCAGCCCTCCAGCTCCTTGAAGCAGAAGAAGCACTGCGCCACGTCGGGGCCGTTCTCGCTGGGGCGATGCACGAAACCCGCCGCCGCCATCTGCGGCCACAGGGAGAACAGGAGGGCCCGTTAGCACCGGCCGCCCCCGCCCGGCCCCGGCCCCGCTCCCCTGGGTCCCGCTCCCTCGCCAGACCCACCCGCTCGGGCGTGCAGGCGCAGCCCTCGGTGAAGGGCCAGTTGCGGAAGGTAGCGGCGCGGGTGGGAGCGAAGTAAATCTGCCATTCCTCGGGTAGCGCCGCTGCCGCTCCTCCGCCGGGCGCCATGGCTGCGTTCAAACGGCGGCGGTTGGGCGCGCGGAGCAGGGCGGGAGCGGCGCGGCCGCGCGGGCCGCCGGGAGCCGTAGTTCGGCCGCCGGGGCCGCGTCTGCGCTGCCGGCAGCTCCCGGCAGCCGGTGCTCGGGGCGGGCAGGACCCGCCAGCAGAGCCCCGGGCCTGGCGCAGTGTCAGCCGCCTCCAGCCCCGCAGCGGCTCACAGAGCCCTGAACCTCGGGAGACAAACTGCACCGGCCCAAACCTCCCTCTGGGCCTTACGCCTCCCCCAGGCCTGGGTCTGAGCTGCGAGCCGTGCCCTCGGCAGCCCGGGGCTCCCCTTCGTTCCCTGCCGCACCACCACCCCACCCCGCACAAAGCCCATCAGCGGCGGCGCAGCCCTCGCAGCGGTGCCGGCAGGGCTGGCAGGCGAGAACCGCCTGAGGAGCATGAGGTTTGGCAGGAGCTAGCAAGGAAAAAGATGCTCTTTTTAAAGCCTCCAGCGCAAATCCAAGGGAAAGGAGGACATGTTTGCCAGTTTGACCTTTTTTTCATAAAAAATTACACCCATAAGCAGGTGCCGTGGGTTTCTATGTCGACAGAGCTGGCAGAGCAGCACAGCAAGAAGGGTCCTGTCGAGGCAGGACCCGTTCAGAGATGCTCCCACTGCTCTGTGGCAACGGCCGCCTGTTCTTGCCACGGGCAGCACAAGTGTCTGAACTCACCGTCTCTGCCTAACGCTCCCTGCCTGGAGAAGGAAGCAGGACTGGCAACCTGGCTCATTGCCACTGGGGCAGGAGGCAGCTGGTTTTGCAGGGTGAACCGCCTACTCATCCATTACAGCAGCAGGAGGTTGGGGTTTGGCACTGTCTGAAGCGGCAGTCAGTGCTTGCTCAGAGAGTCTCCTCTAGAAAAAACACAAGGGCTAGAGAGAAGCAACCCCATGGACCAGGTTACCTCCTTGAGCAAGCTGATGCAAGCAAAGTAGTCAGACAAGGGATGAAGATGGCTTAGCTCAACCACTTGCTAAGATCTTATCACAAGCAGGTGGGTCTGCAAAGAGGCACATCCTCCACCATAGGTGGCAACAAACGGACCAAGCAGACTTCTTCCTACATCCCTCAGACTGAATATGAAACCTGAAAATAAGCATTCAGCACATACACGTACAACATCAGGAGTCTCAGGAAAGAGACTTCCCAAAGTAAATTGCAAAGTATTACTTTACAAAATTATTGACCACTATGCAGAATAATCCTAGTATTTACCCAGCTTAGCCACTGTAGATCAACGGGTGTGATAAGCTGACCACAGCGGGCAGCTTCCTGGTTGTGAAGTATCAAAGCTCAGACAAGCACATGGAAACATTCAGGCCTCGCTGCTCTATTAAAAAAGATGAGGTTCCACCTTTATTCTCCCAGGAAACTTTGTTGTGTTAAACGAGACTGCATTTGGCAATCACAGTCACTGGTACAGTCACTGCGCAGCTCAGGGAAGCGTGGAGTAACCGTGTCATTAAGCAGGGTGGATGTTTGCTTTCTAATTACAGCTAACATAACTCATCACACTGGTCTCTGAGCCACAAAGAGGCAAGCAGAGGGGTAAAAGCACATGGTTTGTTCCATTGCGTGCCTTGGAGGAGCCTCATTTGTTGCAGAGAAGGCCAGCTGTGCATGACCATTGAAGCAGCGGCCTTAAGCTGCTATGAGCCATAGGGTTTCTCATTATTCAACATTTTGGGGAGGAAACATTCTCTTGAGAGGAGGCTGTAAGTGGTTCCTGTGCAGCCACAAAAAGAGAGAGCTGCAGCAGCTGTTTTATAGCTACTTCAAAGGCTGCATAATTCTGGTGCTCACTTAGTGAGGGCAGGTAGAGCGCCCTGGCAACGCTGATGCATTTCCCTTGGGCTGCCAGCCCCTATCAGATTGCACACCTGATTTCACGTAGTGCTTGTTCTGCGGCTGGCCTCAACCTCCTGTCCTCAGAAGACTTGCTGAAAGTGTGGGGTGAATTCCTGCTCACCAAACAGAGCCTCCATGCTCTGTGCTCAACCATATAGCCAGCAGAGTAAAAAAAAACTCTCTTACAGACAGCTTGTGTTGCCAAAATAAAATAATGCAGATACCACAGACTTCACCAGTGTCCTTCAGATCTGGTGTGCTGGAATCCCTTCGCAAATCAGGAAGGTTTTCTTGAGTCACAGCTATTCATCTTTCCCAGACCATTAACAAAGTGATCTTCGAGCCAGCCATGCTTGCACCCCGTTCTGATCAAAGCTACTAAAGTTCTGATCAACAGGGAAGGAATTCACAGAAAGCAGTTCAAAGCTGTGCCAGATTTTGACAGGCAGCACGAAGGAACAGGTTGCAGAACGTTCTCCACATAAGATAACGCTAAGAGACTAAACTTAGGCCTACAGTCCCAGGAGTGTGCAGTATAATAGGTATAGCAGTTTTCCAGCATATTTCCAAGAAATATGGTCAAATCAGCAAGTAACATAAATGCTGGTTGCAAAGCTATTTCATGTTTCTGTAGCCTCCAGAACAGCAATATTGATCTCCATCCCCTGTAACCTTTGATGAGTTCATTTTTACCAGTTTCCCTGAAGAAAGTATATGCTGGTATTTCTACTTTTCCAGGTGACAGAGAGATCCAAAATAGCTGAGGTGCAAAGGCTCAAAGGCACTTAATTGCCTTTGAGAATCCAGGGGTAAATGAACCACCTGGATAAAACAAGCGGAATCCCAGGGCTGTTGTAACGCTTTCTTCACTTGGCATCCTCCCTCTGACGGATGAAGCCACGGAAGCATAAGCACAGAACAAGAAGTTTCTCAAAATCTTCACGGTCACCTTGGATGTGATACAGAACTGGCCATCTTCTTCAGACTATTTTTATCTCTTAATTCTGGCTGACACAGAAACAGCCTGCTAAGGCCTGCGTGTGTGTGGCTTCTGTGCGAATGCCCAGTAGAGAAATAACGAGTTTATTGTGTTGCTCCACTGGCTACACACACGTTTAGCATCCTCTATCGGCCGTACCTGAGTTTGCTAGGTTTCAATGAAATAAGATGGACAGACAGCTTAACAAACAGTATGACTACATGTAGACTTTTCCAAGGGAAGGGCTTTAATTCCATTCATAAAGACATATTTTTTTCTTTCCAAGTACAGCTTACTCATAACATCAGTAACACTGAAAAGTTTCACATAGTTGTAGAACAGGCAGAAATGTGCTTGGATGCATTCTTTTTCCCTCCCACTAACACTGTTTTTGTTTTCGTGAGGATGTACATTGGCTACACAAAAACATACTTTGTGTCCATATCTCTGCTGTTACCATAACAAGGACTCCATTAAGGGAACTACTCCTGTTAGCCAAGTACCCAATGGGTATACACCATGGATTAAGAACAAAGAAGTCACATTTGTTGCGTAGCTATCTGTGGGGCCTGAAGTGAAAGGAACAGCACAGTAGATGTGATTCATATTTAAAATGCACAGACTGACCTTCAGTCAGGCAGCAAAGCAAACTGCCAGCTTAATGTTCAGCTGCAATAAAAATCAGGGAGAGAGAGAAGCTGCTAAACTGTGTCAAAGGACTAGAACCCACTACCAGAGAAACGGTTTGGGGTTTGTATTTTTTAAATTCATGTTTATTTCCATTTATTATTTGCTTTCCTCTTTACTTTTACCTAGAGTCATGAAATCACAGCCTAAATGCTTCAAGAACTGGAACTGTCTCACCTCTACCCTCTACCCACTCCTCCCCCCAGGCTGCAGACAGATTGCTTCTACAAACTAGAGCCTGAATTTCAAACGTCACCACTAACTTTTGTTCTGGGTTTCTTCTAGTCAGTGTGTGTAGCAGGAGGAGGTGGATGCTGTAGCCTGTGAGGCTGGCTCTGCAGCTAGAGGTCTGCCCAAAGGGCTGATCTGCAGCATCAACAACTGTCAGAGCGGTTGTAAGATTTCAAAGAGCTGATTTGGCAGCTGTTGTGTCCTACTTTGCCTAACTGCAAACCTGCTTGACATCTTGTTCCTGAACACAAAACACTGCACACTACAAGAACTTCACATTGAGGGTGATGAGGGGAAAGGAAGGCAGCAGGGAAGGAGTGGAAGAAAGATATCTCTGAGCCTGCATTCAGGATCACATGAGTTCACATACTCATCGTTATTCCTAAAACATTGTTCCAGTATTGCTGTTCTGGCATGTGTAGAGCTTTCCTGAAGTTTGCATCCAGCCAGATGCCCCAATATCTTATTTCTCTTCATAGATTCAATAACTGGTTCCTAACAAAGCGATCAAATCACAGGAACACTGTGGATGATTTAAGTTTAGATGTTCATTTCCCATAAACAAAAACAGAAACAGAAAACTTGGGACTGGGTTTCAAAATCAGAAATCCATGGGCCCCTCTGAAGTGACAAGTAATTTTGTTTGTGTGTTTATTTTGTTTGTCTGTTTGTCAATGAGGCTCTCCAAAGTAACAGTGGCAGGAAAACTCCCTATAGAGAATTTCAGTCTTCCAGTGGTTTCAGCATGTCCCAGTTGGCATTTCCAGGCCTCTCCCCTTGGAGTGCAGGAATCAGTCCTCTTGGATTGCAGTTTCAGCACACAACATAGCAGTGTTGACACTGAAAGTCCTAGGGACAAAGGCATCGGTGTTTTCCAGTTCTCACATGGCAGCCAACGTTCTCCACTGAAAGCAGTGGTAGTTCCTCGCTTGATGGACTGGGCTTTTTACAAACCCACAGACAGCTCCAATGGATCAGCGCCGCAGCCTGAGAAAGAACGCATGCTTGCACTCCTTGCTGTCCAAGGGATAATATTTGTCATAAAAATCCAAAATGTATTCTTCAGACTTAAATCCAAACTTCTGGTAGAGCAGCATAGCAGGGTTGCTTGCAGAGACGTGAAGGGTTACATCTTTGCCCATGCAGGTCTGCCAAGGGAGGGGGGAAAAAAGAAAAGTATCACAGCAAGAGAATGGGATGGCCCCTGGGGGAATGTGGAGGAGAAGAGATTCATCAGGTCAGGTATTTGAGTTACTGAGGTAATGTGAGAAAATCGCAGGCCTCAACACAGAAGTTACCACAAATAGCAGCTGAAAGGTAAAGGGAACACTGCTGTTCCTCCGAGCCTTTGTTTCTGGGAAACGTGGACTCTCTGACAAGGAAAACAAGTTTTGGACTATAATTTGTCAGTTTTCCATTGTCAATTGCTAAGTAATTGTTAATTAAAAATAATCTTGGTGTGCAGCACTGATCTCAAATACATTTTAACAATGGCCTGAAGAAAAGACAAAACATGCCAGAGGATCAGGCGCTGCGCTCCTCCCTGTCAGCAAACAGAGCTGAGCTCTCCGGGACTGCACCAGCAGCCCCAGCGCACCTCTGGGCTGTCACACTGGAATTCCTGTCTATCCCACCCAGCTCCTCTCCCATCCTTCAGGGCACAGCACTCACCTCCTGAGAAGGCAGGGAATACAGCTCAGATGGCAAATGGCGCAGCTGATTATTCTAACCAGCAGCTTTCTGATAAACATGCTGATATAATATTTTTTTCCCTGCTTTCATCTAGTGTTTTAATAGCGTTCTATTTAAATTGAATGTATTGTAACTCTAAGTGGGAACAGTTAACACCCTTTACAAAATTTTCATGGTAGATTATTCAAAGGGAAAGCTCTCACACTCTCACAGGGATTTAAGAAAAAAATCTGGGTTTGTTTTTGGGAAAAGGAAGTTGGAATGAGATGGCAAGAAGATGCAGTTTAGTCCTTTGGGCCAGATGCACTAGAGGATAACTTTTGAAAACAAACCCATCAGAAAGGCATCATTTGCATCAACACATTTTCTGTCAGATTATGCTGTTCCCAAGAATCCATCCCCAAACTCAGCACACTGATCCAAGAGACAGAGAATTACCCTTAAACCAAACAGGCTATGAAAGCGGCTCTAGCTACAGACATGGTGTCAGCCCAAGCAGGCTGCGAAGCAGCACATACAATCTGGCAACTGAGGAACAGAAGGTCACAACCACCATTTCTTCTCTTCCGTGACTAGATACCTTCTACTACTGACAGATACTTGGCAATGGAAAAATAAATCTAATGTGAGCTGACAGTATACTAGTGATCTCACAATGCTAGCAAGCCTAATCAGCCTCAAACCTGCCTGGCTTTCCTCAATGTGATAACTTTATGCTAGTTTCCCTGCAAGCAGAATTAGGTTAATTGGCTGTGATACATCCTACAAAAAGCTGTGATGACTTTCTACAGCTGACTTGCCAACACATCTCAGGTCTGCTGCAGAGACAGGACTCCAGCTGATGGATCTCTGCAAACCCTGGCGCATCGCTCATGCCTGTTTTCACTGGGTGTTGACATCTCCCATCAACAGACTACAGTTGAGGGCAATTTACTTAAATGCTTTACACAGAGACACTCAGGAAATGTGAGGGATGAATTTAAAGTAGGTTAGTTAGTGGCCTGTGTCAATATGCAGAGCAACAGAGAGGTGGACACTGCAGAGAGCTGTGTAGGTACAAGAGTTACCCTTGGGTGGCCCAGAAGAGATACCCTCAGTGGAATATGCTTTTCCAAGCTACAGATCACTGTTCCTGAGGCTCTGCCAGCACTCCCTACTTCTCTTCAGCTAAATGAGTATGAGGAAAAGGGCTTCAAGGGTGAGCTTTTGCTAGTGCAGCTCATCTTGACTAAAACAAGTTAAGGAATGTTTCACATTGGTAGGTCTGCCAAGAGAGTTCAGGGAGTGGTAAAACTGTGGACCCTGAAGAGGCACAGCTGGGCTCTGAAAATGCCATCCGTCTGCATCTTCACTCAAAATTAGACTGGCTTTCCTGCAATTTAATTCAAGAAAGTGAATAGAATTAAGGCCACCTGAATAACAGTATTCTTCAGAGATTTAATGAAGTTTAACTACTTTAATACCACCCGTTTAGTAAACTCAGATTAATTTTCCCAAGTGTGCCTGTGGAACAAAGCCCAGTACAAGCTAGTCTGAACAAATCTGACTGAGTTTACAAGCGCTTATTCTTTAACTTCAACTCAGCTGGATTGGAACTAGAGTATTAAAAGTGAAAGAGAATGATTAAGATCAGCAAGTGATTTAATGCAACAGCCCTTGTCACGGAATAAACTCTCAGGTGTAGCCAAGAAAGCTGCAATAGATTCTAACTGAACCTCCCCACTATTATCTCATTCCCTCCTTTAACACCTAAATTTATGGTATTACTGTTATGTGAACTATTGACCACTGAAGAACACAAGGTTAATCCCAAGACAGTCATAAATCCACAGCACCTCAGTCATTCCAAGGACCTGTCCAGTATGGTTATTCTTCTAAATATATTCTAGTTTCTGCTTTTGAAGTGATTTCCCACCATAAATGTTCACATGAGCTGCTGACAGTGGACAATCTGTGCAGGTGTGTAAGCAAAAAAACAGCAATGGGAAAGAGACAGAAAGGAGGAACAACACTTCTTACTTTCTAATATTTGCATGTGTGCCCACAAGGAGAGGTAGTTCCTTAGGAGACATGGGATTTTTTCCATTACCTGGATAAGATGGTAAATCATGAAGGTTGCAATCCCAGCTCTTCTCCACTCAGGGTGAACTAACAGAAAAGAGATGTAAGCTTCATTGTATTTCACATCTGGCACCATAAAGCCAAAGGCAATGATAACTTTCTTGTAAAGGACGACAACGCTGAAGTCTGGATATTGCAGACATTCTGACAAATCAATTCCTATGGAGAAAGAGCAGTTGAAAGTATTGCAAAACAAAACAAAAGTGTCACACTTGCACAGAAATTCAGGGTTTTAAGGCCTTTTAGAAACACTCACTTGATCCCTACCTTTTACCTTTGTTTCAAAGCTCTGAGATTGAGAGATGCTTTACCCAAACAAGCAGACAAAACGAGATGTGCTCACTAGGTGGGGATTCTTGTATGGAAAAATTAACACAGCTGATTTCTTGAGCTGACTCAAGGGTGAAACTAAAACTCAAAAAGCATGTTTTCTAGAACAAAATGATTTTTCAAAAAATTACATGACCTCAGCACCAAACTGATCCTTTGTTTGTATTCTAAGCCATACCAGCAGACTCTGCTAAGAACCCCATTCTCAGTATGGATGTGGATAAAGATACTTGCATGTCCAGATGTAAGTTTGTGCCCTTTGCCCAAGTTTGCTAAGGGCTGCAATAATGTTAATGGATAAGGGTTTGCTTCTCCATTTCACCTGGGCTGGGCCAGCACCGGGCTGATGTACACTATTCCTATTCCAGTCAGCAAATGCTGAGGACCTGCCTGAAGACAAAGAAAGGGCGGACAGTTTAGAGTGGATCAGCCTGACAGACTGGGTCAACCGTCCCATTCTTCCTGCAAACTGACGCAGCAGACACGAGACTGGGCTTCAGCTTTGATAGCATTACCCGCCTAAGGTTCTCATCTCTTTTCTCCACCTCGTCTTGAGCTCCTGCTGCTTCCTTTGCTGTGCACACTCAGCTGTTTGTGGACCTGCACTGTGAACCTGACCACAGCCTTCAACACTATCACAACATTTGCTTTTAGCGTGCAAATTCTCTAAGCTGGGGCACAAAGTAGCCTCTCAGGCAGTGGTGCTTCTGTGAATGAGAGGCTGGACAGAAACGCCTGAAGCTGGTGACTTCTGAGTGGAGTTTGTTACCTTACCTAATTATGTTGCTGTGGCAGCCTAAGAAGATCCACACACCACGTTCGGGCTGGGCAGTGCAGTTCACAGCACAGAAGACTGCTTGGTAATTTGTGTGGACAGGCCCTAAATGAAGTGCAAGACATAGTGGAGCTGTGCCATAAATGTTAGTTTCAGCCTCAAACTGGCATTCATGGATATATTTGGAATGTGAGATAACAAAACAGCAGAGTGTGTCTTCCCGTAATGTTTATCTCCCTTGATGAGATGCAAGACTTCATCAAGCACTAGGCACAAATAAGCGGGTGAATTATTTTCTTGCTCGAAAGTAAGCTGGGTGGAGTAAGATGTGGGAGGAATCAATTGGCAATAGGGAGCCACATTAATTATCTCAAGGCTGCAACTAACTGGGAAGTGCCTTACAGCATGTCTGTACAGGAATGCTACATTGCCCTGAGCACACTGACGTCTACAAAACGGTGCCGTCCCCTCCGCACACAGTTATTCCTATAGGAAGATGCTTAGCTCAGTAGGGTTTACCACTCAGGAGATGTTTCCCGTTAGAACATGAAGGCACAAGACACTGTGAGAAACAACAAGGGGAAATCTTGCTTCACATCAGCTCATTTGTGGTAACTACCAGCAAACTTGCTTCTGCCTTGTGAGAAACAAGAACTCTGACAGGAAGGATATGGAGAGGTGGAAGAACTAAGGTCTGGGCTTGCCCCACCTGGTCAAGTGCCTAAAACTTAAGGACTCAGTCAATGAGAGCATCACTATTAGAAGACAACTGAGTGTACCTAAGATGTCATTTACGGATGATAGCATCTCCAAGCACACTTGCTTCAGATGCCTAAACGTAGGTGGAATTTCAGCTGTTTCTCTGAACAACACTGCCAGCTCCATATCCCACCACCTGTCACAACTGTACTAGCCTGTTGTGAAGCTAAAGCCTTCACATCCACAAAGACACTGTGCTTTATCTCCTAAAGCATCATCACCTCACTTATCTCGCCTGCTAAAACAGAACCAAGGTGCAATAAATCGTAGACTCTCAGCCTCAGTAAATTTACACCATGGAAGAGATTTTAATTCCTGTTTGGAGACCGATGGGAGTGTCAGCTTTCTGATTTAACGATGAACAGTTCACAGTTGGGTGGAACACACCCACGCTCCTTATGTTAAATAAAACAGGGTGAGTCCTGAAGAACTTAATGAAGGTACGACCCAACTTGGCCAGAACTTCAAATGCGTTATCAGAAGAGGAGAGACTATGACAAAGGTGTTGCGCTTCTGTTGGAATTGCAAGTGTCCCTCATGAGCTCCAAAACAGCTTGTGAAAGGGAAGATATGTCATGTTATCTCCCCTGAATTGTACAGTTTGGACAATGAGTAGCACAAAGAGCTTGGATCCTGACTGCAGCATATGAGCACTGCTGAACTACAAACCCTGTTGAATCACTATCTGGAAATCAAAATGTAAAGCAGTTACTTGGAAGGAATAAAGGTGTGTACTGTCTGTTAACTTAATTAGTCTGCCATGTTGTTTGTTGATCAGAAGCTGATCCATGCATTAGTTGAACATCACTATTATTATTTCAGAAAAACTAGAGACTACAGCCTCATAACTGCTCCCATAAAGGGCAGCCACAGTCCCAAAGAGCCTATAGTTCCAGAAATGACACATAAAAATCAATACCCAGGCTTTCCCATACCTTGCAAATACTGAGGCTTGAAGAAATAAAGGACACCACAGCAAAGGTGGCAGTTGTAAGTGCAATTTGCAAACCTCACTCCAACATATGCAGCTTATGGCTGCTAGGAAGAAACTTCCTTATGAAGCTAATGAGCAGTAGATCTCTGGTATAAAACTGTTTACTTTGCCCCAGATTCTGCAAAACGTTTCACTGGATGCTTAATTTTAGTAACTGACTACTCCTATTGGCATCAATGGTGTTATCCAAAACAACCTCTTTCTTTAAGTGCTGTGCTAATTAGGGCCTAATTGCCCAGTTCTAAATGATCTCAAAAGACAAAGACACCAAACCCATGTCTCCATCTGAACTGCATTCCTGCGACATCAGATAATGGTTTTCTAAGAATCAAGCCAGACACCAACTGAACAAAAATTTGGCCCGCGAATATCTTTTTCTGAAGAAAAGCACTTCCTTCTTAGAAAACCAAGCACTGAAGGAATCTTACCAGGCCAGAAGAATTCATGGCACATGGAGTTTATAGTGGGGATGTGATTAGGGCGAACATAGCAGTAATCAATGGGTGCTTCTCGCTCAGCCTTCCAGTTGAGATCATTCCTGTGTGGATACGCCCGGATTTCTGCCAGCAGCCTGAGTTTTGGGGGCTTTGTCTCATAGTCACGCCTGCCAATAACATGAAAAGCAAACACAAAAGGTGAGTGAGCAACAATAACTGCCACTGCAGCTGAATGGGTACTGCCCATGAAATATTTTCTGACATGCTCAGCTTGGAACAAAACAAGTCTGGCATTCGTATAAGAAAGCAGCACCCAGCTCAGAAAAAACACCCTTGTGTCAGAGGCTAGGACACTCCTTGGATCTGTAGCATGTGAAGCCAGCCTCTCTTTACCACAGGAGCAAGAAAATCACTGTCCTGACCCAAAAGCAGGTGCAACTTGCACTGAATGACTATGGTGATTCCCTCTTTGCTCTGCCCCCTCTTGGAGATTCCCCTTCCCAGTGCAGAGCCAGATTAACTACTCAGCTAAACAAAACACTATGATTTCAGAGTTACTATAGTATACTGGGTTGTACTTCAAGGATGAGTGAGGAGCACTGCCCAAGAAAGGTGTCCTCTCCATGGGCTGTCAGTTCACAAGCCAAGAGCAAATTCACCCTCTGGCCAGCTGTACCTGATGTAAGGTTTCAGGACACGGGATGTGTAAGGACTGACAATACTGTGGTCTGTCAGCAGGTCTTCTGAGCCTACCAGTCGATACAGAAACTTTGTTGTCTGCTGTCGATATCCCTTCATGGCTGGCAGCATTGTCTATATGCACAAAAAATGCAGAACATTTCAGGAACATTAGTCAATGACTTAAAACAGGGGACTCATATCAACAGAGGGAGAATAAAGGCCATCCAATGTGATAGGATGGACTGGACCCATAGCATGATGGTCCCACCTCAGAGGACTTTGCTGTGCACTCTCAGATTTAGCTGCACACATGACTCAGAAAAGCGCTGCAAGTGATCTCTCTCCTACATAGCATGAAAGAGCAAACGCCTATTTGGTTACTTCAGGACTCCACCAATGTTTGGGCAGGGCTGGAGTACAAATACAGAGACATTTGTGGTGCTGACGCTGATAGACAGCTATGTGGTATGAGCATGTCCCAAGAAGAAAGGGGTTTGTGAGAACATTGGTGGGACACAGCCCCAAGTCAAAATGAGTCTTATTCACATAATCCTTTTCACTTTGGGAGGCAAACATCCACGGGTGACACTGCCGTCTGCAGCAAAAGTTCTAAAATAACCTGTGCCAAAAGCTCAGTTAGATTTGGAAACACTCACCTGGTATCTGTCCAAGATCCTGAAGTCCTGGCTAGTAGTTCTGTATGTTGCTTGCCCTACCGGGGACCTGGAAACACCTCCTTCTTTGGCTCCATAAATCCCATCAACCAAGAGCAGTGCAGCGTTCACAACTTGGTCCAAGTCAAAGAGTGGCAGTCCTCTTTCCCTCTTGGCCTGCCTGACTATCAGCTTGCGCCTCAGTCTCCGGGCCTCTGGGGTCATGCTCGTGGCATTGGGACAAGCTTCCAGTCTCTTCAGCAGCAGCTTTTCCTCATAGATGCTAACAGAGGTATGCTTGGGAGCTCTGGGTTTAGCATCCTTCTCCAGCTGTGGCTTCCTCTTGTCTCGTCCCCTCACCTGCAGAGATGTGTTTGACTCTTCAGGATCTTCACTATCCCCTTCCATCCTTTCTGTTTTTTCTTCTTCACTCTCTACTTCTTGCTTGATCTGCTCAGCTGTCTTCACTTTTTTTCTGCTCGCTATCACAGTGCCAGCGCTGGCTGTCCCACTGGGAGGGGGCACATACTCTATTCCTGGGTCTATGACTCCATCCCCTTCCATCTCCTCATCATCTGTTCAAAAGATCAAAATAATCCAGGAAAAAAAATGTAAACATCAAAGCCCCATTTCAAAAAGGGTTGTCACAGGACTTTTCTGCTAAGGAAAAATAATGCAGCTTTACCCAATACACTCCATTTTCTATATACTTCTAGACCTCTTGATTTTCAACATGAGACAGCATAAGGAGTCCAATTTCAGGACACAGAATCAATCTTCCTGCAGTTTGGCATCCAAAACCATAGCATACCTGAGCTGCAAGCTCATGTTCTTTGACAAATGCTAAAGTGTTGAAAATTCCAGAAGATCAAATGGTCAACCTGGTAAACTAGCTTATCCTGGAGAAGTTCTGTTTAATCTGAGGGAACAAGTAGGAGTTACAGAAGCACAGGATTTGTCCCTCTACAGAAGCTGACTATCCTTCCTTCCATCAGTAAGTGCTTTATTCTCTTCTTTCCTGATTAGATTGAGATCTGTCTCCTTAAGGAACTAACAGCATTCAGCCTGCACCACTACTTTGCAACCTGACTGAAATTTTGCATCTGTTAATTGGGATGTTCAAACTTAAAAAACTAGTGGAACATTACCATAAGAACAAAATTTCTCCCATTTAAAAGCATTTGAGACAAAATTAGAGTTGCTATCTAACCGTAACCTGTGTTGCAGTGAAATGCTTATATGGAGGGGTGCAACAGTTGTTAGCTGAAATCTTCTATCCACTGTTTATTCAGCATCCCTCAGAAGACGATAATGGCCTTCTGGCCTTAGAAGCTGGCAATACAACTATAGAAAACTAATCTAGATTTACATGCAACTAAGACAAATGGAATTTTACCAGTTACTTTCCATCTTTTCTTGAAAAGATCCTACAGCTCATTGGAAGTTTTATTTTTTAACGTCTTACTTGATAACTATGGATGACTTATAATCATGGCATCTCTTACCGTGAAACAGAGCCTGTGGTGGCATGACATCTGGGATGAGATCTGCTTCTGAGAGAAGGCTGGGAGTAGCTGAATGCGAGGCTGGAGTGCCAGGAGCAGAGAAGTCCAGAGATGGGGACGGAGAAGGGCTTGTCAGAGGAGTACGATCTGAAGAGCTCAAGGAGGAGAAGTCAATCACCTCTCCTTTCTCAAGGACAATATCAGGACGACGGCCTCGACTGGTGAATTTAACGGGAGTGGAGGAAGTACTCCGGTCCAGGAAGCCGGCTGCCTCCTTCTGGGCTCTCCGAATATCCTTGGCTTCCTGAGTACGAGATCTCTTCTCCTTCAGCTCCATGGCTGATTCGACTGGATTGCGGCTTACCCGCTTCCTGAGTCCTTCCACAGTAATGATGGGATCCAGAGGTGGCTTTGAAGCTGCTAAAGAAGATAGTTTGCTTATTCTAACAGCCATTGAGCTCCTGCAGTCACTGCATACTTACTATATGGTCAGAAGAACACCCGGACTACAAATTTTGGAAGAAGTGTTTTCAAAATATGCAAGAAATTCACTCCAAGACACGTAGCATAAAGCCAATGCATGACTAAAGCCTCATTAAAGCCCCAGTCTTGCTCCTCTGCACAGAATGGAATTTGCATCCAGTGACAAAAGTTAAAAAAACCTTGCCCGTGGTAAAGAGGAGCAGAGAAACTACAGATTTCAGCTAAAAAAAACCCCTGCACAAATCTCAAAAGCCTTTAAATCAGTCAGCACAATGCAAAAAGGTAATAAAATACAACAAGCTTCTCATACTACAGTATATGCACCATAGTCCTCTTAAGTCAACCATTACAGCAGAGCAAAACTAAGAAGCTGTCTGTGCACACAGACACATGGTTTTAAGTAAACTTCCAGCTCTGTCAGCTCTGGCCCAGCTAGGAACCTACACACCATCGGGGAAACAGTTACCTTTCGCCTTTAGTGCAGATGCAGACAGTTTCTCTCCTTCAGGTTTCATTGTTGGGGGTTTATTATGGACCAGTTTCCACCATCCTGGTTCTCCAAATTCCTGTGCGCCTGAGCGGAAAAACAAGGGGCTCCCCACAGAGAGACAGCCAGCGACTGTGCTCCACCATGTCGAGGTCTTTTTCCTACAGTGGGAGAGGGAAAAACAAGCGTTAAGTGCCCACATGCCAGCTGTGCTTCCACCTTAAAGCCTCCTCCCTCTGCCAAGATGGAAAGGGTAAAGTGCTTCTGCCACTGGCACTGATGCAGAGGGATGACATACTCCTTATGACCCCATCCTCAAAGAGGAGAAAGATTGAGTAATTTTAAGCACTCTGAAGGGCAAGCTAAAATGTACTGGTGGGCTCTTATGTGTGAAGCGCTGCATACATATTCTCATAAATGCCACGCAAATACAGCATGGCAAGATGGCAATTTTTCTTTTGTCAATGAGCTGCCATACACTGAGCCTACAGAGTAGATGTCTATCCTGCCACTGGAACCCTCAGCCTTCAAATGATGACCTTGCCACCTTCATTAACAATTTGACGATACAAGAACAGAAACAGGATCCTAGTGCTACCTGTGTTGACCTGACTTTGCAGAGCCATATTCCATTACTGAAGACAGCGAACAGGACTCTGGGTGTACAGGATGGGAGAGGCAAAGGAAAGGTAGTGATAAACCAGAAGGAAAGACAAACTTAATTTAAATGCCTGCCTTGACTACTTTGAGATTTCATTTAGCAAAGCACACTCCCAGAGCTGCAGGACAGGATCCCTAAAAGCTGAATTCACAAAGCTGGTTGCGATCCAACCACTCTGCCCTCCACAGCTGCAGCCTTGTCAGGCACTGCAGAGAAGCAGAGTTAGGAGTCTGAAAAGTAAATCACTGAGGATAAGTGAGCTGCAGAAGCAGCAAGGTAACAGAGTACATATGCTTGTCCCACACACATGCATGTGATATATACTGGAGCCCTCTTTTAGCTTGGGGTTTTCTTTTATACCATGAAAGGGCATCCCTACTAGTCAACATACTTGTCAGCCACACCCACTGAACTAATTATGAAGCACCTTGGTCACTTGGAACCAGGGAACTGCATTTCAGCCTTTCACTCTGCAGGGCAGTGTCATCTATTGAGCATTTGAGCGCCTTTTTTCCTCTAAGAACTGGTCACAGTTTAGGGAAGAAATGAGAAATATTTTTAAATTGCCCCTGTAACCATTAACTGAGGTACTCCCTTGGCTACTGGAGAACTGGGTTCATGGTGCAAAGTCTAAAACCCTTATTTGCACAGGATCTCAGGATCCCTATTTGCCTTTGCACACCTCCACTGGCAAAAGCTTCAGCACTTGGGTTAGGCTTGGCCAAGCAGGTATTCACTGCTGAGTGTTGCAGTTACAAACCTTGGGCTACTGACCCTCAAACAAGAAGGATTAAACTCAATTGCCCCATACCAGAGTCTGGAGCGTTACAGTAAGTCTGGATAAGCTGTATTTTAATATGCCAAGGAAGTAAAGCATTGCATGCCCTGAACCGCTACACACATCGTTCGGCTGTCCTTGCTCCATCGGTGGCTTGTCCAGGCAAGTGGGGAGACTATGTCTGAGGCCAGTAATCACTTCATCTGAATTTAATCAGAACAAGGAGCGCCCTGTTCTCAGGGCAGGTCTCAAAAGGCAACAGCAAACACTGGGAGGTGATGGCTCCCTGAGCAAGGGACAATGGGCCTTCAGGTACCTTTTTGTCAGAGTCCCTGTGGTGTCCAGAGGGGACAAACACTAACATTTCTGAGAACAGAGCAGGGAGGCACAGACAAGCAGTGAAAGTAAAACCAAAAAGCAAATCCAGTTAGGGAGAAAGGCCAGATCTTGCATCAGAGAAATCCCTGGGGAAGAAAAGAAGCTGTGAAGTCAATCAGTTCTACAACTTCAAAGCCTTGCTCAGTTCCTCTCCTGCCTTCATAGCACGTGCATTAATAATGAGACTTGTGTTTGACAGCTGCAGCACCCTCAGAAAAAAATGTGCCGTTCACCTATACAGCACACAAATCATCACACTATGAAGGCTGCCCTTTATGAGAAAGATTCATACCCTGACAGCTTCTTTCTTTACACACACTGAAAAACATCTCAGTGGTTTGTAATGCCTGCTATGTAAAAGCTATTTTATTAAGATCCAACACAGGCTCACAGACAAGGCACAATTTTTCTTTTTGGAGAACTGGATCCATACAAGCTTTATAGCAAAGTAACATGGTACTTTGCTAAACCTGTTTTTACTTTAAAACCCAGTGATATCAGGACAAGCCTGTCTGTTGTGTCTATTTAGAAATATTCAAAGGCTTTGTAGGTTCATATGCTACCTACAGGACAATGAGAAGTAACTTAAAATATATGCATTTATATTGCTTTTGTGTGACACTTGTGGGGTTGTTTTTGCCTACTAAGAAAAGAGTACCCCTCATGCATATATTCAGTTTCTCAATATGAAATCCTCCCATTTTCTCACTACTGAGGCTCAATAGAGACATCACCAATTAATCAGGATTCTTGTCCACCTGCATAACAGGTTTTAAGTCCTTTGGCTCATCAATCAGACATTCAGGGAAACATCGCATCTTTACCTGTTCCCTAATAAGAAAGTCCAGTGTTTCTCAATAAAAGCACAAATATCTTCTTTCCATCTGAAGTACCCCTGACGGCCTGTTCCCTCCAGCGACAAATTGTACATTGCCAGCATGACAACCTGGAACAGAAAACATCAGATACAAGTGAATCTTTTCTGGTTCATCTGCTGAACTGCCCGCCACAGCCACCACGCACAGACAAATCTGTGCTCCCTCATAAGTATCTTGTTTTTGCAACATCTCACAGGCAACTTCTGCAATACATCTTCTTCCTGATTGCACGCTGACCATTCTTGTCTTTCTGTTGTCAGATGCACAGTCTCCCACAGAGTTCTCCATCCCAGGGAAATAACAAGATGCCTAGTTATGCAGGTTTATGTTGAGATACAAGATTTCACAGTGGTTGTATAAATTAATTATATCACAACTGGAATCTGAATGTAGCATGGAGGTAGGGAACAAGTCTTTCAAGAAAATGGCCACAAGAAATCCCACTATCTAATCCATCAGAAATGTAGTGACAATCATCTTTCTAGATACTTACTGTTACATTTTAAACTGAAGAGACTGTAAACTCTGTAAAATTACATATCTACTAATCGTTCTGGGTATGCAAGAATTAAGTTTGACTCCAGGTGATAACCATTAAAGACAATCCTTTTACAGCTCATTCATTCACATGCTTTACCACCAAACTCAGTCTGACCTGTTACACATCTAAACTAAAGGGCAGGTTTGAAAAATACCACACCTCTTTGTAAGTAAATCCTAGGTGACAAACTGTTAATTACATTTACCCACTTCATTTGAATACAACTAAAGTCATACAGCTGGGATGGGAACATCTCTCAATAATCACACATCCTCGGTTGGATACCATTTCCAACAGGGACTTATTCTTCACTGTCAGAGAAGTTTGAAATGTATTTTTAACAGGCAGACGGGTCTCCATGCAGTGGGCTGTAACCTTCTGAAATGCATTGCTGAAGATAACAACATGATTAAATACAGACAGCCTTAATGTCCCTTGTAGCCTACTTCTATCTCATAACTCCTCATAGTTTGATAACCATTTACCTAGGATTTTGTAGTTGTATTTTGTTTTGGTTTTAAGTCAGGTGCAACACCATTTCAGGACTTCAGAAACAATTATCTTTTCAGCTAACTAAAGATAAGGATCTGTTGAGGCCACACACTGAAAAAAAAAAACAACAAAACAAACAACAACCAAAAAAACCCAGAGAAATCACTGTCCCCATTTTTCCTACTTCAGATAATCCTAGGGAGACAGCCTCTTCACTAGTTGACCTTCTTCCTTGCCTGTCTTGATTTTTTCTTTCCCTTTGCCACTCTGGAGAGACCTGGGTGTAATGCCATGGCAGCCTTTGCTCTCCAGATGCTGAGGCTGCTGAAACTCTGCCAGCGTGCTGGCCAGAGGCTGCTGTGCCAACCATTTCCCCTGCACAGCCCTGCACCAGGCACCACAAAAGAGCTCTGTAGGAGTTACAGCTAATGTTTTAAATTATCTGCTATGAGAGAGCACACCACTACTGTACTAAAGGATGCAAACAGGTTGGATATTAGGAAAAGGTTCTTCATCCAGAGGGTGGTGAAGCACTGGGACAGACTCCCCAGGGAGGTGTCACAGCCCCAAGCCTGACAGTGCTCAAGAAGAGACTGGACAATGACCTCAGACACATGGTGTGAACTGTGGGGTTGTCCTATGCAGGGGCAGGAGTTGGACTTGATGATCCTTGTGGGTCCCTTCTAACTCAGGACATTCTATGGTTCTATAAAACGGATGTCTTGCACATACTGCGTGATGCTCAGCAAGTGGAAACACTAAATGCTGAGCAGCAGCTACTGCTCGATCAAATTCATTTTAGCAGAAGCAGACAGCACTGCCTGCCTGCTCCTTCAGCATCCTGCTTAGAGCAAAAGCACATGCATCACTCTACCCATATGGTAGTTGCTATATAATGCAAATTATTTTGATTGCTCAAGTGTGCAAGTGACTGAAAGAGCAAACTCTAGCAAGGACTGTTGCAAACAAGGAAGCAGCCAGGTTGGAGCTTTGTGTTCAGGGAGCCGGCAAGCTTTATGCTTGTATGTTGCCACCTTACTAGTTTTACCTTTGCTCATATACACAAAAAACTGTTCATGCCTATCAGCCAAATTGCATTACTTTTGCTTTTCCACACCTGCCTGAAGCCATGAATTCATGAACGACATAAGGGGAAGAAAAAGGAGAAAAAAAAATGCAGTTTATACAATTATGTTTCAATTTACCTGCCAAATGCCCAAGTTCTAATATGCAGACAGTCCTTAGCTAATTAATTTCTGAAGTTCATGCATATATTTCTTTGTTACCTATACCTGATCCTCCTTTTCTACGTAGCACATACACAACAGACAACAATTTTAGAAAGTCCTATTGTTGTTCTGCTGGCACTTACTTGTTGCCATGTTAATCTCAGCCGTTCAAATTGCTCCTTCCCATCTTCCGAGCAATCAGAGCAAGTAAATCTGAAAAAGTTATCTCCTTTGAGGTAGCTGAGCTGTTCTCTCAGTTGACCTGAAATGAATAGTCAAAAATCAATTTATTGATCCCTTTATAAGAAAAAAATGCTGCAAAGGAGATTTGGATTCCCTACAACATCAGGCAGAAAAGTACTTTTTGCCTTTTTTTCAAAGTCCAGAGACCTAGGCAGTTCCCAGCCAGCATCAGAACTCTCTGCAATGGCACAGATTCATTTCACAGTTGCGGCAGCCAGCAGTGACCAAGGGAAAAGCAAAGGTATAGAAAAGGGGCATTTTATTTCACATATGATTGTAGGTACAAAGCCAAGGATATCCTTGTTTCCATTGCATTTCTCATTCCTTCTTGCTTCCTGAGGATAATGTATCTATTTCAATAAATAACTGTTTTCCCACTCTGATGTGTTAAAAAATGGTATGCTGCTGCAAAGGCTATCAGAATATACAAGCTTTCTCTTCCATGTCATCTTCCCAGTCACTACTACATTTCTTTACAGCTCCCTCTTTCCCTGTCCTCAAAATGCTACTAGAGTAAGGTTGCCAGTCCCCATTTACAGCAGCCTCCAGGATGCACTTGCAGCAGATATAGTGTGAAGCTTTAAGGTATTTATTTCTTCTTTCCTTGAAACTGAGAAATAAAAGAACAGCCCAACATTACCAGGAAACACTTTACTTCAATTGATGCATTAGATCACAAATCAGCAAAGCACTTCAGTATATGCTTTGCTGTGTAAAGCTAACCCTGTGTAAAAGTTTGTCTGAACAAAAGTGATCTGCTGGGATACAACTGCCTGTAAAAGCCCATGCATCCAAAGTCTGATGATCCAGAATTTAGAAAGTAAACTCTAGTCTGTTGCTAACAGCATCTATCTTATGTCAAGCAGAGGGATCAAGTTCTGCAGCTCTCTCCAAACACCTCCCAGAGCTAGCTGCTACAGGCTGGACATGCTTCTGTGAAAGCTAAATTAAATTCATATAATTGGGAAACCATTAGAGTTGACATTTAGCTATCTGCTCCACAGATGTGACAAACTGACCAGGAAAAAAAAAAAAAAAAAAGAGGAAAAGTAACACTATCCCAAAACCCTTTCCTCCACAGGCAGAGCTTTACAGCAAGGGTCATTATCTTCATCTGAGTGAGCAGAGAGGCTGAGTTGTTCAGCCAAAGTCTCCTAAACACACCAGCAACACTTGGAAAGGTGTGCATGTTTCTCAAATCACATCCTTGCTCTTTAATTAATGAAGAAATTCCTATTTCTTTACAGGGAATGCCAGCTTTGGACACCCACACAGTTCATGGATCAAAGTGCCTAACGCATACTGCTGCCATCAGGCTTCCGGGCTCCACGCAATGCCGAGACAGCCTTTCTCCTTCAGCGCAGGATGGGACACAGCTGAACGAGGGCTGCAGGTATGCAGGACAGTGTAAGAGACGAAGGAATTGAGAGCAGCCCTGTGGAGAAGGACCTGGGGTTACTGGTGGATGAAAGGTTGGACATGAGCCAGCAATGTGCGCTTGCAGACCAGAAGGCAAATTGTATGTTGGGCTGCATCAAAAGGAGCATGGCCAGCAGTTCGAGCGAGGTGATTCTGCCCCTCTACTCTGCTCTGGTGAGACCCCACCTGGAGTCCTGCATCCAGCTCTGGAGCCCTCAGTACAGGAAAGACATGGACCTGCTGGAGAGGGACCAGAGGAGGCCACATATATGGTCAGAGGGCTGGAACAGCTCTGCTATGAGGTGAAAGATGGGGACAGGCTTTTTAGCGGGGTCTGTTGTGATAGGGCAAGGGATAATGGTTTCAAAGGAAAAGAGGGCAGATTTAGATTAGAGATAAGCAAGAAATCTTTTACAATGGGGGTGGTGAAACACTGGCCCAGGTTGCCCAGAGAGGTGGTAGATGCCCCATCCCTGGAGACATTCAGGGCCAGATTGGACGGGGCTCTGAGCAACCTGATCTCATTGAAGATGTCCCTGCTCATTGCAGGGGGTTGGACTAGATGATCTTTGAAGGTCCCTTCCAACCCATACTATTCTGTGATTCTGTGTTGCAAACAACAACCCCAGTGATGCAAGCGAGACACAAGACAACTGGCAGGCTTACTTGCTGGAATCCACTTCTGGCACTTCTCACAGTAATAGGACATCTCTTCCATCCAGGATGCATCACCTTCATCGCTGTTCAGAGAGTCCCCACTCTGGTCGTGTGATAAGTCCACTGAAGCCTGGTCCTCAGACTCAACAATCAGGAGGGTCTCCCCTTCCACCTCACCCTCCTCCAGGCCCTCTGAGGTGGAGGTTCTGGTGGCTTCATCATCGTGGCGGCTCAGCAGCCCACTCATGTGAACATTATTAGCCATCTTAGATGGTGTTTGTGTAACAAGGAGCTATTCCTCCCCACATTGACAAGTCCATCCACTCTGGATGTGTGTGCTGTCTCCACAGTCAAAGTACCAATGACAGACAAAATGTTTTGTGTCCACCCTATAGCTTTTGGGACTGGATTATAACCTATACAAAACAACAGCCTTTCACAGATTACCTCTTGCTTGCTTAAACATTTGCAAGTGGTTAGACACTGATATTCTCCAAATGTCTTTAATCAAACCTCTGACGACTCAGGATTGTGCCTAGGACTGGTGGGACCCTTTTTCCATTAGCTCTTTGTCTCTTTCTTCCATAAGCTGCTTTGTCAAAGCAATCTGCTCTTCTAGCAGGCGAATATTCTCCTTTTTCTGATTTTGACGCTCAAGATCTCGGAGAACTCCACTGTGCAGCCTCTGAAAACACAAGGGACAGGGTTGGTCACAGCCTCTTGGATGCTGAATGTGATTAACCCCCACCCAGCTCTAATCCCTCCTGCAGGGCTGTTCACCAGGCTGGCTTTGCAAGTCCTCAGTCCTCTGCCACCACCTGTAGCCACAGCCACTTAATGTGGTTTGAATCTAAAACTACAGGAGCTGATACTCAATATTAATAAGCTTAAGGTACTTCACCAAAAAGCGCTTTGTTTGCACTCATTTCAGATGGGTGTGTTTACTAAGTGGTAAAGCTATCAAGCAAATAAATGCTGTGCACCCATATTTCCTATGGTGTGCAAGAGGGATGCGATCTATAAAATCCCGTTACCTCTGCCCTAAATCTTTACCAAATTGAGCTAATCTCCTCAAAACTTCTCTGCCTGGAGAGAATTTGGTGGCAAATTGGAAATTATTTTAAGAAAAACTGCCAGGTGTCTTCTGTTTCTTTCTGCTCATGTCTTATTCTTAAAAAATAATCTTGTAAACTCTTGCTGCAAGGCTGATCAAAGTCCCACAGCCTACTTTTGCCAAGCTTTGGAAAAAGCACTGCATTCAAAAAATATCCCCTTTACCTAAAATGTTTATTATAAATAATATGTGCAACACACATCAGCAGTTTTCTAGCTGGTGGGTAAGCCCCCAATGGGTATAAAAAGCCCTAAGAAAATCCCAGCTACTCTTTGTTTCCTCCATATACTTTTCTCTCTCTGCTACCTGGAAGGGTTTTATTCACTCTGATAATTAGCTGAAATATTTAAACTTTACTTTTCACCAGAGGAATGCAAACTAAGTGAAACCAAAACCAGTGACGTGGATTTGGGTGGGGAAAAGGAGGGGAGGGACAAGCTGTGAACCAGCTGCTCTACTCCAGATGTGCACATCTGGGGAAGGTGGGCAGCAGAGCGATATGAGTGGCAGGGTGATGAGATCAGACATGGGATGGAGGAGTTGGCAAGGCTGACACTAACTAAGGAAGGAAACAGGGACCATGTGAAGCATGACATCGGTTGTGCACGTGACAGCTGATATACGGTTCCCTGGCAAAATCGGCCAACCAAAGTGTGTGCTGCCACCATCCTCCAGCTCCATGCTCCCCAGGGCCAGACAGCTCAGCCAGCAGAAAGCAACTCTCTCCCGTTTTTTTTCTTTGCAAAGCAAGACATACTCTGCTGATTTAACTCCCCGAGCTGGCTAACCAAAGACAAGTGCTAGTGCAAAGGAGAACATGGGATGCCCAGTCCACTTTGGTGGTTTGACTTGAACTCCTTGGGCAGGCGATATGCTTTTAGATATTCAGACCAGATTTCAAAGCAATAGTCAGAAGCTTATCAGATAATATGGTACATGAGGACAGAAACATTACACATGCATAGAAGAAGTTGAAATTATTTTTGAGAGCTGAGAAGCTTAGTTTAGTTAAAGCATTATCTACCTGCCTAACTTACCAATTCATGCTCAGGTTGGATTTAGGAATGAGAAAGTCTCCCAGGTAACAAGGTTAGCCACTAGATACTGGAGATATGAATAATTACTAAGCCAAATGGAAAAAAAAAAAAAAAGGATTAATAATTTATTTGACCTGTTTGAATAATGCAAAAATGCACCTGCAAATAATTTATTTGAAAGCTGACCCTAAAGTCATTTTAGAAGATGTTTGTGATTATTATTTGACAAGTGGGGTTTTTGACATTGTTTGACAACAGGGGTTTATTCTTCATCTAGAATGCAAATAACTGCACATTTCAAAGGGACTTATTTCTCTTGTCAAGATTAAAATAGAAAAGTTTTGTTTAAGAAATATTTTATCTTGTTAAGAAAATACACAGACACATATATCACTCAATAATCAAAACTCTCTCTGGAAATTAAACTAATAAAATCTAATAAAACCAGCTTCAGTCCCCTGAACTCAGGTTACAAATTAGTAATCACTAAACTTCACAAACTTAAAATTTCATTACTATTACTTAATAGCAATAAAGGATGTGAGGAGCTACAATGTAATTGAACAATTACATCAAGAATGTAATTCTTTTTCCTTCAAAAAACACAGCCATTTTGCAACCTTTCAGAAAGATTTCATTTACTATGAAAATGCACAGTTTGCAAAATACACCTTTATAATTTGAGTATCACGAGTGACAAAGAACTATGAAAAAGTTAATCTTCTCACCATCCTCTGTTCTCAGAAGTCAGGCCTGCTTGTCTTCTGCATCAGTTTAGACAAATGTGCAAAAGCTCAATTCACTTTGTACTTGGCATCTCAATTTATAAAAGTCAAAAGTTTATTAATCTGCATAAAGATAAACATGAAATAATCCATACACCAGGACTGCATAATGTCCATGTTACTTATTTCCATTACATTCTCTAAATGACTGGGTTCCTTAAACATGCAGCCATTATTCTCTGACTTGAAGAACTACAGAGAGAAAATCTCAGATTTAATTTATAAAAGATAAACTTTGAGCCTTAGCACTTTTGAACAGTGATTTAAAATTATATTAAACTGATTGCTGGAAAGAAAAAAAAAGAGTTGATCATTTTGGATTTGCTTCTGCAGCAGCAGCATCTTGAGCAATGCTAATATGCCTGCAAACATATACAGATTAGCATCAAATTCAGCTTTTAGGGAGATGACTTCTAATTCTAGAGGACTGGTTTGCAAACTCATCCGCATATGTACAGGTCAGGCACCTCTAAACTCACAAGTTACCTACACAGGGTTCACAGGCTGCGCCTATGCCTGGGTGTTAGGATGGATAGCAAAGAATAGACACTGCATCTGTCCCCCAAAACCCCATAAAGGTTTTGTCACCAACCAGCTAGGTCCTTTGACCCGTCCATCGCTAAGGACACTCAGCAAAACTGTCTATCTGTCAGAAATGGACAGCAGTGACACAAATACCCTCTACAGCAATGGAAAAATATGTTAAAACAGACAGCTGCTCACCGTTGTCTCATGTGGGAAACCTAGAATCTCCACAGGCAGAAGCTTGCAGCAGCAAATTTAATGCTTTAAAGCAATTTGATGTTATTTTGCAAACCAAGCAATAGCTAAAGCATAGAGCAACAGGAACAGGCAAAGGGCAATAAGTCCCTGTTTTCTTCCTAGTATCATTAGAAATATATGAAGCAACCAGAGAGTGTTAACCAGATCAACTCATTGCTGATCCATCACTTTTTTTACTAGAGACATATTTCACACACCAGAAGAATGCGTCCTGTAAACTTGCTGTTGCGCCCTTAATTTACCTGTGTTCTGCATGTGACTTACAGCATCGCCTCTATATACTAGGGGACCACTGTCTTGTTCATTGCTAAGACTGGATCCTGAACAGGTACCCAGCCTTTAGTTTCACATTCCCTCTCCAGCCTGTTGCCCGAGGTGTTACTTCATGACACACAGATGCCATTCTGACAGTGGCATTATTCATTTACCCATAGACTGGTTTATGCCTGCAACCCCTACAGAATATGAACATTTGATAAACATTGATTTATTTTCACAGTCTCTGTATGAGATGAAGGAGAGATATTAGCCAAAGATTAGAGTCAAACACATCCATCTCACTGAAACATCCAAGTATGATTGTTTTCAGAGCATGTGTTGTCCTGCAGCACATGCTCAAATTACAGGTCTCATTTATTTCAGTTGTAGTTTAGGAGCATTTAGCACATATTCCTGCCAGACCTCTGGTGGCTCAAGGCAGATACACTGAATTAACTAGTAATCACCTGCAAAAAGCTGAGCTTAACTGATCTACCCAGCACCTATGTCAGCTCCAGTAGGTGCAGAACCTCTACCCATCCCCACTCGGAGACCAGACTTCCTCTTCCAGCTGCTGTCTGTGCCATTCAATCAATTTTCCAACAGCAAATTAACCTCCCTCTTTCCTTACCCACATCACCCTAATCCTCCAGGATCCATCATTCTCAAGCACTGGCAGAGACAATCTCTTGAGGGAAAAAATTCCTGTAATTACGGCCTGCATCGTAAAGCCCACGCAACAGGCAACTGAGCTGGGCTATGGACTAGCAACCTGACCTTTGATGGTTTGTAACTTCTGACTGCTTCAAACCTTTAACAACAGTCATTTAACATAAGCTCTTTTTGTATGCATTTTCTGGATTTTTTTTGGTAAATAAGCAGGGTGAAATCAGATGTATGTCCTCATATCAGTACCCCTTTGGCTCATTTACAGGGTCTAAACCTGCATGCTCATTGCCCAAATTTCTGTCATGTGCATCTTATCTATTCTGCAATCATGGGACTTTCAGTCCCAGGCAGGATTTCTTTGTACAGGGACCCACTATCATCTGACCTGACACTTCAGGCTGCAGGGCTCTCTTGCACAGGGTGCCTGCCAGGAATTACCTGATTTTTGCGAATGTAGCACAGAAAACTTCCCTGTTTAATTAGCACATGGTATTTCTGTTAGCTTGCACTCTGCCCGTCCTGTCAAATCAAGAAGGGCACCAGGGCAGGCTGCATGGCACAGAACAGCACTGTTGGCCCTTTCACAGGAGGTATTTCTGGAGCCCAGGAAAAGCAGAGCACATGTATTGCCAGAGGGACAAGCACCAGCAGGAAGGCAGGCAGGACAGGGGAGAGCCCTGGGAATGCTGCCAGGGTGGTGCCCTTTGGCCTGGAGGGTGCAAGACTACATCTTTCCTGCACCCTGACACCCCCAGCGGCTGGAGAGGATGAGGAAATCGCATCCACTGAGCCTGTCCTGCCTCACCCCGAGCTCCTCTAGCAGCCTCTTGCTCCTGAAGGCAAATGCATGGGATAAGGGATAAGGCATAAGAGGGCGGGTGCAGCTACATGAGCATGGAAAGGGCAGATGCCAAATCAGGAGAAGGTGCAGAAGGGGTAGATCGTGGCAACACCAGCAGCAGAGCAGGGGAGGCAGCTCACTGGCTGGGGGCTGCTCTGCAGGCACGGCTATGGCCTCCGGGATGGGCACACCCAAGCTCCCGCAGCCCCCAGCTTCAGGCAGGGGCACACGAGGTGTTAGGACGCTGTGGCTCCGGCTCCCCGCGCTCAGGGCCGGGCAGGCGAGCAAGGAGCAGCAGCCAAACACACGTGGAGCGGCGGCGGGGCCCAGAAGGGGAAGGGGCAAGGGGCGGGGCTGCGCGCGTAGGGGCGGGGCTCCGGAGAGGGCGGGGCTCCGCCCTGAGCCCCCGAGCCGAGCTGACAGGTGAGGGGCGGGGCTCCGGAAAAGGGGGCGGGGCTCTAGCAGACACCTCTGTTCAGGCCTCCAGGTCGGGGGGCGGGACCTCGAGCGAAGAGGCGGGGCCTGTCCTACCGGTGGGCGCGGGCGCAGGGGCAGCCGCACGGGCGGGGCGGTGCCCCGCTCGCCCTCTCCCCCCCCGTCCCGATTGGCGGGCCACTCACCTCCCGCTCCCGCCGCTGCTGGACGTGCACGGCCACCACGGTGGCGGCGGAGAGCAGCGCGGACACAGCCAGCACCGCGCGGGACCGCCGCGACATGGCCGCCGGCGGCACAGGCGGCGCGTGCCGGAGCCGTCCGCTCGCCGCGGGGGGAAGGGCCGGGCGGCAGGAGCCGGTGGGAGAGGAGGCACGCCCCGCCGCCAGCCGAGTGCATCGAGCCAGACCGGAGCAACGGATCGCCGAGGCGGGGCGGGGCCGAGCCGAGCGACGTCCCGTCCCCCTGGGTGGGCGGGGAAGGCAGGAGCGGCGGGAGGGAGAGCAGCGGCTGCCCCGGCCGCCTCCCCTGCCCGGGGAGCGGCCCCTGCGGTTTCCTGGGTTTCCTGACGAGGTCTGGGGGACCCTCGCGCCCCCCGGGCCAGCCGCGGCCCTGCGGCAGCGCCGTGCGCCCGGGGGCTGCGTGCGGCAGCCGCGCCTGCTCGGGGGCCGCGGCGGGAGCCGGTCCCGCAGCCCGCGCTGCGCCAGCCCGCTGACCGGCCCGGCCCGGCCCGGCCCGGCCCTGCCGCGGCTGGGCCTTGATGATCAGAAGTGCCAACACGGGCGGCTAAAAAAGGGCCTTTGCCCCCTCGACGCCGCTGCTGGAGGGAGCGTCCCTGAAAGGGGGAACACAGGCAGCTGCTCTGCCGCCTTTCCCGGGGCTGTTTTCTGGAGCTTCCTGCCGGCGTGCACTTGCATTTTATGTGTGGTTGCAGTTGTGAAAAGCAAAAAAAAGGTATTCTGAGTTCAAGAAAGACGTTTTGCTTTTATTGCATTAAGACCTCCCGTTCTGCACTTTCCTTGCCCAGAAACCCCAAATAGCAAAGGACAAGCAGCTGGAGAAAGCAGCTCTTCAGTTGTTTGGTTTCTTCTCATTGTTCAGTGTGTGGCCTTAGGCCTCGTGTTTCACAGTTTTTTGTGCTCTGAAGACAACATTATTCCTTCCCCGGAGGGCTTTTCCCTGGCACCTCCTCACTTGAGTATCTGAGTGCTTTGAAGACAGAGAAAAATTTGTTCTCAGTGTTCCCGTGCGAAGGCAACAGATCGCTCTCATGAATGATTCTGATGCACCATGTTCAGATGCACTTCAGGCTTCAGGTGGAGGACTTCAGCCTTTCAAGACATTTCCAGTGTAACGCTTTAAAGTAAAGTTCCCCCTGGCTAGCACGGAGCAGACAGAGGCTCATGTCACACTCAGGGAACTTGTCTGCAGTCACTCTGCTGCTGTATCACCCGGATGAGCACAGAGAGGTGCAGAAGCGTGATTCTTGCAGATGTATCAAACAAAAGGGTGTCTAGTGGTGAGGTGGGATATACCACAAGGTCTCTAAAAACCTGGAGGAGGTCAGGGAGCAATCGTTTGCCAGTTCCCACAGTCCAGGGGTAACCAGTGGGTGTGCAGGTAGCAAGCTTAAGCCAACTAAAAAGAAGTTCACACCATGTGTGATCAAGTTGTGGAAGTAATTGCCCCTGGCACTATAGAAGCTGAACTTATCTACAGATTAAGAAAGGAACTGGACAAATTTCTGGAGTGCCCTTGCTGTCTGGATGTTGCTTTTGGCTCATGAACTCCTTAAACCACAAATGAATGGGAAGGTGGGACGTTTATTGTGAAAGGTGTAGGCTTATTCCCAACTCCTTCCTGTTCTTTTTTCTCCAAGGATCAGCCACAGCTTGCTGCCAGGCAGAATGGAGGGGCACACGGAATTTCAAACTCATCAGGTACTGCAGTCCCTGTCTCCAAACTGGGCCTGGATATCTCCAGGTAGAGTTTAGATGAATTACAGAGCGGTTGCTGTGAGGGGATGGCCACGTCACGTCCCCAGCCCAATCTGGAGTGGGAGAGGAAAACCAAATGAGTGAAGCTGATCCCTCCCTGTTATAATCTTTTTCATCTCTTTGCTGAATGAATGTGATTAAAATGAAAGGTGAAATTAGTGGGAATGATAATATTTCAATTGAGTCTAATAGTTTTGCTCACATCAGTGTGTTTACTGTTATTAAGACTTATGCATAAGTGCTTATAATGCATCCAAGGCCGCTGGAGTGCCAAGAACAGGGTCGAGCCAGATGTGTGGCAAATGTGAGCCAGGGCAGTGCCCTTGGCACTGTGGAAGGGCACAGCTCAGCCAAGCTTGAAGCCGAGAGCGTCTACCCAAGCCTGGCATTAATCACCTGAGGGGCTAAAACCCGTGGTGGGGAATATTCAGGCCGTTCTTTCACAGACTGAGTTTCTTCCATGGTGTTCTTCAGGTGTTTCTTGCTCTCCTCTCTTCCCTCCCAAGGGCCAGAGTTTGCTGAAGTGCTCACCCAGCCATGGACCAGATTAACAACTGAGTCTGGCTTAATACCCTGCTGCAGCAACAAGCCAATTTTCCATTTTCTGGCCACTTTTCTGGCTGGGTTGAGTAAGCCCAGCCAGAGGCACTCTGCAGAGGCAGGGAGTGGGGAGTGATAGAGGAGGGAAGCAGGAGCCAGTGGTAATGCTGCTGGGGAAAGCCTTTTCAGCTGGCATTTAGCTGAAGTACAAGAGAGAAGGAGATTTCAGAGTTCCTCCAACAAACACAACGTTGACTGCCCCAGGCCTGTTGCAGAGATGTCTCGTGGGACCGATGGGGTGTGTATGACTGGCAAAGCGATGGTAGCTCCTTGCAAGGAGACAAGCTGTGCTGCTGATGCTCTCAAACAGAGGGTGAGGCAGAGGATGAGATTGTGCTGAGGAAAGTGTGGCTCAGGAGGGCCATTTTCTTTGCTGGTTCTGGTGGTTGCTCCTCACGTGAGGTTTCCTCAAACAAATGTTGTGGCTGCTAATAGCTGGTTCCTGGTGTGCTATGCCCATACCTTTATTTGATGCACTCTTTCCTGTGCCTTGGCTTCTCCTTGGCTGGCCTGACTGCAGCAGGATGCATGTCTCATGGAGACAGGGCTGAGCACCAGACAGGGAAGGGTTGACTCATGTGTGAAGAAGACACCGAAAAGCTGAAGACCATTTTTTCCCCTGGGCAAACAGCTCAGGTCTTTACAGTGATCTTGGATAACAAGTCTGAAGTCAATGCTTAGGGGGCATTTTTATCCTGGTTTCCAAAGCAAATGATGCTTGTGCAACCTCTGTGCCTCATCCACCCTCTCCCTCCCCTTCACACGCTTACACAGGCATTCACCAGCTTCCTTGGTGAGGTTGCATTGCAGTCCTCAGTAAGACTTTCATGTTTATTTGCCCATTCCAACCATTTTGACAGATGTGGAGGAGTTCTGGCTAAGAGTTGTGTAATGAGTGGTTACACCAAGCAGGGGAGCATCCCGTGAGGGGAAGAGGTGGCCGTGTCAGCTCAACTCTGTATTAGTCACCAGAGAATCCAAAAAACAGTGCTCAGTTGCAGCTTGTTGTAGCAGGTCACCAGTAGCCTAAAGAAAAACCCTGCAAAATATGAGAGAGGATGGAGATAAAGTTTGAGGTGATCTTGTTCCCAGGTTCACAGCCTGAACCACAGCCCCTTGCCCGGCTTCATTTCTTACCTGTAATGTGTGGAACCAATCTCTCTTCTCAAACTGCAAACAAACAAATAATAAATCCATAACATATGTTTTCATAAAGCTTTTGGGGTGTTTTTATAGGAGTTTTGATGAACTAGATGTCTTTCCCCCTTTGCAGAGCCGGCTCATGCACGTGCAGGCTTGCGTGCTCACACTGGCAAGTTTGCACACACCTGGGGCACTCCACCAAGACACAATGGCTCAGCTACCTGTCAGAAAGAAGACCAAAAAAAAGCCAAAAGTCAATCTAAACCAAGTTCCCATCTGCTTCGTGAAGCCGCTGGAATCCAGCCTGGAGATCCCAGCACAGTCAGCCCAGCCCAGCTCTCACAGGCACTGCAAGGGGGCTGCCCCGGTACCCGACCACTCTCTCTGGCACCTTGGCCACTGGCCGGGGGTCTGGGCATGCGGTGGGTGTGTGTGCATGTGCCTGCACACCATCAGCCAGACATCTCGGGATAGGTATGGAGAGGACCACACGGGAGAGCCCCCGAGGAGGGCTGTGCTCCATGCCTGCTGCTACTAGCATTGATTTTCTTATTGTGGAAGCGCTAAAGTGAATGGCTGTGTCGTAAGTGCTTTTTTTCTCACCGTGATGCCTTTTCCACTTTGAGAAATGTAATTATCCCCCCCAATAGCTGCAGAAATGTTTGCTGCAGTGTAGGCGTTGTCCAGGAGTGGTCAGACAGTGAATGTTTCTATCGGATTTGCTGAGGGGGAGGTCATATTGTCTGTATTCAAAACCTAGAAACATGCTGAATTAAAATGGAAATGCAGTAAAGGTTTTGTGTCCTCCCTCTGTAAATAAGAGGTAGGGCTGCTAAGGGCTTCTCTGTGCAGAGACTCAAAAAATAATTTAAGTTAATGAAATGCATGTATTAAAAATGCCTTGTTTTGACCAAGTTAGCTTCCTCTCCAGGCAGGTGGAGGTATGCCTGACTTGAGCGAGTTTTATTTTCTGATGGGTACAACCGAAGTGACAGCCACCCCAGCTCATCCCTCCAGCATTTGTACAGGGGCTCCATCAGCCTCTGACCCGCTTTCCCCAGCAGTTTGGATGAATTTTGTTGCTCCTCCCATGCAGACAAGCCCCAGGGTCCAGACAAGATCTTCCCAAGGGGCTGGAAGTAAATGAGTCTGATCATCCTGAGATTTTAATGATGGAGAAAAGATAAAACCAGATGAGGCAAACCCTTCTTTTACTCCTTTTGTGAGCAAGGGAGCATTGAAGCTTTCCTTCCATTTGTAGCCTGCAAAACAGTTACTTTAGATTTGAATTTCCCCGTGCACTTCCTCCTTCCAGCTAGGAGCACAGGAACCTGGGGCAGCCGCTACATGAGCCCTGTGGGTTTTATAGCTGGGTGATGTGTGGTTACACGTTAGCCAGCCAGCGCTGGCGGTGAGCGCACCAGCAGGTCACCTCCAGGTAAATAAACTAAGGTGTGGGCTCTGCTGCTGCTGCTCGCCCCGCCGTGGCCTCATTTCACCCTGACCAGAGGGTGCAACAGGGCCTCTGTGTCCACAGCCACTCCAGGCTCCTTCTCCAGCACTGCCATGACAGGGGAAGAGAGGACAGAGGTCTGGATGCTGGCCCCCACCGTCTCGCCATGCTTTTCCCATGGCACAGCTTGTCCGTACCCTTCATTTTGGCGTGCTGCAGCAGGTACCCGACCCGGGGAGCTGCACGCCGGCTCCGTCCTTCACGAGCTTACCCTGAGTGGGGACGGGTAGTTATACAGGCGGAGGCCAAAGTCTACCTGCAGAGCAGTAAGGGGAGGATGTAAACCCAGCACTTTATAATTATATTGGTGGCAATCGCACAGACCCTTGCCCGTGGATGGTGGGAGGCAGGTATTGCAGCAGCACTGTCAGGAGTCGAGAGCAGAGATGCTTATGGGCATGGGGTTGTTTCTTGGTTGTTTTTTTTTTGGTGTTGTGTTTTGTTTTGTTTTGTTTTCCCCTGGCAAACATTGTAAAAGGCACCAGGAGATAAAAATCCTTGTGAAAAAGAAAAAAATGTTGGTGAAGTAATTCTGCAAGCAATTACCGCGTAGTTCACATGGCAAAGTTAAACCTGACCCAGCGCCAGGGATGCTGCAAGAGAGAGAGGTGTGTGGGTCCCTGGCCCACAAAGCTGGGGGGAGCCCTGCAGAGTGCTGCACCCCTGGCTCCCCCCCTCCTAGGTTTCCCTAGGGGGAGGAGGCTTCTTGGGCTGTGGCGGTGCAGCCGTGTGGGGAGCAGGGAGAGGAGGGCTAACATTGGGGTTTGGCCCCAGCTGGGTGGGTGAGGAGGAGACAGAGGCACCCATGGGTGCTGCAGCTGGCACTGAGCACCCCCCCCCCCCCAAGTTGTCAAACCACAGCTGTAGGGAAAGGATCCTGGCTGGAAGCGGCACTGCTGCACTCCCTGGGTGATTTCACAGGCAGTGCGCACGTATCCCCATGTGTAACTCATCCCGGGCACGTTGGAGCACATCCTCTGCCATAGCGCAAGTGGGACGGGCAGGGACCCTGACAGCAGTGCTAGGTCCCCCCTGGTTGCACCTGTGGCACCAGGACAGGGAGTGGGAAAGGTCCAACTGTAACGTGGCAGCATTTGAACAGGGGGTGGGACATCCTAACCCATCCTGTGGCCTAGCTGGGAGCACATTTGTGCTGGGTCTGCTGTCAGCAGTGCCAATGGCCAAGACTGTCCTGGCAGTCCTCCTGGTTGGAGGGGAGCTGAGAGGAGTCCAGATGGACTTCATCTTCTCTTCCTACTACTGCCAAAGCCCCCAGGGAGCTGCACTGCCAGGGCACCTGGCCAGGGGTAGCAGTGGTGAGACCATCCCTGAGCATCCAACCTGAGACAGTTATTCCTTCCTCCAGCTCATCATTGACTCTCTGTGACCTTATCACTGCTCCATCACGCTATTAATCTTCCCATTCCCCGCAAAAGGAGAGGGATGGCAGGGACAGCACCTACTGCCCAGCTGGCCCGGCCCCTTAAAATGGTAAAGAGATGTATAAACCCTGTATGCATACAATGGGGTTTATGGCAGCAGTCATCTGGCAGGAATGAGGAAGCCTTGGGGGCCACAGAGGTGCCATTTGTCCTTGGGGAGGGGACAGGGGATTTTTTACCACGAGGTCTGAGCTGGGAGAGGGGTGGCAGAGCTGGCAGGACTTGCAGGATGGGGAAGCACAGCCCCGCATGCAGTGCAGCAGTTTATCAGCCTGTGCCAGCTGTGAGAAGCAGGGATTTTAGAGGTGTTATGAAAGTGCTCTTGTTATTTTTAGGAACCTGGGAAGGGACTGGCTGGGTCAGACCCCAGCTGTGGCTCATCCACCTTTTTTCCACTGGCACCAGCCAACACCTGCCTTTTCGGGGAGAGCTTTCCCAGGCAAGGTGAGCAACTGCTGACTTCCTACCCCTGGATAAAAGGTTGTGGTCCCAGTAATCTAATAGGACAGGCTGATCTTGCCCAGCAGCTGGGCTTCATGCTCCTTGCTTGAACTCTCAGCCTCTGTGAGCACATGCAATACATCCTCATGGGCAACACATCATGTTAGAAGTGCATCCCAGCAGCAGGACACCCTAACAGCAGCATGTCCCAATGTGCAGCATATCCTGACAGCAACACATCCCAACAGCAGCTCATCCTGATGTGTAGCGCATCCTGACAGCAGTGCATCCCATTGGCAAGGAAAATGTGTCTTTTCCAGGGCAACGCCTTCTGTTTGCATAAGTCACCCTGCTCAAGCAGGCATCATCTGGGCAGCAAAATGGGAGCATAGAGATGTGGTGGTGCTAAGAGTGGAGCATAATGCAAGGAATGGTAACATCTCTGAAGGATAAAACCAGCACGTGGGTTTTCAGTGGTTCAGCAGTAGCTGAGGCTCCCTTGGGAGTCAGAATCAGGCCCACAGGCAGGAAAGCTGCTCACCTTCATGGGTGTTGACACCCTCTCTGGAGGGACCCACAGAGCCAAATCTTTCCCTGACCTGTCAGAGAGAATCAGAATTGTTTCGGTTGGAAAAGAACTTTAAGATCATCAAGGCCAGCATAACCTAGCACTGCCAAGTCCACCACTCAACCGTGTCCCTAGGAACCTCATCTACATGTCTTCTAAACACCTCCAGGGATAGTGACTCCACTACTTCCCTGAGCAGCCTATTCCAATGCCTGACAACCCTTTCTGTGAATAATATTTTCCTAATATTCAATCTACACCTCCCCTGGTGCAACCTGAGGCCATTTCCTCTCATCCTACCACTTGCTACTTGGGAGAAGAGACCAACACCCTCCATGCTACAACCTCCTTTCAGGTAGTTGTAGACAGCGACAGGGTCTCCCCTCAGCCTCCTTTTCTCGAGGCTGAACAGCCCCAGCTCCCTCAGCTGCTCCTCATCAGACTTGTGCTCCCTTCACCAACTTAGTTGCCCTTCTTTGGACATGCAAAATCCAAAACACAGGTCAAAACCAGTGGCTACCACTCCATTTCTTCATTGTTCATGCAGTTGATGGGTTTGGAGTGCAGAGAGATGTCTCTGGTGAAAACATCAGAGAAATCCTAGGGATTAAGGACCACCACCACCAGCCACTCGTCGCTGAAGGCGCTGGAGGGGCTCTGACTTGCATAGATGCGGCTTTTGGAGGTTAGAGCACATGTGGATTCACTGGTATTTAATAAAGGCTGTGTGTGTGATGTATTTTTAAGCACTGTGGGAACAGTAAGAGAGAGTAACTTGCTGTCTTCTGTGTATCTACCAATTTGCAGGAAACTCCTGGGATTTCACTACCTTCGCAACTTCTGGTGCTGTATCAGGTTCAGTAGGAACACACCAAAGTTCCCAGCGAGAACAGTGGGCACACAGTGAGATCACAGGAAACCAAGCAACAAAAATAAGTTAGGCAGTGTGAGAAAAGATGGGGAAGGGGCTTCAAAGGGGCTTCTAGAGCAGATGCTCATGTGGTCATGTTTCTATGGCAGAGTCTGTGAGCTCAGGGCTCTGCTGACCACCTTGTGAGAGGGGACGTCTCTCCAAGGGGGTCACCTCATCCTACCAGAGTGGTACTGGACCATGTGTGAGGATGTGGGGGGCATGGATCCTCCAGCAGCTTCTTCCCCCAAGCCTCAGAGCCGTAGGTGCCACCAAGGAGGGTGCTCGGGGATGCCAGTGGGGTCTGACATATCACAGGAGAATTTGGGTGCCGTTTCCATGGGGAGGGAGCAGGACTCCGAGGCTTGACGGGGAGCGGTCCGGCAACTTGGGGTGACGCCGGGCGCCCTGAGGGAGCAGAGCCGCAGCGAGTGGGTGGCTGCAGAGACAGCGCCAAGCAGGCGGGAGGGAGTGGGAAGAAGCGGAGGTATCGGTGGAGAAAGACAGGGAGACGCTGGGAGTGGCAGGGGCCGTGGGAGGCAGGGAGACAGGAGCCTGGTGAGTCAGCCTGGTGGGGTGCTTTGAAATTCAGCAGGGAAGCACAGGCAGGGCAGGTTCTGCCACAGCCTGGGGAGCCATCTTCCCCCAGCTGGCACCCTCTTCATCCCTCCTTCCCGGCTCAGCCAAGGAAAGCAGATTGCCTCCAAACCAGGGTGGCTTGTGGAGCCACTGCTCTCTCCTTCCGAGATAACGCTGGCATGGAGCCACCCTGGCTCCATCCGCTGCAGTGAAGCGGTTCCTCATCTAACCAGGAGAGCTGCCAAAATGCCAAAACCGGGCTTGGAAGCAGAGTTTTCCGGTGACCAGGCTTGGCCCCATGGCTGGCAGCACAGGGAGGTGTTGTGCAGTCATGACCAGGGCAGTAGCTTTGCTTTAGATGTTCGAGCAATGCTCACATCCCCCTGACCTCTGGGGGACTGTGGGCCAGTATTCACCCAAATGTTGGCATTGGAGGTGCTATGCTTAGGGTGGGAACCTGCCCCCAGAGGCAATAGCAAGCCCCTCTGGCAACACATAGTGTGTGCGTGCAAGAGGCTGCCGAAACCCGGCTGAGTCACACCTGGTGCTGCAGGTGTGCGAAGGGGCGCAGTGTAGGGTGGAGAGGAGCAGCCACTGAGAGCACATCAGCTCTTCACAGGCAGATGCTGAGCTGGGAGATGAAGGGCAGAGGTCTGTCTGGGGCTGGAAGCAACATGTGCCCTGGGTGAGAGGCTTTTTTAAAAGCAGGGGACCTTTCCTCTGTGTGCTGCTGTGGGCTTTCAAGCTGTGGTCCTCAGATGTCCCCATGATCCTTCTGGGAAGAACCTACAGTATTCTGGACCTCCACTAGAAAATTCAGGGAGGCAGCAGGCTGTGAAAGGCTGTGGAGGAGATACCCTCCCTTGTTCCCAGCTTGTCTAGGCTACAATGGGAACATCTTCCTTCTGCAAACCCTGTAACGTGGCTGGAGTGTGAGCCCAGGGCTCCTGCTGGTCTTGTGGCACCTGTTCCTGGGTGCCAGCATGGGCTCCATGCTCACCACCCTGCCTCATGTGGGGAAACATGGAGCTTTTCATGGAAGGAATGTCACTCTGGGATGCCTCTGGCAGAAGACTGGGCAACCTTTTGGCATCCAACCTCTTCCCTGACTCTCCCAAAACACCTCTGGGATCACTGTAGGAGTTTGACAGCCGGGGGGTGTCAGCTGGTGTTTCAGGCACACTGCAGACCACAGAAGATGAAGGTTCGTCTTCCCAAGGATCTGAAGCTGTGGCCTCTCTTGCATGGTCAGTAAACTCAGATTTATCATCTTTGCTGGGAGCCAAAGACCAAAAACTGTGCTGTTGCATTGCCAGGCTCCTGTACCAGCCAGGGTCTCATCTCTGTCCAGCCCAGTTTGGCTCAAAATTATGAGAAATCACTGGAAAAGGGACACTGTGTGACTGCTCTCAGCCTTATGTGCAAAGCATCCCTACGTATCATCTACAGGTGTACCTGCTGGTGTCCCTTCACGTCCCTGCAGGAGGGGTGATGGCTGGGGGCAAGATCCCACCAGGGGCCAAGCATGAAGGTCCCTTTGCTGGATTCTGAGCTAAAAGCCCAGCTCAAAGACATGGCCATGGCATTGCCTTTCAGCAGTGTTCTGCTCTGTCTGGCTGAATGATCAAACCTCTATCCCTGCCCAGGCTGTGTCTCTCTGCCATGTGGGCACATGCCCGCTTCTGCAGCTACACAGTGCTGATTGAGGTGAAATGTAGCCAAGACAAGAAGAAGAAAGGGCACAGCTCCCGGGGAGCACTGGGCAGCTAAAATATTCCCTAGTCACAGATAAAATTGAGTTGCCATCTCCCAAGCAGTGGACATGTGCCTTTGCTTACACCTCCTTTACTGAGCATCTCTCCCTCTGCTCTGCTCTTCTCAAGCCCAGCTTCTTCCCTCACTCTGTACACCCAGGTCCCTGCCCCCAGGCACTCCTCCCCCACTCCCTTCTAGATGCTGTACTGACTGGGGCAAGGCTGGTGGAGAGAGGAATCCTCCAGAAGGGACAAGTTCCCCATGTCCCTTGCATACAACCATTGATCCCCCCACCACCTGGGGTGGGTTGGGGAAGGAGCTGCGACTGCGACAGTGACACATGGCTGATTCATTGCTCGATCCAATCTCTCCCCCAAATGACGAGAGTCAAATGAAGCATATTTTAGTAGTCAAATTGTAAAGATGGCTCTTATTGTTGTTTGACCCTACAGGGTATTTTGTGTACTTAATTTGATTTACACCCAAAACATTAATTTAGTGTACTAGATTTTCTCCCACACCCAAGTAATGCTGAAAATTAAACAGGATCCTACAGAAAGGTTTGTGCGCCATTATCTTGTTATCATTGTTATTTAATGAGTAATTACAGTGCTCGAGCTGTGCATGCAACATTGCTCAAGCAGGTATGTGGAGAAGGATGCCAGCCCCCCAGTGACATGTCCATGGCATCATGTGTGGCTCCTTGCAATGGTGTTGGTGGGGGCATGCTATGAGCATGCTTCCCAGGCTCCTCTGGGTTAAAAAATACCAAGGAATGGTATTTTTAGGAAAGGCAGCATCATTTTCTTCTGGGCTATGGTCACACAACACTAAGGTTTGGTCAGCATTCTGTATTTCCACCTGCTAACTCAAGGGGAAGGTAGCCCACTGCTGCTGAGATGCTCTACTCTGTGGAGGTGGTACCTCTCCATCCAGCTCCTCTTACCTTGCTGAAGGCTGCAAGACCTTCTCTTCACCCTGTGCCTCCAATGGTTCTGGGCACACCACAACCCTGACCACTTGTGTCAGGCCTCCAGAGCTGATAATAATAATAATAATAATAATAATAATAATAATAATAATAATATAGTTCCTTATTGAGCTGTGCATGTAGGTGCATGTCTGATTTGGAGCACCCCAATTAAATGTGTGGTCCAGGACCTCGCTAAATGGGAACCTCAAAAGCAACATTTGAAAAAGACAAGACATTAAAATAGTCACAGAAAACTCTTGGTTCAGGAGTGCTGTGATTAATGTCATTTGCTACCTCTTTCAGCTTGAAAGACAGGGAGTGGTCAAAATAAAAGAAACCTCAAGTTGAAAGCATTGAAAAAAATCAATTAAACCCATGTACCTTCATTTTGACTCGAAGCAAAATCTCAGACATAACACAGAAATTACATAGCCTTAAAGAGAAAGAGAAGTTTTAACGTGTGGTATTGCTGAGGTATTGCCCAAAGGCATGCTGAGGTGGCTTCTCCCCTGGTACTTGCAGAGACTGTAGACTCTCTGCAGGAGCAGAGGGAACAAGTAGGTGTCCCCAGCCCACTCCATCACTCTCAGAGATTGTCCCATGGGTGAAGGGTCAGGGCTTAAAAGCCATCCTGGAGGACCAAGTGCAGAGTAGTGGGGAAAATCCTCTGCTGCTTCAGCCTGTGAGATGAAAATGTCTGCACCTGAACATTGGTCTGGTAGACCCTCCTGAAAGGGGGTACAGCAGATAGGGCTGCTGCGGCTCCCAGCTGGGATTTTCTTCCTGGAAACACCAATTGCTTTGGGATGCTCAGACTGGAGGACCTCTCCAGCGTGTGACACCAGGTGTGGGGGTCAGGGCTGGGGATCCTCCATCTCAGCACCTTCCCTGGGACTCCAGCCGCTCCTACTCCTTCAGGCAAGAGCTCGCACCAGTTTGCCCCTGGATAAAGTCTCCAATGGTCCCAAAGTGGTGGTCCTTGCCCCAAAGAGTTACTGAGGATGTGCATTAAGCAGAGCTCTTTCATTTGGCCATGTTTGATGGTGCATCCTTTCCAGAAGCTCCAGACCCATTAAATCTTTGTCTCAATGAATGAAATCCTGAAACTCCCATCTGTTTACCCTGGCCTGTGCTTTGCTCTTTGGGAGGAAAGCAGCAACCGTAGAGAAGAGCGATACCATCTGAAAGGCCTCTTCACACAGGGAAAAAACTTTCTGTGCTCAGCCCCATGAGCCTCCACAACTGCTCCAGCCTGGTCCTGGCTCTTCTGCAAGGATGTGCTCAGGGAGGAGGCACCAAGTGCATTTCTACTGCAGATTGAATAGTAAGCGTGAGGTGGGAGAAGGCACCCTTGAATTCTGTTAAATACCTGAGGACACACAGACTTCACTGTGCTTGGAGGCTTTCCAGTGCATTTTTGTGGGTTTTCTTCTGTTTCTCATGCTTCCTTCCCCCCACCTCATCCTCTTCTATTTTGTTTCGTTTCCACTTAGGGAAGAGGAGGAGAGGACAAGAGGCAAATAAAAAAAGAGGGGAGGGAGAGAAAAGGCTGAGGCTGTGACACGTTTTCCATTTTAAATCAGTGACTGAAACAGAACAAAACCTTTAAAAAAACACCAAACAAACAAACACCCCCCCCCCAACAAACAAACAAAAACACAAAACCAGAAGAAAGGCTTGTCATTAAGAAAAATAATAACAACAACTTTCCGTCTGCTGCTGCCCCGAGGACAGCTCAGCCTCTTCCCCGGCTCCCTGAGGAGCCTTCCCCTCCGCGACCTGCCCCGGGGGGGCCCTCAGCGCAGCCCCCCGTGGGCGACGGGACGCGCACTGCGGGTGGAAGCACCCCCGGCACCCCCTGGGCGGCGGGCGGGCAGCTGGTCCGGCCGCACCGGGGTGGCCGCCAGCGGGGCGGCGGCGGCAGCGCTCCCCTCCCTTGTCTTTTTTTTTTTTTTTTTTTTTAATTTTCAGACGTTAAATTCTTTTGCAAACATTCATGCCTTAGGAAGGGCTGGAACAAAGCTCAGCTGCTCCAACCGGTCGGACAGGTAAGCAGACTTGTTGACACCGTTATGTTTGCAGCACGCATGCTCCTTCCCAAGTTTCCTGGTGCATTTTTCTATTCCACCTTATGAAACTTTCCTCCCCCCCCCCACCCCCCTTCCCCTCTCCTCCCCTTCCCCTCCCCGCTCCTCGGCGGCTCTGCCCGGTGCGTGCGGTCCCGCTCCCCGCGGACGGCAGCGCAGCGCCCGCGCCCCGCCGGGCTGCGGGCGGGCGGCGGTTGAGCTGCCGCTCCGCTCCGCTCCGTGCCCAGCCGTGCCCCCTGCCCTCGCCATGCCCAGAGCCTTCCTGGTGAAGCGCCGGAGCCCGCAGCCGGCGGTGCGCAGCTGGGATGGGCTGCCCGACGAGGAGAGAGCCGACACCTACATCCCAGGTAGGGCGCCGACGGGCTCCCTCCCCCAGCACCGCTCGCCGCCGGGAGGGAGGGAAGGGGTCCCCGCCGGACCCCAACTCTTGCCCCGGTCCCCGCGGGCTGCGGAGGGGGCGGGCTAGGAAAGGGGCTTTGCCGGGCCGGGAGAGCCCCGAGGGGGCGGGCGGGCGGCAGACCGGGAAGGGCTGTGCTAAACGTCGGGGTGGGGGGGATCGGGGGGACCCTTCCCGCCCAGCGGCGGGGGTGCCGGGTGCTGGCGCCGCCGGGCGATGCCGCTCCCATGCCTGGCACCATCTCCCACGCCGGCGAGCCCCCGGGCATGGGGGGGAACAGTGTGAGTGTCCTAGAAGTTGGGAAACCTCGTTTGCATGAGAAAGGTGGCGGGGGGGAGGAGAAGAAAGGACCCGGGCTGTGTAGGGGGCTGATGTCTTCCTGGCCTTCCCCTCCCCTCCCCTCCTCCTCCTCCTGCCCTTGCCCGGGGTATAACGGGAAGGCGGCGGAGCTGGCTTGTTTGAACTTTGGGACCGTTCGTGTTTGAGTTTCCGATTGCAGCGTGAGCCGAGGATCCTCCCCCGCCTCCCGCGGCCCGCCCGCAGGTTAAACACCGGGGCTCGGCGGCTTTCCCCCGTTGCCACCGCTGCCCCCCTCCCTTGGCCGCGGTTCCGCGATCCCCCTCTTTATCGCATCCCGCCCCCCCGCTGCAGGCGGGATCGGCTGCGTGCTGCTGGGCTACGAGGACAGCTGCAGCCTGGAGAGCAGCGGGAGCAGCGGGACCCGGGACGCGGAGCCCAGCGATCCCCCGACGCCCCAGCCCGCCCCCGGCGACTTGGGCACGGCCGGGGGGATGCTGCTGGACCTGGCCGTCAAGCGCCCCGTGGTCAGGTCGAAAATCAAGGTAACTGCCCGCAACCCTGTGTTTTCTTCCCCGGTGATGGGGCGACCCCACTTGGAGGGCAGGGCACAGCTGCTGGCTGGGACACTGGGTGACAATATTCCCTTGGGCTCTCTCTGCTGGAGGTGACAGCACCTGTCCCACACAAGGAGATGGAGGCCTGTGAGACCAGCTGGCTGTAGGATGGCAGCGGCAGGGCAAGCCTTGTAAGCGATGTACCTTAATCTTCCAGTGCCCTTTGCTTTTCCTTATCCTCGCCTGGGACATGCTGCTCCTGACCTGCTTGGCTCGGGTCCCACAGGAGCTCTGAACCCAGCCAGGAAGGACCAGCCCTGGCAGCGAGGAGTCATGCCCCATGATGTGGGGGTGGATCTCGTTCCTTAATGTGGGGTGTCCTTAAAAGGCTGCATTCTAGGTTGTAGTCAAGGGGAGTTGTCGTGAATCTTCCCAATGTCCCCTTACACTCTTCACTTATCAAGATAGCAGCTAGGAAAAGGTCCTTCTCCAAAGCTGTGAAAGGCCATTACCACCTTGAGGTGTACCTACAGGGCTGGGTGAAATGAAGCAATTATCTGTCCATTAACTTAACTGGAGAGTCTCTCTGCTGCAAGGACTGGGGCTCGTGTTGACTGGATGTCCCTGGGCAGAGCCAGCAAAGTAGAGTGGTAATTTCAGTCCCCAGGCTGAGAAGAAGAATGGTCTTCTAATGGTACTGGACAACCCAAGACCAAGCTCCCAAAGCACGATGGTGATACATATGGGGTGGCAGGACCAAGTCTATCTTTGAACATCCAGGGTTCCCCTCAGCAGAGGCGAGGCCAGGCCACCTCAGTGCTAGGAAAGAGGGGATGTGTTTACCAGTGGCTAGTTAACACCCCATTAAACCCTGGCTGTTTCTTTGCCAGATGGAGCTGTAAAAATTCCCACTGTCTCTGCTGACATCACAGCCTTTCGGCCACCATGTTATTAATCTCATGATTAACACTAGGTTTTCACCCTGCTTGTATGTAGCTGCATGAGTCTTACCTGTTGCCCAACAGATACTTCCCAGCTGCCATCCCCCCTCTAGTTTCACACCTCGTGGTTTTGCAGCTGCCTTTTTTTTTAATCTTTCTTTACAATTTTCCATAGTAAGTGAATGAGTAGGATGGGAAAAAGAAGTGGCTCTTCAGGAAAAAGAAACTCCAAATGTATTCCTTTATGAAGAGCTTTCCCCACTGCTGTTTGACTTTAACCTACTTTGTATAATTTAACCTAGGCTATTAGCACAGTCACAGCGAAACCTCATTTCAGCAGTTGTGTTTTCTCAGCATGCCACAGAAACTCGCCAAAAGCACCACGAGAGCCGATGGACGTGTGCGTGCGGTGCTGCCTGCTGTTCTGGCTTTCCCCTGGCCCAAGAGGCTGGTGGCAAGCAAGTCTGCTCCCCTATGAATAATTAAACTAATAACAAAATATTTGCATCTTCTAGACGTTAAGCCTTCCCTCTGAGGAATGCTCTTCCCAAAGAGCTGAATCATCAGTGTCTCCCTTAGTCAAGTTAGGTCATGGTGTTGGCGCAATATTTTTGGTGTTAGGAGCAGGAATTAGGAGTTTAACCCCTAATGACACTCTGCTGTTAATTAACAAGTCAGAGAGATCAACAGGAGGAGGTAAATGCCATTGTTTCATTCTCTGCTGATTCAGCACAGTGTGCCTGTAGCCTAAGCGCAGGTGCTTATGGATGTAGCTGAATGGGGGTCCCTGTCTCTTGAAGGCATCCAGCACACAGGTTTTGCTTTAACCCCTGGAGCCAAGCTGTCCAACATCTGTGCAAGTCCCAAACCACACACGTTAACAGTCACCCATCTGATTGCAAGGGAAGCGTGAAAGTTTCACCCAGCAAGAATCTCTTGAATGCTTTCACTTTTCATTTTGAATATATCCCAAGTATTCTTAAATGTAACAATGAGCCATCCCTCCTTATTTTGTTAGTTTTCTTTGTTAGTCTTTGTCATGTTGATGCCTGCTCACCCAGTTCTCTTCCATTCCCTAGTTCACCACTGGCACCTGTAACGATGCTACGGTGCATAGCTGCGAGCTGTGTGGCAAAGGCTTTCGCTTGCAGCGGATGCTCAACCGTCACATCAAGTGTCACAGCCAGGTGAAGAGACACTTGTGCACCTTCTGTGGAAAAGGCTTCAATGACACCTTTGATCTGAAAAGACATGTCCGGACCCATACCGGTGAGAACATGTTCCCTGGGGGCTTGCAGACACCTCTGGGTAGTGGGAGTTGGGAGAAGGGGTGGGATGGGACAAAGATGGGGGCTGAGGGTAACCCAGAAATACAATAATACAAAACCCAGGTAAACAACATTTGCAGAAAATAGCGGGGATGTGGTGGAGGAAAGGGAGAGACATGAATGTGGACAGATAAAAGTCCTGGGACTAACAAAATCTGAGGAGAACTAATAAAGTCTGTTAGAAGTGCTATGGTTGCATGAGCTGGCATCCAGGTCTAGTGTAGATGTTGCCGTGTGCTGCCATGCCTGGGTCAGCGAGACTGGGATAACCCACCCAGGAGAACCCACATGTGATAACTCACCTGGGATAACCCACCTAGGGTAATTCATTGCATGTTATTGCGAGTCCAGCAATGAGCGCGGGCAGGCATTGGATGAAAATGCTTTGCCCTCTAGAGGCAACAAGCAGCAGTTTCTTGGATCTTTTTTGGCGAACCTTTCCTGCTGGCTGTCCTGCAAGGTGGGGTCATGGCTTGATTTTGGCACCATCTGGAGAAAACAGAGTGCAGTTCATGCTATGCTTTTTTAGGGAAACTAGATAACACATCTGACTTCTGCTAACTCTGTGCATTGCATCTCCACCTGCTTCAGGCTACCAGCTCCCCCAATCCCCTTTTGGAGCCGTTTCCCTCTGCATATCTGGCCATTCAGATCAGTTTGGCCACTGGTCCTCTACTCGTTGTGTGGGTCACAGCATGGGTTGAAAATCAGGAGCAGTCGGCTGAGAATCAGGAGCAGTGGGTTGAAAATCTCCCAACAGCAGTTCCTGCCCTGGATTGAGGGTGGGTAAAAAAGTTACCTTCAACCTGATCTAGTTCCCTCCTCCCTGCTTGCATCTACACCAGATGTACAGGCATAACTGAGGAAGCTGTCATTTAAGCCCATGATGGCACTGGAAGAATGAAAAATCATCCCTTTCCCTTTTCTGCTTGCTCTTGCTCCCAGGGATGCACTTTCCGTGGCTGCTCTGCAGTGGGTTCAATGCTCGAGCCCACCCCAAACAGCAATGGTTTTGTTTCTTTGATTGGTTGCCTCAAATCCAGCTAAGAGAAGTGCTTATCCTAACTTGGAGCAGGGAGAATGCCATGTTTGAGTTTCGCTTTTTCTTAGTAGAAGTGATGTCTTAAACACATATCAGCCCCACTGTTCCCAAGCAAGGCACTTTCTGGCAGACCAAGCTGCCTGTGCTTATGGAGCTTTGACTTTGCACTGTAGAGCATGCAGAAGATGCATCCACCACATCTCCTGGGCATGTTCCAACTTTCAGATTTGTGGTTAGCTACAGTAGCTGCTGATTATTTGGGCTTGCTCTCCAATGCCCCTTTTTTGGCTCAGGCACCACCACCCAGGTGATCCACCTGGACGCATTCCTGTGCAATCTGGTCTGTGTGAACCTGCTTTAGCAGGTGGGTTGGACTAGATGATCTCCAGAGGTTCCTTCCAACCCCAGCCATTCTGTGATTCTGTGAACTGCTAGAGATGACGCAAGTATGTTGATGGGCAGGAGTTGTTTCTTAGCAGTAGAGCTCACTAAAACAATTCTGCCCATTTGGACGGGAAAGCATTGGTCAGAGCCAATGTTTTGTGCTGTTTTGGTTTGTTTGCAAGGCTTTCATGTGGAAAGGAAAGCTGCTGGCTGTGAGCACGGAGCTGCCACTGGGGTATGGCTGATGTGTCGAGTTGGTGCTTCTGAAAGAAGTGATTTTTTAACCTCTCTGGTCATCTTTTGAGATTCAGAAACTAAATCCAAGAAGGTCTCTGTTCAGAAGCTAAATATACATATATGTTGTGGCAGCTAGACTTGAACTCACTATGCAGGAGTGGAGCTGATTTTGAGAAACTCTGGAAGCAAACAGGGGGTGAAAACAGGGGTGAAAACACACTGTCCAGGAAATGTGAATCTTACGGTTAGATTGTTCCCAAATTTACTAGAAGAAATCTGGCATAACTTTTTCTCCTTTCCAGTGTAAAGCTGGGATGGACACTCACATATATTGTATTTACCCGATGCCTTGGTTCATGGTGGGGGCATGAAGGCTGGCTGCAGCAGCAGTACTAATATGTATTGTGTATTGGTGTGTATCTCTGAAAATGATTGTCTTTTTTATGCCAGAGTTGGTTGCTGTTCAGGAAAGATGGACTATATTTGAATGTTTAAAAGAAGATAAACAGGCTGGAAGTGGTAGTGTGGGCTTTATATTTTGTAGCTACAGGTGCTCATCTACATGTGCTCTACTGACTGGTGGTGTTTCCAGTGGAAATTGTTGTGCAGTGTTTGTAACCAGAGTGTGCAACAGTAGGGTAGTGTCAGAGAGAGTGAGAGCCAAATGTCCCAGTCTAGCTTCATGGCATAAGCAGCATTACACATTAAAGATTAACTAATACACATAGTAAAATCAAATTTTAAAATGTTTCCTAAGTAAAGAAGAAGTTGCCACAGCCCTAATGGGCTGTGCCGTCCTGGCATGACCACCCATGTGCTTGCACTCATGCCTGTGGAGCACTGCTGGTGTCACGAACCAAGGATGGTGGGGGTTTGAATAGCCTTCAGATGAGTGTGACCTTATTGTGGCCTTTTGGTACTTAAAAGGTGCCTGTAAGAAAGATGGGGACAGACTTTTTAGCAGGACCTGTTGTGACAGGACAAAGGGTAATGGTTTTAAAAGAAAGGAGGGGAGATTCAGGGCAGACATGAGGGTGATGAAACACTGGCCCAGGTTGCTCAGAGAGGTGGTAGATGCCCCATCCCTGGAAACATTCAAGGCCAGGCTGGACGGGGCTCTGAGCAACCTGATCTGATTGAAGATGTCCCTGCTCATTGCAGGGGGTTGGACTGGATGAGCTTTGAAGGTACCTTCCAGCCCAAACCACTCTGTGATTCTATGACTGTGTGAGCCAGTACACTGGCATTACCTCCTTTTACAAGACTTGTAAAAATGCAATCAGGATGCTGCTTATTGGAACTTCTGATCAGTTTGGATTTCTGTTAGAAAAATCAGAGACTGAGTGGTGAATTTAGTACAATCCAGTTACAAATTTATAGCCATGTGTATGGACATGTGTGCTTTGTTCTTTTTTGCATGGCACCATAGGACTGATCTTCCACAGGCTCGCGTTTCACCTTTCATTGGGAAAACAGGGGTTTAGGTAAATCCTTGCATCAGTATTAAGGCTGTTCTTTGCTTGAAAAATTACCGAGCTAGTCTAGTAAGTAAAATCAAAACTGGTTTAGGTTTTTCTCAAGTGTCACAAAACCCTCACCTATTTGTCATGCAGGTATGGGCAAACATTGTCCCAATCTAGAAGAAGGGCAACAGGGATGACCCTGGCAACTACAGGCCTGTCAGCTTCACTTCTGTGCCTGGAAAAATCATGGAGAAGATTATTCTGGGAGTTACTGAAAAACATCTGAAAGACAACACAGTCATTGGTCTGAGTCAGCATGGTTTCATGAGGGGAATGTCCTGCTTAAAAAAACTAATTTCTTTCTATAACAAGGTTACCAACCTAGTTGACCAAGGGAAGCCTGTTGGCGTGATCTTTTTGGATTTCAGTAAAGCCTTTGATACTGTCTCTCACAGTATCCTCCTGGACAAGATGTCCAGCACACAGCTGGGTAAACACACAATGCAGTGGGTGAGCAACTGGCTGACGGGCCGGACTCAAAGGGTTCAGTAAATGGGGTTATGTCGGGCTGGTGACCGGTCACTAGTGGCGTTCCACAGGGATCCATCTTAGGGCCAGGACTCTTCAATGTCTTCATAAATGACTTGGACACAGGACTTGAGGGAATACTAAGCAAGTTCTCTGATGACACAAAATTGGGAGGAGCTGTTGACACTCTTGAGGGCAGAGAGGCCGTGCACAGGGATCTGGACAAAATGGAGAACTGGGCCATCACCAACCTCATGAAGTTCAACAAGGGCAAGTGCCAGATTTTGCACCTGGGACATGGTGACCCCGGCTGTACATACAGACTGGGGAATGAGATGCTGGAGAGCAGCTCTGCAGAGAGGGATCTGGGGGTTCAGATTGACACCATGTTGAACATGAGCCAACAGTGTCCCTGGCAGCCAAGAGGGCAACCGTGTCCTGGGTGCATCAAGCACAGCATGGCCAGCCAGGCGAGGGAGGTGATTGTCCCACTCTGCTCTGCACCGGTGCGGCCTCACCTGGAGCACTGTGTGCAGTTCTGGGCACCACAGGATAAAAAAAAAAAAAAGATATAAAACTACTAGAGAGTGTCCAGAACAGGGCGACAAATTTGGTGAAGGGTTTGGAGGGGAAGCCATATGACGAGCAGCTGAAGGCACTAGGTCTGTTCAGCCTGGAGGAGATTGAGGGGAGACCTCATCATGGTCTACAGCTTCCTCACAAGGGGAGGAGGAAGGGCAGGCACTGATCTCTTCTCTCCGGCAACCAATGATAGAACCTGAGGGAATGGCAGGAAGATGTGCCAGAGGAGGTTTAGGTTGGACATTAGGGGAAGGTTCTTCAGCCAGAGGGTGTTGGAGCACTGGGACAGGCTCCCCAGGGAGGTGTCACAGCCCCAAGCCTGACAGTGTTCAAGAAGAGACTGGACAACACCCTCAGACACATGGTGTGAACTGTGGGGTTGTCTTGTGCAGGGACAGGAGTTGGACTCAACGATCCTTGTGGGTCCCTTCCAACTCAGGACTTTCTATGATTCTATGATACTTGGGGGTTGTTGTTAAATTGGTGTTGCTCGGTGGTAAGATGGTTACACTTTATTGCTATTTTGATAATGTTTGTTGTCTGTACTGAACAAAACTGCTCAGGCATTAAAATCACCAGCCAGCCTCTTCTCCCTCCTCCCAGGTAAATGTACATATTTCTTTCATCTTAATGCACTTCTCCTCTAGAACTTGAGCTTGTAATCTCAGTCAATCAAGTGGCTTCTTCTTTAGAACAAAAGCCACCAATGGACATCTGTTATCCTCAGCGTCTGCCGACATCCCCTTGAAACCTAGAATGTTTTTTTGTTCCTAAGTATATCAACCCATTCCTGAAAATTTTAGCCTGAAAGGAAGAAGTTTTGTTTAGACAGATAGTTCCTCAGGCTATTAGCTCCCTGCTGCGAGGTATTTGCTGAATAACTAATATGCCAGAGCATTGCTCATAGCCGGGTCCTTAGTAAATCAGAATGGTAATGGCTGTCTTTTAATGTTGCAGGAATTCGACCTTATAAATGCGAGATTTGCAACAAAGCCTTCACGCAGCGCTGCTCCCTGGAGTCCCACCTGAAGAAGATCCATGGCGTGCAGCAGCAATACGCCTACAAACAGAGGCGAGACAAACTTTATGTGTGCGAAGACTGTGGCTACACAGGCCCCACGCAGGAGGACCTGTACCTGCATGTTAGTAATGTGCACCCTGGAAGCGCTTTCTTGAAGAAAACCTCAAAAAAACTTGCAGCAGTTTTGCAAAATAAACTGAGCCCCGTCCTGCAGAGGAACTCCAAAAATGATGACAAGGATGAATAATACGGTGGATTACAGTGGGCTAAAGGAATGAAGTTTACATATATATATATAGTATTTTTTTAAAAAACAATTTTGAAATAAATCCCTGAAATGAAGGGGACGCTTTTGTTAACAGAACTCTCTTGATGTTGGTAGAATCTCAACTTGAAAGAAATATTCCTATATTCCATGCAAACATCACTTTTTTTATCTGGCCAAAAAAACATAAATGGAAAGGTTGGAAGAGGCGGTCACCTCTAAGATGGAGCATTTACTGAACTGCTGTTTAGGCAACCTGTTTTCTGTTTCAGCTCTACCACATGTCTAAGTGGCCATTGACAAATAAGTTACCTTCCCCCAGTGTATTTTGTAAAGATAATAGCCATTACCTCCCGTACAAATTACTTTGAGAGGTCTGAGTGAAAAGTGCTGTGTAAGAGCAACTACTAGTACATTGTTCTATGCAAAATGATATAAAATGGTGTTAAGAATAGGAGTCCATTGTATCGGTAAATAAGAAAAAATGTGCAAATAACCTTAACTCTGGCCTCCATGCAGTAAAATAATCATTTCTGGAAACATGATCCAAGATGAGCTGAGACTTTTTTAAAGGATGCAGAACTTTTTCCTCCCAAACTTTCTCTACTAGCAAATGGCATTATTCCAGGGCAGACTTACAGTCGTGTTTTAGGTACCTTAAGCTGTGAACTTATTTTATTATATTTAGATTTAAGTGTAACCTTAACAGTCCTGGACTTGTCATGCTCACTGTGGGGATTATTACAAAATCCTTTTAACATACATCAGTATCAATCCAGAAACCCAAAGAAAATAATGACTTGAAGATATGTATTTTTCTGCCAAGATGAAATGCAATTCTATATTTTATGGTGCGTATGTGCATGTGTGTGTTCATTTAGGGATTATTTTTCTTCTTAATGATTAAGCTCATTAATACAACAGAGCAGTGCAAGGCAGTGAAGAGGGACACTTAGCCTGTCTCTGCCTCATGGGATCAGCGCAAACCTGCTGGCAGGAATCTGTCCTCTCATCCGTAACCACTGTCAGTTTAGAAGGCTCCTGGTGAGATGGGAAGGAGGTGGTGATGATGATGAGGGACTGGTGCTATGTGTCTGTGTGTTGAGGACTCACCTTACAGTCCTGCTCCGGCTCTTTGTTGACCCAGGACAACCAGGAGGATAGCCTGTAGGGACTACTGAGTGTGAATTTTGGAATTTAAAGGAAAGGGAGAGGGATGCCCGTACAACTCACGCTGCTGAAAATGCCTGACACTTTGAGACTTGTCAGAAGCTGCTGCAGCCCTTCCTGGGCACTTGAGTGTCTTATACTGGGTGTGACAGGGCTGGGTGGTGGCTTCCTCAGCAACCACAAGCTGCTCTGGTCCAGGCAGGCGCATGTTATTCACCTGGCTCTTAACTTAATGGACACAGCTGCCAAACAGGTTTTTTTTTTTCATCAGTTTAAATGCATGATAATTAATGGATTTCATTTGTAAATTCCCAAACTTCATTTTGTGCTCAAAATAAAGCTGGACACTTGGAGAGAATACACTGTATTCTATATATGTTGAAATAGCTGAAAAGTAACTCACCTAAAATACTGTTATAGCCAGGACCTTCATAATCATTACTACTAAAATGAGAGATTCTGAACGTCTCTGCAGGAATAATTAAAGAGTCTTCTCAATTTGCCTCAGTTTTGTACAGGCATCTGCTTGGGTTTTTGTGGGTAAAAGCTTTTATGAGTTTAAAGGATTTGTAATGATATTAATACTTTATTCAGCACAACTGTTGGTGCTTGGGACCTTGAAAACAGGGATAATAAAGTGATGCTACTGTGTAAAGAACAAACTTCTCATCCTATGTAACAAGAAAATTCGCAGAATGCTTTAATAAATGGGAAGTCCATATGGAAAAAAAAAGCATCTGAGGTAAATTAGAATATCCTTTTTCACAGAAAGAGCTGAAGCTTATGCACTGATCCCTAGTTCTGAGAACATGCCGTTTTTATTATTATTATTATTATTATTATTATTATTATTATTATTATTATTATTATTATTATTATTACGGAATAGTGTAAATAGAAGGTTGCGCACTCTGAGACAAGCATGCATGCTTGCAAATACATGGACAACACTTCCCAGGTGAGAAGACAAGTGTTAACAGCAGATCCAGCCAGTTGTGCTGGTGAGACTCCCCTATAACTCACCAGTGAGGGCTCAGTCATGAAACTTGAGTTCAGCTCCCAGGTGGGACTGGTCACTAAAGTCCATCTGAGCAACGTGACTGGCGTTCACCTCCCTGCAGAGGACTCGTGCTTTACTCTGCTGAAACCTCAGCCCTTGCTCCAGAGCAGTGGAGGTGTGGCTGGAACCCTCCCTAGCTAGCTGGAGACATTTTGTGCGTGTGCGTGCGTGGTTTCTTTTCCCTCCCGTAGCACACTTTACTTTTGATTTCCCTCCAGTATTACTGCCGAAGCATGTCCCTGCCCAAAGAACTACAGACACATCAAGGTGGTCCATCCATGTGATCTTGGTCAAAGAAAGCATCCACGGCAACAGAGAAAAGAAGCGGGTAACAGTACACAGAAGAAAAACAGCTCAGGATGGAGAGCAAAGCCCTGACAAGCTGGATGCTACAGCTGAAGAAACTGCCCTGATTATCTGGCTGTTTTTTCTGCAGATGACAGATATGCCCTGTAGCAGATGCCTTGGGCATGTCTATTGAACAGTCTGGCAAGTCAGTTTAAACTGGGCACAAAGTGAGTTTGAGGTTGCGTGACACTGGCAATGGCCATTTGCCTGTTCGGTTATGGGAAAAAAAATGGTTGTGCCTCTAAAGAAATGTTCCAGAGCTCCAACAGTGATGCCAGAGGCAGACAGACCAACAATGTCCACGGGTACTGCCTGAGGGCTACCTGCCTCCTCCTGGCTGTCCGGTGGTACAGACACATCCAAGACTTAACAACAGGTTTACAAACTAATGCTGCCAGTGACGCTTGCAGCCTTCCTCAGACACCAGGCTTTTGTTAAACACATGAACATGGGGGAAGCCAACAGGTGCCTGCACTGCCCAGGATCCAGACTTGCCCTTATTTACAAGGAGGCAGGATGAGGCTGAAGCCTTACATGGTTCAGAGACAGCTGATGGCTGTATGATGCATTGATGAAGGCAGCAATCCCACCCGAACACTGCCCAACTGCTCCACACTCTCTCAATTTATCTAATCCCAATCACCACTGCAATTCCAGAATGTTTTGTCACCTCCAGCTTCTGCCCAGGGCATCTTCCCTTTTGCTTATGCCCACCCTCCTGGTATCCACAGAGTTATCTTTCACAGAAAATTGACCATGTTCAGTGGTGTCAAACCACCCACTTGCTAAAATTCTGTGATGTGGGAATGTACTTGTAAAACAGGTAGAACTGAGCGCTCACACAGACTTGCTGTGGTTTGTCATCTCTGAACCTGGTTTCGCAGTCTTCATGATTTGTCTGTTTAGATAGAAGTCTAAGCACAGAATAATCACACCATCACCAGACCAGGTCTGAATAAGCAAGTACCATTATAACTGAGTTTCACTGCGCAGGTTTTCACAGTTCGGTGCTCAGAAGGAGCAGAGATTACGCATTACAGAGTTTCTTCAGCAGCAAGCCTGCTCATTGGTATCTTTAGGTATGGTTCTGGCTGATTTTTTAAAGCTTATGGGTTGGCTGTATTTTTATTTGTAATCTGCAATGATATCATGAAAACTTATACATACGATTTAGAGAAAACAAAGAGAATGAGGAAAAGAAGCTTTCCAGGTGTGCAACACACAAAGTAACACTGCCTGACATGATCAAGGCTTATTGCGTGTCTTATAGACATTTTTGGAAAAAACAAAACCAAACCACAAAAAACCACACCCCTCCCCACCCAATCAGCAGCTCTTCATTCCTCAGAAGGCCCTGCTTCAGGGCCACAAGTGTGCTTTTAGAAAGAAACTTACTCACACTGGCAAATGTGATAACCCAACACTGGAGAGATCGTTCCACACAGGGACACTCCCTGTTGGCTCAGCCCCGCAGCAAAGCCAGGAGAGCTCAAGGCAGTTGCAGACTTAGCCTGCTCAGAGCCTCGCAACCTGAGGTACAACACCTGCCTACACCCCCACAGGTCTTTCTTGTGAGGCGTGCAGCCTGTTAAAGAACCTGAGGGAGGAGCCAATAGAAGCAGTTGAACTTCCAACTTCTCAGAAGGCTTGCTGGAAATTTCTAAGTGAATCAGTTACAATTTTGCTCCTTTTTTGCTAAGTCACTTCTGATAAATTATGACTTTATTAAATAGGTATGTTAAATAAGTGTTCATTAGAAATTTAGCGCAGTTTTCCCAATTGTTGCTGCAAGAAAAAATACAATAGTAACAACCCTGTTAATAGATACCTTTGAGATGAACAAGAACTAAGCTGGCTGAAACCCAGTCTACTATATTCATTTGTTTATCATTTGCATTTCTCTCAGCTCAGACAACGCAGATGTCATTTTGCTTCAGCTCATCAACTTCGTTTTCAAAGGTTCAGTTCTGCAACAGATTTTTTCTCAAAAATGACAAAAGGAGGATGATTTATTGAACAGTTTTACTTGATAACAGAAACTTCCCCATCAATCTCAGGTTGCATAAACTCTGTAGAGAAAAACAGAGATTAAGACAACTTTGTCCAGCCAGGTCCACTTAAGTCACCTACAATGTAAGCAAATACACATTTCCCACTCCAATTTTTTTTTTTTTTTTTTTTTTTTTTTGGGTGGGGGCGGGGGGGGGTTGAAAACCCTCCAATATTAAGAAATCAGCAAAGTTGCTGAAAAAAAGAATATGTATTCCAATGAAAGATTTAAACAAGGGATTCTTGCTTTGGTTCTGTGCTCAGACCACTTGCTTCTGCACAGCTTAGTTTGGGTCAGTTTCTGTCCATGTACTCCTCAAGGCGCAAAAGCCACTGATTCCAGTACTGCGTGCACAGGTCAGGATCCATGAAATGCGGATGCGCAGGGGAGCCATTCTTATAGGCAACCACAATGAGTCCACAGCTGACCTACAGTTAAAACCAGAAGGCTGTCAGAAATACAGTGTTAATAAGCAATTTTAATCAGCAATTCTGAACACTAAACCTCACTGCAAAACATCATCCTTAACATATAAGTGCCTTAAATAAGAGGTGAGGAACAGAAGAGCAACAATTTAACATAAAATACTCGGAGACTAACATTCAAATGCTAAAAGTTCAAAGCTCTGACTGACTTTGGTGAAAACTGAAAGACTTAAACTTTGAATATCTGAATTTTACCAGATGCTGGTAAAATTCACAGGTTTTGCCTGGGGTCATATACCAGACTGATGTCATTATCCAACATCAGTCCGAATGGAAACGGTTATTTAGGTGTGTTCCAACATCTATTATACTTGACAAACAGCTGGAATCCAAACACCACTCAGCTACTGGGGTGAAGAGAAAGTGCTGAGGGACAGAAAGCTAACAGCAGAATTCTAGAATTGCTGCCTGTATTTCACTCTGTAAGGACCACATCTGTTAAGTGCTTGTGTTTACTGATCTCTGTAACATTCTAGAAAGTTGTCTGAAAAACCTACAAATTACCTTGCTTTCTTCTGCTTTGTATTTCCCCCCTTCAATGTTTTGTATTGAAATAGCAATCCTTGAGGCCAAGCAGGCCTGGCCAGAATTGTGTTTGCAATCTTTAGAAACATTATTCCACTGTCTTCTGATTAAGTGATTGACAACACACTGCTTTCCTCTGAGGAAGCCCCAAACACACTAAGTAAATCACTTAGTCCCTCATTTGCTAGTGGGATATAGCAACACATGATGCAAGCAATGCCCTCCCTCCATATTTCCCTGTTTGCAGGCTCTTTTGCTTGACTTCCTCTCCTCCCCATTCCTATTCTTGACACAAGTGAAAACCACACAGAACAAAGTACTGAGGGCTGCCCAGATGCCAAGTCTCTGGGAGTTCATCTGACCTCCGATGATGCTGAGCATCCCTGGGTCCCACTAAGCAGTTCCTCAAAACCAATGAAAATATACTGCTGACACACAAAGGCAGCAGGATTAGCCAGTTAGTAGAGTCATTTCACAGTATGTCAGTTTAACCTGATGTAAAACTGGGCTGCTTTGGTACAAATCCTACCAACAGTTTCATGATGGACAGCAGGTGCTAAAGGCAGGAGGTGGGGAGAAATGAAAATAATGTGGGCACTGCTGCCTGTCTTGGCAGGTAGCAGGCCTACTGACCTGGAAGTCATAACTGGCATCATGATTTATGGCTCCAATATACGCTGCAACCTGTAATGGGTTGTCAAATGTATTCTTCAGAGATGGCTTTGGTTTCTCTGAAGTTTTCCAGTCAATCACACACAACTGGCCTCTGCATAAGATGAAAAGATAGGACGTTTTAAACTTAAGTTTAGTTACAGTGAGAAATATGGCATGGGACGGCAAAGAAAGGCATATCTGTTTCAACCTGACATCCTGTTGTTCATTCTTAAGCCCAGACTAAGCAAGTCTCTTCCACAATGGTAGTTTAGAACTCAAAAATCAAGACCTACTAATATCTGCTACAGTTTCTGGCAACTGCTGAGGAGCACTTAATCCTTCCCCACTCATAGAATAGTTTGGGTTGGAAGGGACCTTCAAACGTTATCTAGTCCAACCCCCTGTAATGAGCAGAAACATCTTCAACTAAGATCAGTTGCTCAGAGCCCCATCCAGCCTGGCCTTGGATGTTTCCAGGGATGAGGCTTCTACCACCTCTTGGAAAAATGGTTTCTCGTATCCTGCTCCAGTGAGAAAATCTCTACAAAGAACAACAGCACTTCTGTCCTCAGGTTGATCCAGGGGAGTTCATTCATTTCACCTCCGTTGCAAAATCTTTTCAGCTTTCCCCCCCTCACCAACACACCTGCTCCAGCCCAGGACACAGCCTCCCATGTGTCATGGAGCAGCACGCAACACTGGCATTACCAGGTTTCTTAGAGAACCACTACCTCACCGATACTTAGCCACGCAGTCTACCAGGCCCAGATACTGGAGAGTCTCATGCTGAACGGCACTTTCCAGAGCTTTCACTTCGCTGATATCTTTTAAGACATGTTGCACACTTGACAAGTAGCCGGAAATAATGTCTTTTCCCTGCTCCTTAGCTGCAATCTCTTCAGACAGGAATATAGATTCCAAAGCTGCATGAAATAGCTCTCCTTGGAGGAAAAGATCTATGAAAAATGTGAAAAACCCCACATTTTAGACACTACTTGTAATACCTGATGGACTTTTATTCTAGATATTACACAACATAGTTCTTAAACTAGTCCTGGTTTTTGTACTGAAAGCTTGAGGACTTGGGGAGGAGAAAGGAATGAGACAGAAACATAAATCAAGTGTCAACAGTAAAATTAGTATCTCTTATATTAATGCTTACATTACTTTTAAAAAATTTCATCAATTACTCAGAAACAAAATATGATTTTTTATTTGTTTATTCAAATAAATTTGTGAATTTCTATGGAATTTAAAATATTATTCTAGGCTGCTTTTGCTGCATTTGGTTCTCCTGCTGTATTGGTTCATTTGAATGGAGCTAGCCTCCTTTTGAAAGGGGTTGGTATAGCTCTAGGAGTAAGGGCTTGCTTATCTCAGAAATTATTCCAAGAAATATACATTTTAAATAGCTGTGTAATGTTTGTTATGCCACCTTATTCACAGAAATGCTTAGTAACTCAAAAAGCATAAACAAAGGATATCCAGTTTTAAAAAGCATAATAACTAATGTAAGGAGTGCTCAGGTATTTATGAACCTCGCTACAAGGGGCTACCTACCATTCCCCAGGTTCTCCCAGATCCCCTTCAGTCCTACAGCTCAGGGGAAGTCACTTTTGTAGGTCTCACGAAATTAAAACCTCTACATGCATGCCAATTTCATAGAAAAGGCTGTATATACTGGATAAACTAGTTACTGAAGAACTTCAACAAAAACAGTCGGGTTTTTTTAAACACTCAAGCTTATTTCCATCTTGTTGCAATGTAGCTTTGTATCTGCAAACAGGCTCAGTAACATCAGCTGGAAAATATAAATTTGTAAATAGCTACTAGCAACTAGAGAAACAAAGGAGAAGCAGACAGTACAGAGCAAAGAACGCCTAATTCTCATTTCCCACACGTTTCTGAATCCATTTTGGTAGTCTTAGAACAAAGATCAGAGCTTAGATTCATTGATAACAAGTGAACTCATAATATGCTCTTTCCCCAAAATGGAAAAAACTTAAAGGATTTCCAGAACATTTGAGGTGTAGGGCCAGACACAGCAACTATGCCAGCACACCTCAGCCAGCTATCCACACTACTGCTTCTACTTTGTAATCACACTGTGGTTAGACTTACTTTTAGTATACTCATCAAACCCAGCTTTTCCAAGTTCCAGTATCATTTTTTGCTTCCATCTTTCTAAATAAAAGTTTTGCTGCGGAGACATAGTCTGTTGGAGAACACGGGTAACACTGGGCATTTTTGTTCTTGGTAAAGAGATTTTCATGGGGAGGTTTGAATGACCGTTGACAAGGGGAATTCTCTTGTTAGGATTTATTAAAGGAACCCAGTTCTTGGGAGTTTTTGTTTCAGTTTTAACTGGAGGCCCATATAACAAATTGTCTTCTTCAAATATTGTCTCTGGTGTCTGGGCACTGGTTTTGTAAGATGTAACAGAGCAGACCAAGTTCTTGTATTTTTCTTGGTCAACTTGTTCATAACTGTTAACTTTTTTCTTCTTACTATAAAGACAAGTAGAGGTGGCCAGACACAAATATGGGAATTGCTTTTGGCAAAAAGGTATTTGGAAAAGCATTTCCAGTTTCCCAGGTTTCCTGGACAGTAGCTGTAGGAATTTCATTCTGATAAGAAACATTTGTAAGTAGTTATAGTTTTCTTTCTTCTGTTAGGAACAGTCTGTAGGTCACCATATTTTTTCCCTGTAGAAAAAGAAATCTGTGATTTGCAGAGTCATAAAACACTACCGTTTACCTATTTTTGCTCTTTGCCAAACAAAGAATTGCTGTGGTCAAAGTGCCCTAATACGCCTTATGCCACCAAAATTCCTTTAGATAAAGAACACAATAAGAGAAAGAACCAATAAGCAATGAAAAAAGTGAAAGATGATGAAAACAACCTGTGCTATCCACAAAACCTGAAACAGGGCAAATGCATAAAGATGTTGCAAGTAGCAAATACTGTAGCAGAGGATGCTCTGACTGCAACAGTAGCAGAACTGTCAGGAAAGGAGACAGAAAAAACTGTTTCACAGCAAACACCCCCCCCCAAAAGGGGGAGGGGGGAAATTAAAAAAAAATGCTATGCAGAAGAGAATGAAGCAAATCCACTGTTATGAGGTATTAAAAACAAGCAAGTTTATAGTGGATGCCAACCTTAAGAGGACTGTGGAGACAAACTACCTTTTGGAGAATAGAAACATGTTTTTCTCTCATATTCCTAGCAGACAGTGGCAGTATATGGATGCTGAAATTGGAAATCTCTAGACTGGGAAAGCCAAAGAGAAAACAGATGTACTGCAAGTATCTTCAGATTCAAATAAATATTTTAAAAATCAGAGTAAAATATAGAAGTACTTTTCTAAACTGAGTTGCCAACATAGTTGTGTTCTAAGAAACTTAGAAAGTTTAAAGTTCACAGTATAGCTTTCAAGACTACATTGTAACTGCAGTGCTAAGTCCCAGGAGAGTTTATGCACAAGGATAAACTGTAAACACTTGAATAGTGGCATTTAAATCAACACTAAAAACTTGCAGAATTGAGGCACTATTCTCCTACTGAAAGTTATCTGCTTACCATTACAAACTTCCCTTCTATCGACTGCAAACAAAGAATATGGACAACACACGTTGCCAACTAACATCAGCATTTTGTTCCTGAAAATACTTTAACATTACTCTTTTCTTTCCCCACACTTCTCACACAGCACTTCATACACTGCACCAACTGTAGGCACCACAGAAAAAAAAAAAAACATAGTAGGAGGAGTTATTTTGTATGGACAGATCCTGCACTCCTGCAGAACTGCAGTGGCACCAGCGTGTGGGTGCAGGCATCTGCCACACAAGGCGGTTCACAAAAATGGGGCTGTATTGGCTGCAGCTGGTGGGATCCAGGCATCACAGAACAGGAGGGTGAGACCTTGGACTCTGGTTCCATAAATATTGTTCCTCATCTGTGAAGGACAAAACCCTCCAGCTGTAGAAGCTTAATCAGGAGTAGGCAGATACACCCATGCTGTCTTGGTATAGTTTGGGCAAATAACTGATATAACAAAAAGCTAACACAAGACATCAAGGGTACAAACAGATAGCATGTAACCCAATACAAAACCTGTCAAAAGCCAGTCTGAACCAGGAAAACACAATGAGGTTGGATCAGAACTTTGTGTCATGTAGCAGTGGCATTTCTGACTTGGTACCAGGTACCCTACAGCCAGATTTGCTACGCTGTTGTATAATGGTCTCAGTCGTTAGTTACAGTTTCTTATAATTACAGTGCACATCAATTGAAATAGTTAATGAATTTAAAATTGCTTCATAGTCCATAACAGAGGAATATAATGAAAGTACCAACTGGTTACTTCTGCTACCTTTTTACAGTCTGATAAAGTAAGCTACATTACACAGGAAACCTTACCATTTAAGATACTTTGAAGTGCCACTTCAATTTTTAAATGATTACACTATATTTAATATTGAACCAAATCTAAATCTGCTTTCCTCATCCAGCAGAACTGGGCTAGGTGGAGTTGCACCTGTTTTGTCATTTTCCAGTGTTCAACAGCAAGAATGGACATGACCCTCTGAGCATACTCTGACCTTCAGATTCCTGTCAAAATTACCCTCCCGCCTGAAGATGAGAAAAGCAGTCAGGTAAGTTACAAAGGGACAAACCAGACAATTTCAATAATTTTATTTCCACAAAGCGTGCAAGTTTTGCCAAAAAACAGAACAGCCTGCTTTAGACAGGTTACACAGCAGCAAGAAATTGGACTGTTTATGTTCTGTAATTTAAGTTCCGCCCTACTTCATTTCACGGACATCTAAGGAAGTTTTACAAACTTAAATAAAATGTAACAAAATTTTATGTTATCTCTCATTTTTCATTTGATGTCAAGAAGCTCTTTTGACAGCTTGCTAAAAATTTATAACAGCATAAAGAGGTACTTTGAATGAAGTATATGTTACAATTTTTCAGTTCCCTTCAGGTTTTCAGCAAGTGAATTTTATATGTCTTCACTATTACTACCAATTGTTCTAATAAATTTATTTTTAAGAAGCTGCCCCTGTTTTATCTTTTGAATATCCTAAAGCAGTTCATTTCTGCAAAACTGTTATGCCAGCATTTACAGCAACTAATTATTCCCAGAAGATAATCACATTTCTAAACAGACTTTTTCAGTCTTGGAATGGGATCAGTTACCTGACAGAATCTGCCTCTTGCTGAAAAAGAAATAATGAACAATGTTAGCGTATTACAACAGGTGTCAGTTTGCTGCAGTGGGTAAAAAAAAACAGTAAAAGCAACAAAGGGATACATAAATGTCAGACTTAATACCTCAAGCAAAATGCTCTATTGTATTCTTTCATCACAAAAAGCAGTGCATAAAAATTAATCTCTCCTTTCTTAGGGTTTACCTCTAAATAGAGCTGCTGAAGCTGTGATTTAAAATAAAACATTTAAAAAAATACTCATATTCCACCGTAATAGCATCCAAGCTTGTAGTTTCTCGGGCTATTGTTTGATGACCATTAATATGCTTACCCAAGTGTATTAACGAGAACAGAATAAGCACCGGGTCAATGACTGTGTATTTGTTACATGAGCCAGAGCACAAAAGAAAACGTTTATTCTGGCCTTGTGTCAGCTGCAGGAAGCAACATGATACCTGAGTCAGTATGAAGTTCTCTCCTTGTAAGCTGCCCCCTCAACATTTGTTAAAGAGTAAATTTATACCAGATCAGTGCTTTGAATCATGGGGCTATTAAAATATGCAATATTACAAGGCCTGGAGCTAATTTACTATAACACTGATGCAGTGTTTCAGTAACATCTAGTAGGAACTTTTAATTGACAGTCTATATTGTTCTTGAGTAATGTCTGCAGAAATGTTTGTGCACTCTGTGAAATGAACCACTGAGAAAGGGAGAGTTTGCCAATTGCTGTGCTGTTCTACAAATGAAGTGCTTCTAGGATTGCTAAGACATAAAGAACACTTGTATCTAGCAGAATAAAGAATCACGTGTTTTTCAATAAATCACAGTGGCATTTCTGTGCAAATAAATTATAAGAAATAGAGTTGGAGTAGTCTGGATCTACTCTCAAACATAAATAATTTAATTGATATTTCTCTAAAGGGAAGTGTCTCTCTTCTCTCTGAAACAGTTTGTATTTGAAGACTAGTAAAACTGCTTTAGATATTGCATGATGACCCACACTGGAGAACTGAACACAAATAAAATAACCTGGAAAAAAAAAAAGAAAAAAGAGAAAAAAAAAAAAGAAAAAAGAGGAAAAAAAAAAGAAAAAGGAAAAAAAAAAGAAAAAAGAGAAAAAAAAGAAAAAAGAGGAAAGTACTTCTCTTAACTTTCCCAAGCCAGTTGGCTTTGCAGCTCCAACAACTGGACTAACACAACTGAGGAAATTTTTCCAGGATAGGAATGAGTGGCCTAAGTGAGGGGAACAAGAAAGAGTTACTTAGCAAATTGTTCACATCCATAAAAACTTTTAGACAATAATCAGTACAGCTTTTTTTCCACAGTCACCCATCAAGCAAACAAAAGCACTAATAGCACTACTAAACATAGTTACAGATCTGTTACCCTGTGTCCCTAATTTGAGGAGAGCAAATCTGCTGATGAAGGTATGATTTTAAGTTAACATCACAGGCTTTTTTATCTGTGAAGAAGTATTACTATTTGATGTGGAGAGGCAACAGCAACCTGTTTTTTTGGTCAGAGTGAGCCCTTTCTCTTGTTTTTCTGGTTACAGCTTAATAATGCAGGCTTTTGACAGCTTTAGCAATTTTAGGACTTAGCACACTTGCCCATTCCCTGCTGCCAGCCTCTCTTCCTTGGTTCCTTACAGTTTTAAGCTAAATCATTGAACCTAGCCAGGTTAAAAACACACCTCCCTCTTTCGGGAAGTTAACAACACAAGGAGAAAAATGAGATTAAAAAAAAAAAAAATAGCAACTCACTTCACAGCACAAGCCTACAAGCTTCAGCATTATGAAGCGAATTAGTGGGAAATAGGGTTGTAACACGAAGTCAGCGTTTCCAGCAAAGTAACGGGTGAAATCGCTGGCTTGATGTCGGTGACCAGCAAGCGCCCTCCAGCAGACGGAGGCACCAGGTGCCCGAAAATCTGGGGTAGCACTTGTGCAGGGTTTCCCCCGACAGTCCCTCAGGGATAAGCCGCTCCGGCCCCGCTGCCCAGCGGACACGCCCACCCGCCCCGGGCAGCCCCGCCGTGAGCCCCAGGTCACACACCGGGGGCAGGAGCGGGCAAACACTCCCCGGACGTGCGACCAGGGTGCGGGGCAGGAGAGAACTGCAGGCCCAGGGCAGCCGCGCTCTCGCTCAGCTGACCCGAGCCAGGTGGAGAGGCCGGAGTCGAGGGAGCGCCTTTCCGCTTCACCACCGCAGCTAACAGCGGCCACGCAGCCCCAGTCCGCCTTGCCTTGCCTTGCCTTGCCCTCCTCTCCCCACGCTGCAGGCGCCCACCGAGGCTCCCACCGGCCCGGCCCTGTCACGAGCAGCGGCCGTTACCTCAGCTCCGCGCTTCCCGCCAACGCCACGGCCGCTGCCCCTCGTGCGCGGGCGCGCTCCTGCTGCCACCGACGAGCGCGCTGCGCACGCGCGCGCCCCGCGGCCTCCTGGGATTTGTAGTTCTCCCGCCGCCCCGAGCCCTGGACTCTCTCCCTGCACTAGACCCCGAGAGAGCGGTGGTGAGAGAAGCCTCTTCCTTTCTTTCGATTTTGTGAGTGTTCTTTGAAAATCGCTAACGACAATAACCCATAGCTTTAAAAGTAAGGGAAAAAAAAAAACACACACAAGGAAAAAAAGCACATTACGCCACCATCTTGGATGAAGGCAAGCGGCACTCTGCCCTTACCCAAGATGGCCGCGGACCGCGCGGGGGCCGCCGGGACGGTGGGGGTGTGTCCCGGCGGCGTGAGGCGGTGTCTCCGCCCCGGGCTATATGAGGCGGCGGCGCGGGGGGTGGTGAGCGGTTGGCCGTGCTTGGCGACATGGATTTGCTCCGGGAGGACACGCAGAACAAGGTGAGGACAGCGACCCGGGTTTTGCTGAGGAGCGGTGCGGGTGCGGCCGTGCCCCGCCGGGCTGAGGGCCGCGGTCGGTCCCGGGCTGGTCCCGTGGGGTGTGACGGAGCTCCCCACCCTCCCTCCCCCCGGCAGCACTGTGGCAGTGGCAGGTTTTTATTTGTGTTCCTTTTAGTGCTTGTATTTTAATTATTGGGTTTCTTGGCCTCTGTGCTGCGCGCTCCCTGCACTTAAGGTCCTCTGAGGGCGGGCGGTCAGGGGGAGCACAGGGAGCTGCCCCTGAAGGAAGAGGCGCCTCGAGAGAGATAAAGAGGGGAAAAAAGGGTCGAAAAAACAGGGTGGGAAGGAGGAGAAGGGAGGGGGCTCTGTAGCTGCCACAAGGCAGAGCAGGGTGTGAGCAGAGCACCTGGTTGGAGGTGGGAACAGGGTGACAGGCAGGGCCTTGCAGGAGCTGGACCTGCTCATCGGGACCTGTGGCTCAGTGCTACTGGGAAACTGCTGTCGGCTCTTCTGCTAGAGGCATTCAACCTTGCTCTGTGGGACCAGCCTTCCTGCTTGTGTGGCCTGTGTTAATTAGGTTGTCAGCTGTCACTTCAGCTGTGATGCCTCTTTGCTTTAGTTGTCACATCAGTAGCTGACTTGGTTTTCCTTTCTTTGTAGCAGTGTTGGAGCTTTAAGTGCAAGGAGACTTAGGTTTTTGGCTTTGAGAGAGTATGGGGTGTTACCCAGTGTTAAGACACCAGACTTCTCAGAGCAAATGCAAATTAAATTCTAAGGCAGGAACTTCTTGAATTAATGTGTGTGTATGTAGTCAGGGCTTCGAATTATTTTTGTATACTGGGCAAGCTGCCTGGTGTAACCTACCTAGTGTACCTGGTTTAATAACTACCCCCCACACACCTTGAATAGAAGGTAAGACAGCCCTTTAACAGTCTGTAACCTGCCTGTTTGATTTTCATGCTGTTGCATCTGCATGCCGTTTTGCATTGTGACTAAGCTTAACTCGCAGGAAGATGATTTGTGTTTTAAGCTATTAAAGGTGTTTAACTCTTCTCAGTTGGTGTTTTCTCTAGCCTTTTGCAAGATGTATATTCCTTGGCTTGAAGGCTAGAAATACGCCTACCTTGAATAACTTTTTTTTTTTTTCAAGAAAACTTCCTTTCATCTACTTCTCTTACAAATATTTTAAAACAATCTTGATCTAGTAGACATGGCAAAAGTTTGAAGAGGTGTTTTCTGGTTATTTGCTTTGAGTCGTGAACGAGCTGGTGCTTTAACCTTTCTCTGCTGCATGTGAGACTATTAGTGTTAAAGTATCTACCATTTGAGAATACTGAGTGGAAGTCTTCATATGCTTTGCAGGACCTGGATGTGTGGAGGGGAAGGTAAAATATCAACTGTCTTGCAGGAATTGGTAACTTTGAGTGTTTATGTGCCCTTTCCAACTTAACAGAGAGGAACATCGGGGGAAGGGAAAACATCCCCATGGTGAGGGCTGGAGTATCTTAAAGCTCTAATATTAAATAGCCGAAGATTAACTAGCTTGTTTCAGGTAGTAGGGCTGTCTTGGGATTCCAGCAGCAGGGAGGAGGATAGAAATACTCCTATCTTGTCTGTTCCTGTTTGGGTAAGGAAACAGCCACATGGAGCTGGTGTGTGGCCAGTAGATAAAGCCTGTGCCTATAAAGGGAGCTTCATTAGATATTAACCTTGGATGGGAAGTATAAACCAAAAACTGACCCTGAGGTGGCAAAGCAGGAGAGGTTCAGGATGTGTAGGAAGAGGAAGGGAGAGTAGGATAAGGGTGACTGGAAGCACAGTGGGAAAGATGGTGTAATCTGTCATGGGGAGGAAAAGGCACTTCAGAAAGTGAAACAAGTAGTGGGACTGCCAAGCTAAGCTTGTGCAAATACTCTGCTATTTCTTCATCTTAATGTCAGTGGTGTAATAGTATTTTAAAGGCTTTAGTCAAACTGTTCTGGATGAAAATACTGAGCGTATCATAGCCCTTCTTTCTCAGAACAGTCAGTAGAAGACAAAATGGCATGTCATAGCCTGGGACTTGCTGTTATCACTCTTGAGCAGTGGTTCTTGGTGTTAGACGACTTCAGCATGTTCTGGAAAGAATTGAGGGTGTACTAGATCTTGCTTATGCTTTGTGAGAAGACTGCTTCTGTGTGCTGATGGGCCCAAAAGCATGTGGGGAGATGAACTGCTAGGAAGGTGAAAGGTACTGAATAGGGATAATGTACTGTCAAGGGCTTACAGCCTCCATGAAGCTGGCCTAACGGTTTGGGCTAATGCCACAATTTTAAATCCATGGGTTGTAAAGAGAGCATGGTGAAGCTGTATTGCTGCAGGAGGCCAGGAAAACATTCTTGTAGATGCTGACTGTGGCTTAGAACTTTGCTTCTGTTGCACAGTTTCCATTTTACCTGGGTGTGCTTCATGTTACAGATGGCATATGGACTCAAAGTACTTAGCCATGGGCTGTGCTCTGCAGGCAGACTGCTGCAGCTGGGATGATTTGATCTGCACTTCCAAAGCTGCTGTTTGACCCCCTGAGCTGAGGAAGCAGTGGATTGGGTGGAAGTGTCCTGTGCACTGCTGGGTGGAGCAAGGTGTGCTTGAGAGTCTTTTGCTTGGGATATGGAATCCTTGAATGGTGACAGTGTTCTTCCCACAGCCCCTTCCCTCTGTAAGGAGGTGCATGACCACTTGGCTTCTGCAGAGATCCCTCTGACAGGAGAGCTAAGAGATCAGGCCAGCTCAGTGCACAGCCAGTGGCAACAGGTGTTCTGGCTACAGAGGCTGCCTTCTGCTTACTTGGCAAGCACTGCAGTTGGTGAGGAATGCCATTTCTATGTGACTAAACAGAGCTGTTATTCCCTCTATCTTTGTTTTAAGCAGAATAATTAAACCATTGCATCACTGAACTTATACAGTCTCAAGTCACAAATTTCAGAAAGCATTTTCTATAGCATAAGTAACAACATGAAGGCTGTGTGTGAAGAGACTGGTTTATTTTCCTGGTTCTATGTAACTTGGACTACTTTGGGACTGTTTCAGCTGAATGTCAGAGAGCTAACAGCAAGTCTGTACTGGCTCTTTACTGCTGCATGCACACAGTGTACTTTCAGACATATTTTTTTGTATCTTGATTAAGGGGAGAGCCAAATATGGCTGAAACATAGTTCCAGCAACTAATGCCACTAATATCTGCTGGCCAGGTACCCTGAGAGGCTGCTGATTAACTCCTGAGTATCAAAACAAGGCCCTCTGGAACTGAGGGCTCTATATAAACTGCGAGAAAACATCATGATCTCTTAGTGCTCTCTGGAGAGCACTTAAACTAGTTTAATTAGAAAGCCTACTCTGCAAAAGTAATGGATGCTGGGTAATGGCAGATGTAGTTACTAAAGTCTTGTTTGTGGCTGTTGCTTGAATGACAGCAGATAGGTTATCAGTAGGAGGAGAAGTTTTTTAAAAGGTAGCTGACAACAAGCAGAAAGCTGTGGCATGTAAACCCTTGTGAAAGGGCTCCTCGATCCTTCTGGGAGCCCAGCTATGTGGAAAACCATTGGATTAATCCAACTTTTAAAGCAAATATAGATTCTTATTTTGCTAGTGATCAGATGTTGTACACAGTTGCTTGCACTGGCAGATTCTTTTGTTAGAATGCAGAAGTAACACTGAGTCATCTAGAACTGATGCTAAAACTGCAGAGGGCATAATTGTAGAAGCAGCAACTCAGGCTGCTCAGCAGAACTGAGCAGCTTCAGTTGCTGAGGGCATTTCCTCCCACTGGATGCTTCCAAGCGTGGACATGTGTTTGCATTGTGTGAGGCCTGAGCAGAAGCTTGAGTCTGTCAAGTTGAAGATTGTGTATCTGATGGTCATCACATGGCTGTACTTAAATTATCCAACTCTCTTGTTGTTTGTTTGTTTAACATCTTTAAGCAAGTACGGTAAAACTCTACCTGACCGGTCACAGTAGTGCTCTCTGAGTCTTCTCTTTGGGTTTTGAGATAAGGTGATTGTCATAGTGTCCTAATTGGTACCATAATTTATGTGTTTAGTCTTCGGTCTTAGAAGCATTAATCAATATGATGTCTGTTATTCTGGAGAGCTCTGCTTGATGTCTTGCTCTAATTTCCAAGTCAGACAGTTGTGGTGGGTGGTATCTTTACTGAACAGGGAAGGCCTTTTATTGAACCCTCAAGAAACCCTGAGTGTCCCAATGTGAGTCACTAAAGAGGCATAAGCCTAGAAGTGGAAGGCATCAGAGTAGCTGTAGCAGTTGCTGTAGTCAATGCAAACCAGAAGCCTCCAAGCTGTTTCTGACAAAGGGAAGTGGGGGCACTATGCTAGGTTTGTGTGAGTGTTTCAGTTTGCAGCCCAACCCAGCTATTTCCCCATGGTGCTGCTCCAGGAGTTACTATCCTCTCTACCTCTTTGGGCATGTGCTGCAAGCAAGAAATAATCTCTCACAAACTGCTGAGTTTGAATTATATCCCCTTGAAGGTGTTGGGGAACAGACTGGTTTCTGGTAACTGGAATAGGGAGACTTGAGTTCTCTTGCCCACTGCCTTGAGTGCATGGAGGAAGCAATGATGTCCTAGCAGAGAAATACCTCCAGATACAAAGGAGCTGCCAGGCATGGCAGGCCAGAGAGCTAGGAGTAATTTCCTGCTGAAGGCTGTGTGCCTGGAGGTGGAAGTTTAATTGCTCTGCTCTGCACGGCCTTCATGTGACCATTAGCAAGTTGGTCCTCATTCCTGCTTGTAGGATGGGTATAGGAGGGGTGGTGGAATGAAAGGTCCTGAATGATGAGCTGCTAATGCTGCAGGAGCAGGTGTTTGTATTGATTAAGGGTTGGTGTGGAATTGCTGAGGGGATTCCAGTGAAGGATGAGTAGGGGTCTGGAGTGCTTTTCTTATGAAGAAAGACTGAGAGAGCTGGAGAAGGCTGAGAGGGGATCTTATTTATACATTAAAATATCTCGAGGGTGGATGTCAAGGGGATGGGACCAGACTCTTTTCAGTGGTGCCCAATGATAGGATGAGGGGCAATGGACACAGACGGAAGCATAGGAGGTTCCATCTAAACATGAGGAGAAACTGCTTTGAGGGTGACAGAGCATGGGAACAGACTGCCCAGAGAGGTTGTGGAGTCTCCTTCTCTGGAGACATTCAAAACAGGCTCAAATGCATTCACATATCATCTGCTCTAGGTGAACCTGCTTTAGCAGGTGGGTTGGACTAGATGATCTCCAGAGGTCCCTTCCAACCTCAACCATTCTGTGATTAATGCCTTATAGAACTGGGATAATGAGGGGGGCTTCTTGCTTCCAGTTCATTGGAGAAATGCTGCCCCAGCACTTTCTGTAGGGAAGCAAAGCACTTCATCCTCCTGAAGTCAGGCAGTGTGAATGCTCTCTTTGTAGTCTGAGCATTGCTGCTGTGATTGCATAATCCTAAATATCTCTGACCTAGAGTTAGGAGCCCACAGTGACCTTCACAGGACTAGAACAAACCAGTGGTTTTATTAACCTCTGTTTCATATGGCTCCAGGTTCTTCACTGAAGACCAGAATCCTGAAAGTTAGAGGTGATAATCCTCTGCTGTCTTCAGTGATACACTTCTTGTTTGAGCCTGCAGAGTGGCCTTTATGTATAGGCTGGATCATGTACATTTACAGCAGGTGTTTAGTTAGGAAAGGTGCAATATTTTATCAGCAAGTGGCTTCATGTAGTCCTGAGGGGCAGGATCCCATCACTGTGTGTAGGTGTCTTCTTGCCTCTTGTCCTGTTTCTGGGCTGGTCTCACACTTTGGGCCCTGTGCATGGTACACACTGGTCTAGAGTGCACAGCTGAGCACTGCTGCTGACTCCTAGTTGTTTCTGTATAAATAAGCCCGTGCTGGGGCAATAAGCTCCGCTTAAGCTCCGCTGCAGTGGCATTCCTGGGGACCATTAAAGCTGTCAGTTATGTGTTCTTGCCCCATTGCCTCTGCAGTTTATGGTACAAGTGCATGGGAGAAACACCTGTGACATGTTAACTGCTTTAATCTGACAGAGCAGTACCATCTTGTGTTCGTACCTGCCCACATTTTGTGCAGGCATGGAGGGGTATTCACACAGTATCGAGTCACGGGTTACTTTCTCCACATCACTTAACAAAAAGGGTTGCAAATTCAGGACTGGCTGATTTGTGTAATCTTTTCCTTAGTTTATGTGAGAGAAAGCAGTTTCCTTTGGCTTATCGTACTTTCCAGACTCAGCAGTTCATATTGTTAGCACTGCTGATCCTATTTGGACAGTAAAGATAAGTAAGCAGGATGCAAAACACCGGGGTCTGCATCTCACTGTTTTGGCTGCTGGTGCTGCTTGGTCAGTGTTGGTGGGAAGCACTGACCAACTTGCCTTTCATTCAGCTGGCAGAGAGTGAGCTGTGCTCCTAGTGAAACTAATGTCTGAGGTGGTATTTACCTATCCTTCTGCTAGTGCTTGGGTGGGGCAGCTTCTGCCTAAACCAGTGTCAGTGACCTCTAAAACATGCACATTTGTGCTGTTTGGTCTGTGCCTTCTTAGCAAGTCCTATGTAGGCTGTAGCATGCCTGTAGAGGGATATAATAATCTGTCCCATAAGGTATCTGGAGAGAAGCAACTACCCTGTTGGACTCTCTGACATCCATTTGCATGTGAGCAGTGCTGGGACTACTAAGAACTGTATTCCAGGGCATACTCTGTGAGCTTGATGTCCTTGCTTGCTGCCAAGGCAATATGCAGCCTTCTGTCCTACATGAGTCAGAATGGGAAGCTCAGTGTGCCAAATACAAGGTCTTTCCATAGTCATAAGGCTTAAAAAGGTGTATCTCTTAGCTAAAGTACCTTCTTCTAACTCTAGCAAACAGGTAGTATGCAGCAGTTAAAGTCTTTTTAGCATGACTAGAAGAATGAGGGTACAGTGACTGGGGTATCCCTTGCTTAGGCTTGAGAACCTGATCATGGATGCAGATGCATATCAGCCTGACAGCTGTGTCCTCTGCGGGCAGCCATGGAGACTTCTCATCTACCCAGTCTGCAATACACAGATGCCCAGGCTAGAGGGATGGAATTTCTAAAAGCTTTTGGAAATAAAACTTCACCTTATAAAGTGGTGTGACCTCTCAACAGTTCTTCTGCAGCTTTACAGCAGCTTAAGGTAGCATTCAAGCTATCTGTGATATGACAGGATTGCTCAGATGCTGTCTGGCACCATTTGCTTGTGGGCTTTGCTGCTGAAGCTTGTTGTTCTTATCAGGTAGTTGGGGCAAGCTCCGGGCATGTGGGATCTGAGCACTAATATGCTGCAGGGTGGTGAAACAACATCAGTTGTGGCCCAGTTCTCTCACTTGCTTTCCTGGGAAGGCATTCAGAATTATCTCTATAAAGATAACCTAGGGATTCAGCCTGCCTCTGATGGTCAGTCTTCAGCCAACTTCATGCATTGTGACCTTGATCTCTGGCAGTTTCTCCCTTATGCAGAAAATAAGGATGATTTGTTAGGCTGCAACACTGAAGGGCCTCTTAGATGATGGCTTTCATAGCACAGGAACCACCATACTACGATAGATTAAGGTTCCTGCATGCTTCTTGGGTGCAGATGACTGAAGCTCGTGATCACTAATAGCTTGTAAAGGTCAATTCCTTGGTATCTGAATACATGATTCTACTTAATGTAAGAACTGGATGTATACATTAATCTTGGTAATATATGCTTGATACACGTAAACTTTTTTGCTTGCTTCTGAGGTCCTGTAGGGAATTGAAACCATTTGTCTTCAATGGTTGAGTATGATCAGTGAAGTACAACCTGATTAAGGAAGTTCAAATTGTAAACCAGAGGGACAAATGGGTTGGTTATGCTCACTCTTACTGCTCATGAGTGCAGCTTGTCCACTTCCCTGAACATTGGGGCATTCTCAGCATCAAGGCCTTGTTTACTCTGAGTCAGAAAGGACTGCCCTTGTAAGGAATTTCAGTAGGACTATAACTTGAGGATGATAGTGGTGTGTAACCTAGAGCATCTTCAACTGAGAACTGCTCTATAAAAGTTTGGTTGAAGTTGTATTCTGGGTGTAGGCTGTCTGAAGCACTGGGAAGGTAAGTCTGGTCTTTACAGGAAACCTCAGAGCATACCAGGTTCAATAAAGATTTCCTCACATACCATGCTCAGAAACCTCTTCTGAACTGCTCTAAATGGAAACAAATAGCATTAAAATATTGACAGATACAGAGATCTGTCTTGAAAACCTAAGACCTAGATTTATGAGAGGAAGAGGCTTACAGTATCACAGTATGTTTGGGATTGGAAGGGACCTCAAAAGATCATCTAGTCCAATCCCCCTGCTGGAGCAGGAATGCCTAGGTGAGGTCACACAGGAACATGTCCAGGCGGGTCTTGAATGTCTCCAGAGAAGGAGACTCCACAACCCCCCTGGGCAGCCTGTTCCAGTGTTCTGTCACCCTTACTGAGAAGAAATTTTTCCTCAAATTTAAGTGGAACCTTTTGTGTTCCAGCTTGATCCCATTACCCCTTGTCCTGTCATTGTTTGCCACCGAGAAGAGCCTGGCTCCATCCTCGTGGCACTCACCCTTTATATATTTATAAACATTAATAAGGTCACCCCTCAGTCTCCTCTTCTCCAAACTAAAGAGACCCAGCTCCCTCAGCCTTTCTTCATAAGGGAGGTGCTCCACTCCCTTAATCATCTTGGTTGCCCTACGCTGGACCCTCTCCAGGAGTTCCCTGTCCTTCTTGAACTGAGGGGCCCAGAACTGGACACAGTATTCCAGATGTGGTCTCACCAGGGTGGAGTAGAGGGGAAGGAGAACCTCTCTCGATCTACTAACCACCCCCCTTCTAATACACCCCAGGATGCCATTGGCCTTCCTGGCCACAAGGGCGCAGTGCTGGCTCATGGTCATCCTGTTGTCCACCAGGACCCCCAGGTCCCTTTCCCCTACACTGCTCTCTAATATGGAATTTCCCAACCTATACTGGAACCTGGGGTTACAATAAATAGCTTTTTGTAAAGGAAAATTCAGATATCTTTGACACTTGTTCTTGTACCAGCTTAATGGGGCTTTCTTTAACAGCAAGTGTGCATTCTAGCAGCAATGAATAATGGGATGCAAGGTATCCTGAAAATAAGATTGAACAGGTGCAGTGCTAGTGCTGCAGTGTTCTTGGGGTTTGGTCCTGTTTCTAGCAAACAGTTGGTTCTTAAACTTTATAGAAGCCTAAAGAAAGAGGTTTCATGCCTTTTTTTTTTTTTTTATTCCAGGATCAACTGTTCTGCCACATATTGTGGAGGCACAGGGTCATAAAGAGAGAACTACTAGGGTTGTTGTTATTTTTGAAATGGCATAGTAGGCTTTGGCTTAATGTGCTTCAAGAAAACAAGCTGGAGAAGTACTGGAAGGAGCATGCTTCTTTTGAGAGAAGACTTCCCAATACCTCTGGTGTGAACTCTAACAATTGTTTCTTCAGACTTTAAGCTAACAAACCTTTTTCTTTTCCTGTGTTTGGAAGGGAAGGCTTGTTGCAGTGATGTGGAGGTAGTGTCAAGGCTGTCATGCTTGTCCATAATGTGCTGCTGTTGGAGGAAGAGATTTAGTGCAATGTGGTTCTTCGCTAAACCTACTTGATGCTTGACCAAGACATATCCTGTGAATTCTTTTGCAGCTGAGGTCTGTATCTGTAGACCTGAATGTTGATCCTTCTCTCCAAATTGATATACCTGATGCCCTAAGTGAAAAGGACAGAGTTAAGTTCACTGTGCATACTAAGGTAAGATTGTGGAGTAGCAAGTGGTCTTAATAAATGTTATGCAAGTAATCTCTGTATTTGCAATAAATATACCTGTGAAGATGGGCTTGACAGTGAAGGAAATCTAGATGGAGATTTTTCACTTAAAGGTGGCCTGAAGGCAGGGGTGTGTGTGTGTATATATGTATCTGCAGAAACTTCAGATTTCCTAGGACTTGAATGCTCTCTAAATAGAGACAAGGTAGCTGATACACTGGATTTGGTTTGCTGAGGAATCCTAGTGTGACACCAGAAGGCTGGGGGGTAGGGATGGGGAAACCAGCTACTGCAAAACTTCACTGAGTAAGCTGCATTATTGCTATTCCACAACAGTGCCTATTCTTTAAATAGTATACTTGGTAGTAAGGCTCTCAAATGAATGCCAGCTCAGCTAAAAGGGAGTAGGCGAGGCTCTCACTAGGCAAAATAGCTTCCTTTGGAAATGGACAGAACTGTTTCTAAAAGCACTAATTTACAAAACAGTAGGGCTTCTATATCTTCTCTTCCAGACTACACTGCCTGCTTTTCAAAGCCCTGAGTTTTCAGTTACAAGGCAGCATGAAGACTTTGTGTGGCTGCATGATACACTCACTGAAACTGAAGAGTATGCAGGACTCATTGTAAGTACTTCCTAAAAAATGCAATTCTAAATGAAAGACTATGGTGATTTAAAGTGCATACTAGTAAGAGTGTGAAGTCTGTTTTAACAATCATACTAGTGTTCCATGACTCAGGTATTCCCGATGCTTCCTTTTGCCTTAATTCCCAAACAACTTGAGTGGTATGGCTCTGCTTGCTTGGAGCAGCAGAAAAAGACCTCTGTGCTCTGGAAGTTCCTGACTCTATGGTGGTATTAATATCTGTCTGAAGATAACACAGCAAAATACTCTGTTAAATAGAGTCTTTATTTTCTATTATGATTCTGTAGGAGGCCCTGTGGGCCACAGAAGATGGCTGGCTACAGGGTAGATTATAGAGGCTGTTCATCTCAATTGATTTTCCTCCTGGGGCAGGGGCAGCACAGAGCTGGGAGGGGCCAACAGGGACCTAGACATCAACATGCCCCTAGAATTCCTGGGTGCAGAGACTTGCTCACTTGCCACGACCAGGCAAGTCATAGCCTTCCAGAGAAGGCTAGAAGTGATTTTTTTGAAAACTATTTGCTAGCATCTGTCACTAACCAGTTCCTTGGCTAGATACCTCCAGCACCTTCAAAGCCTGACTTTGATGGTCCCAGAGAGAAGATGCAGAAGCTAGGGGAAGGAGAAGTGTCTATGACAAAAGAAGAGTTTGCCAAAATGAAGCAAGAGCTAGAAGCGTAAGTGGAATGAGCATACTGCCTTAAGCTCTACTTAGAGAAACCTCCTGGGAGAGAAACATATTTAGTGGTAATTAATCTTGAGTTCTGAAGGGTGTTTGCTGCATTAATCTTTAAAATCCTGGAGCTGGGGTGTTGTTGAAAGTTTCTCTCAAACTGGAAAACTTCCTAGCTAAAGAGTGAAAATAGTTTCTTGATCACTAGGTAGCTATTTCAGAAGCATGCTGCTGAATATTTGCACTCTATAAACCTAAAACAATTCTTTGTATATTGAAGAAGGCAGTACAAGAGACTTAGTATGTTCTTTCCTTCAGTGAATATCTGGCTGTCTTCAAGAAGACTGTATCATCACATGAAATCTTCCTTCAGCGGATTTCTTCTCATCCTGTGCTCAGCAAAGATCGCAATTTTCATGTTTTCCTGGAGTATGACCAGGATGTAAGATACCTTTTTTTTTTTTTCCTTTCAAAGTGAGGTGAGGTGTAAGAGTGTCACTTCTCTGGGCCCAGTCAGAATGTTATGTAAATCTGTGTGTAGTGTCAGCAAGCAGATATTGCCAGTACTTCTGTGAGATGATTAAAGGATGAAAGCCTGGTCTTTAGACCTTTTTCTGCTATAAATCTCAGTGGTTTTTAATCCTAGTCAAGTTGATTAGGGAGCCAGCTTGGTATGTCTTGATTTCTTAGAAACAAATATGTTTCAGGTGTACCTATGCTGTGTAGTGCATGGTCCTAAAAAGGAAGAATGGAGGTGTATTAAAGTTAGCACTGCATCTGTTTTGTTACACTTAATTGAGTGATGGATGCTGATCCAAGATATGCAAGGAGAAACTGAGCTGTTTCTGGGAATGAAAAAATCTGAGGCACAGCATAGTTGAACACATACAAGTCAAAAGATTGTTACACAGACCATCTTTGTGCAGCTCATAGGGCTATTACAGAGAGCTTGGAAAATGCCTTGCTTTGTTGTCTGCTAGATATAAATGATGTTACAGCATTGCAAGTGTCAAAATAGTCACTCCTTTCCCCATTGGTATGACTTTAAAGCTCTCCTGGGCTCTCTTTTGCAGCTGAGCGTTCGGAGGAAAAACACAAAAGAGATGTTTGGTGGCTTTTTAAAAAGTGTGGTAAAGAGTGCTGATGAAGTCCTTTTCTCTGGTGTCAAGGTAAGGTAGTTGTTTTTTCTCTTACTTAGCCTAATCTTGTTTTTCTTGCTTCCTGCTTGAGGGAAGTTAGTTATGTCTGTTTCAGGCTTGATGTGCACGAGGCTCGGTTACTGATGCTAACCTTCCTTGTTACTGCTGTCCCAAGTTCTGTGGAGTAGCCTGTACTAATTTTGACTTGTATAGAAACAAGATATTGAAGCTATAGGCTGTTAAAATTTAAGTGTATATTTAAAGTTTCTGGTGGATGCACAAGAGTTGCTTTAACATCTGATGCTGGTGGACACGAAGGTGTTCCACCTTCGGCAAATGTGCTTGTGGCTTTTTTTCTACTTTGGAGCTGTGAACAAACATGATTTACGGGTTTCTGCTTGCACTCTGAGACCAAATACCAAAGACTCCTGTAACTGGTCCATGTTGCCATGGTAGCTCTTTCTAATAGACTTGCTGTCCTAAACACAATGTCATGAAATATTTCAGTACATGTAATGTTTGTGGATGTGAGGCAACCTTGTAAACTGCTTCCTGCTTAGCTACTGTGTTGTAGAAGACCTGGGAAATAAAATTCCAGCAGTTGGTAGCCATCTGATACCAGCTTACTGGTTGCTTCAGATAACCTGCAGTGTTGAATAGTCCGGTGTCAAGCCCATATTCACTTCATCATGAAGAAACTGTCCAAACAGCTTGGTTTGTCAAACCCTTGGCTTAGGGTCTTGTTGAACTCTGGTCTTCAGTAGAGCCTGATGGGCATAACGCTCAAGTGGCTGTGGTTATTTCTTTGATCCTTCCCAAAATTGAGAAGAGCTTGTATTCTGCTGTAATGTAACTGACTTAATAAGTCATGTTCTCTTTCAGGAAGTAGAAGACTTTTTTGAGCAAGAGAAGACTTTTCTTGTGAACTACTACAACAGAATCAAGGATGCATGTGCAAAAGCAGATAAGATGACACGATCTCATAAAAGTGAATATTTTCAAAGACCTTTCTAAAGACCTTGCAGTCTTGCTGATTTCAGCCTCAAAATCTTGTCTTGTTCTTGCAGATGTTGCAGATGACTATATTTATACTTCAGCTTGCTTGAACAGCCTGGCATTAGAGGAACCTACAGTTATCAAAAAGTAAGCAATTCTAACTGTTTATAAATGTATTCTGAGTCTAGGAATATCAAATTCCTTCTGTAAAATCCAGGGCATTGAGTAATAACTGTTTTGAGTTTATTGAATTTCAAGCAGGTGGCATTTAAACTTTCTTTTGTCTGATACTCCTGGTATGACAGATGTAAAATTATCAATTGCATCTGACTCTTAGCTGATCTTTTGCAAGTTGTGCCCTAGACCTGAATTGTACTGGTCTTCAAATCTCCTTCTAAACAGAGGTCTCCTTCAATTTTTGTTCAGGTTGCACACTCCCAGAGATTATGGGAGAAAGGGGTTATGCATTGTGTTCGAATGTGCTGTTAAATACAACTGCGGCTTACACTAGGCCTGTATTTTCTTCTGGACCTTTGCAGTTCCAGAACACTAGAAGTTTAAGCTGTGGAAGCCTAGTCACCTTTTCTGAGGTGAATTCTTCCACCTTTCCAAGCTTTTGCTATCAGTTTACCAAGACCTTATTAAGAGTATATAGCTGAATAAACAACAAGATGTCTCATCCTACTTGGAGACTAGCAGCAGGGAAATTCTCCACAAGATCTTTCTGGTCTAGAGATCAGTGGTGTTACTTTAAATGGTGTCTAGCTGCCCAACTATACTAGTCTGTTAGGCTGGAATTGGCATCTTTTGTCCAGGTCTTTGCTTAGACCTGAATTCTTCTTAAGCTGTTGTCTGGATCTGTATGGAGGAGTAAACTCCAGCCTTCAGCTTTTTGGTCTCCTGTCAGTTGATCCTGGAACTTATCAGACTAGGAAGTATCTAAGACTTATTTATGCCTTTTTTTTTCCCTTAGGTACTTGTTGAAAGTTGCTGAGCTCTTTGAGAAACTCAGGGTAAGAGAAGCTTTGGAGCAGGGAAAGAATATCTGAATCTGGATGTTACTGTTTCCTGTTATATACCAACTATCTGATCTTTTCTGCAGAAAGTAGAGAGTAGAGTTTCATCTGATGAAGACTTAAAGCTCTCTGAACTGTTGAGGTACTACATGCTCAATATAGAAGCTGCTAAGGTGAGAACAATTTTCTGTTTGAAGCTTAGTTTTATTATGGGCATCATGACTCACCCGTGTTCTTCTTTGTGCTTTAAGAAGATGGGAAGGTGGACTCTTGTTTTGCCTAAGAAACCTGGCACTCCTAAACCACATCAGAATACAGAAACTATATGTTGGCTATCTGCAGCCCAGTACACTTACAGAAGGACTGTTTAAGATCTTCAACAAATTTTTCTTTAGCATGTAGAGAGGAAGAACTCATTAGATGTCTGTAGGCAAGTTAGAGCGAACTGAATTTGAGTCTGCAGCAGCATTCTAACCCTTCCCCTGCCTGAGTACTCATTGCTTGTCAGTAAAAGCAATGATGACTAATTAAAAATCCTGAAGTAAATCCCAATTACTGAAGTACTTCATCATTAATATGTAGTAATATGTGAGGGCTGTTTGAGTTGGCTTTCAAGAGGGGTTTGGTAAACTGATATGACTGCAAAAGCCTTATCAGCAACTCTTCTCTAATCAATACTTGACTTGACAAGGGTGTAACTATGCTGAGAAATGGTATCTAGGTATAACCAGATGGGCATCTTCATCTAGTGTCACACCTGTAATGCCATGTACCCTGGAATACTGAATACAGACTCCCTGTTTGGTGTACTGCTGTTTAGATATCAAGACTATACTGCTGCTAGATTAGAAAGGAATTAGCACAAAGACCTGTACTGCTTCACATGTTAGTGTTTCAGTCAAACTGTCAGATCTCTAACAAGTTAAATGATAATATATCCCCTTACTGGAAGTAGACTGAGGGAATTCAGGAAGTGCTATTACTCCTTAGTGGAAAGGTCCACCTTACAGAAAGTTAAAGCTACTTTAAGAGAAGTGATCCCTACAGTAGCTCTCAGACTTCCTCAACTAAGGGACAAGTGGCTGTTCTGATTACTTGATATTGCACTGGCAAAAGGCTCCTGTTGCTATGTAAAGAGCATAGCAGATTATAATGGCTTGTTGGAAGAAGCAGAATCTGGTGCTGAAAGAAGTGAAATCTCCTGCTGTTAAGTTAGTTGTAATCTCAGTTTGGGATGCAGTCCTCATAAGGCTTTGCACTATTCCTGTCTACTTTCAGGATCTTCTGTACAGGCGTACAAGGGCTCTTGTTGACTATGAAAACTCAAACAAAGCTTTAGATAAAGCCAGACTAAAGAGCAAGGATGTCAGGCTGGCTGAGGCATATCAACAGGATTGTTGTCAGAAGTTTGAAAAGATTTCAGAATCTGCAAAACAAGGTAAAACAAGATTTGCTGTATTTATGCTCAAGGGAGATCTTAATGCAGTTCAGGTCTCCATTTGACCTTCAACTACTGAAGGCTTTTGAACACTCTCCTGAAGCAAATAGTCTGGACATCCCAAGGGCAGTATAGATGCCTGTAAAATAAATGCAGCCAAGTATCTTTAAGAATGAATGTCTGAAGCAGAGCAATGTCAGTACTAGACTCACCTTAATTATAAGCCCCTAGTATTTGCTTTCATGACTGTACTCTTGATCTCAGCCTCCAGCTGAAGGTAACTACTCAGGCTTCTCATTATCTCAATTAGAACTGTGCAATCAGGCTTTTTTTCTGTTCTGGTACAGCTGAGTGCCTCATACAGAGTTTCAAACATTGGTTCTTAGTAGATGTCTTTGGACAACATAAACCAGAGGAAACATGCTTTCATGGTATATACACTACTCCTTTAACATTCTTGTCTTTTAAATGTTCTGGGTTCTCAGCTTATGTGTCTTACTTCCGTCTTATTCCAATTGTCTTCCTACAAAACCTTTCTATCTTAGATAAGCTGTCTCTTTCCTCATCAAGATGTCAGTGTCATGTGATATATGCACCTCCTGGCTAGAAACAGCAAAACTAACTCAAACCTTTTTGTAGTAAAATGCTGTAACTAGAGCTGTACAACAGAACTCTGGAAACATAAGGGGCATTACTGAAATGTTACATTTTGTATATCTGTCTTATCTTTGTTCTTTCTTCCCTGCAGAACTGATGAGCTTCAAACAGAAGAGAATAGCAGCATTCCGCAAAAACCTAATTGAAATGGCAGAACTGGAAATAAAACACGCAAAGGTGTGTTCTTTTTGGAATTTAACAGGCGTAGCTTGAGAGAGTGAGTTCTGTGTAACTTGGAGGATTTGCTGGTTTCCTTTTAAAACTAGGAAGTGTAAAATAGAACAGCTGGGCTCTTCAAGATCTGAAGAGGTGAAGGAAAGGAAGTGAAAAGCTGTAGGTGTAGTGCATACAAAGAACAAATGCTGACAGTTTTATCTGTCCCGTGCAGAGAGTCTGTTTTCTACTTGTCACTCCTAGGACACTGGCCTATTGGGCTGCAGGTGTGAAGTCTTGATTTTGCTGGTAGTGCACAACCACTTGCCTAACTTCCCATGAGGCAGCCTCATCTGTGGGTTTCAACCTCTCCTGCATCTAGAGGCAGCTGCTGCTTCAGATGTTACTGAGTGCTGTGAGAGCACATCCTGCAGCTTGTGATCTAGCCATCATCCTTTCTCAGTTGGCTTGTCAGTGAAGGGGGACACTGGCTTTGTGGCAGCCTCTGCCGAGCTTTACTGAGTATGCTTGAAGTAGGCTGTGGAGACCACACCATATACTGCCAGCTTAATCCAGGAAAGTGCACACAGGTTACCAAGTCTGCTAACTTAGTGTAGAGAACAATGCAGGGAGCCTCAGGAAGAGGTAACTGTGCATCCTCAGCTTCTTTTGGAGAAGGGAAGTTTAACTTCCCACTCCTTGAGAGTGCTGGGCTTTGTCACAGGAAGCTGCTTCACTGCTGATATCGAATGTGACACATAAAAGGCTTGACAATGTGGTTTGATTTGGTCCACTTTAAAAACTTACTGTTCTGTCTCTTACCCCTCTTTCCCACAAGCAGTCATGGTTGCAGGCCTGCAGGAAGAGGCAGATTGCAGGCCATATGATCTGGTTTTGATGCTTTATTACTTGAATGCTTGTCTTTGCAGTATAAGCTCTTTAACTTTGTCACAGGGTACAAAATTTGGGGATGGACCTGCTATTTTGGAAGCTACTTCATTGTGGAAGGCCTGGTTTAAATTATCAGTCATACTGATCTGAAATTAATTCTCTTCCTTTCCAGAACAATGTCTCTCTCCTGCAAAGCTGTATTGACTTATTCAAGAACTAAGGAGCCTTATTCTGAAAATGTGAAAAAAGCATCAATTGCACTCAATGGCCAGGGGCAACTTATTGGCTTGACTTTGTTAGCTTAAAATAAATATTGTCACAGAGATTGTTTGACTAGTACTTAAATATGTTGATAGTGATACATTGACTTTCTTGGTATAAATGAGAGCCAAATTGTGTATGAATTGTTTGGATGTAGCTGACATCCTGCTGGCTGATAACTCAAAATGAGTAAAATGTAAGAAATCAATTTGCTGTTGACTGACTTCACCTAGCAGAAAATGTTTTCTGAGAACTCCTTTTCTTGCAGGATCATAAATCTGTCTCTTCATAGCCCTGATATATTTAAAGCTTGCAAGTGGCAGTGACTTATATAAGTGTAGTAATTTTATAAAGTAAATATCCTAACATTCCACTTCCCAGACAGATTTCTACTACAATATATTTTGCATTTCTATAACTACATTCAGTATTTGTACACTTCAGCAATACAGCAAATAAAGATCTCTGATAGAACAAGCTGCTTTTGTATGGCAAGACTTTGTGTGGGATGTAAAAGGGCAAACTGGGATTTCAGGCACAGACCTATGGCAAGTTACTGATCACCTGGAGCTCTTCATTTGGAGCACTAGGGTTAAATATTTGACTTAACAGGATTGTTCTTGGAATGGGTGTTAACATGCAATGTGGCGACTTCAGGTCTTGTTGCTTGAGTAGCTCTCAAACTTTTATTTCCTATATGCTGTACACAAAGGAAACAAAGCCTTTCAAAAGCATTGATATGCTTGAACTCTTCCAAGATGGAACTCCTCCAACTTCATAGATGGCTTGAACTCCTTCAGGCTGTGTTAGTGCTTCATATTTTGTCAATCTTCACACCTCCTGCTAGCATAAAGGAACTGTTTAAAACTTCAGGGCTTCTGGAAACACAGCCATTTCCAGTCTTATATAAGATAAATCTTTTTAAACTTTGGCAAACTGGGTGTACACCTTCGTAACTGATGCAACTCAGCCTATAAACCCCAGGCTCATCTTTCTACAGGCTGGCTGTCATTTCATGTATGTGGATGTAGGTCAGCAAGCCATACCCGTCTAAAAGCATCTGAGGAAGAAGAGTATCAAAGTCTTGGTTAATATCTTGTGACTAAAACTTCTAATCACCAGTGGGTGGCAGGCTGGGACAGCTGCTGGTAACTAATTGCACAACATTTACCCTCACTGTGCTGTAAGGAAGTACAGGAAATTCTGCTGCATACCGTAATTTCTTACCTGGCAGCTGGACTTGTGTTGATCTATAGGAGAAACTGGGTGCATATGTGAGCAGTCTGCTTACAAGGAAGGACAGAAATCTTTCTTTAATAAATGTGGTGTGACTGGAGTTAACTTTCCTTTTAGCAGGGTCTTGAATAAAGCCTTAGCAGAACAAAGATCGCCACAGGCAAGTCAGTGTGATAAAGCAGGTTATCATCAATGTGAAAATAAGTTTTTAGAAATATTGCTGACATAATTTAAAAGACTGTTTCAGAGGTGGAATAAGAGCAGAGTTTCATAGATGTTCCAAACAAGGATTGACTTTAGTGTATATGTCATGATCATGTCTCTAAAGCAGTTTACCTGTAGAACTTGTTGCTCCAGTTTATGGATTGCAAATTGGCTTTGGAGAACAGGCACAAGCCTTATCATTGAGATGGTAACTGTGGTATGTGGCTTTTCACATAGTCTCCTTTCTGTCCATTTGAATGAGGTCAGAGGGAAAACTAATGTTTGGTCAAGTTTACTAAGGTTTGTTAAACATCCAGCTCTAGTGTTGTTGATGAAGGCAGATACTGCTACTGCCTGGAGGTAAGTGTGCTGCTGGCCTGCAGCGCAAGTACTTGGGTTAGTTCTACACAACCCCTGCCAGCCGTGTTCCCCCAAAAGTTTAACTAGCAGGTCTCTGCTAATCCATCTTGTTTTGCCTGAAATGGACTAGGGGTTCTCCCAGTAGCAGCTTGGCAGGTACAAATCTCCAGGCTGGAGCTAAGGACACATTCTTTTAACACAGCTGATAGCAGAGCTGCATCCCCTTGTATGTTGGTGTCATGCTTGTGGTTTGTGTTATGGGAGAAAGCATAGAGAAACTACCTTCCAAAGGGGAATATTTCTAGTGCCATGTAGCTGCTGGACTATCTGTAGTGTTACTATGTAGTAAGTTTGGATTCTATTTTTTTCTCTTCCATCTTGGAGATGAGCAGATGTTATTTGTCCTCCCAATAGAAACATGAATCCTTAGGTATGCAGCTGTCTGCTGAGCATTAGAGAGTAAGGAGGTCTCTGGACAACAGTAGCACAACTCTGCTTGCAGAGAAACAATGATGACTCTTGGCATGGTGCAGACAAGGTGGGCTAGGAATGAGTCATTGGGTGCTGCAGGTATCTGGCTGGCTGTTCCCAGTGGAGCAGAGCTAACAGTTAACATGGGCATAGAGCAGTGGATCTGGATCATGGTGCAAACCCAGGAGGGACTAGCAGCAGGACAGCTGTATGCAGAATGCTGCAGCATTGGTATGGTGTTTACAGAGAGTCAGGCATATTGAAGTGTCAGCATCTGTGGGGTGGGTAAAACAGGTGGTGGTTGTACTTACAGAGTTGGCAGTATCTGGATATTGGAAAACTGCAGATGGAAATCAACCTGGTTCAATACAAGAAGCTCATAAATGTGTCCTGTTGTACAAGATTGTGATTCCAGGTGGTGCAATAAAGCAGGGTTTTATAGCCATAGGAAGGGAATGATTAAGGGTCAAGTGTACTTCAAGAAATAGTTGGCTTAGCTCTGTTTTATGTAATTGCTCATAGTTCTAAGAAGACACATTGCTGATGCTAAGGCTGGTAAACCAAGCAGAAGACAGTACCTGTGCTTTTGGCATACAGTAGGCCTGGAAGAGCTGTGAGCATGGATTCTTCATGCTAATTGTTGCTGGGTCTATGCTTCCCCCAGTGATTCTGCAGCTATGACTGGCTTCACAGGCCTGAGAAATGCCACTAAATACCCTGGCCTGACGGGGAACAGAAATTCAGCTGCAGTCTGACTAATCTTGGGACGATTACTGGTAGCAGCGTACATGAATTTCTCAAAATATGGAGTTGGGAAGGTTTTCTCAGTAGGTATTAATAGTTTCTGGAACTTGCAGTCTCTCCCAAAAGATTGGGAGGAGCTGCTTGTTTATGCTGTGAAGCAAAGAGCTCTGCAGAGTTCCCATTCTTGGATGTAGCTTTCAGTACTTTTCTGCTGTCCCAGCACTTGCTGCTATGTCTGAGAGAGCAGTAATGAGTTATTTCAACTCGTGCTTTTAAACACCTGCATTATCACTTAGTGACAGTGGAATATCTGAAATAGATTTGAAATATGTTTGTAGATCACTGGTCACCGATGAATGAATACAGGCACTTGGTGATCTGTTTTAATCCATCAGATTGTTGCCTGGCTCCAGCTTTGGACCTGCAGCTCACTGTTTTCTGAAAACTGTGGTTCATCTGCTATCAAAATGCTGTCCAGTGGTCAAGCTCTGGTGTGGGCTCAGCCTTGCCTTTTGTTTACTTTTTATATTGTAAAGCCAATGAGAAGGCTCAGATGAGATCAAAGTCCAGCTCAGCTGGGTTTTGTGCTAGTGTGCTAAAAATAATCACAGCTAGGACTGCTTTGTAACTTGAACAGACAAGCAAGGATGGTGCCTATTTTTCAGGGAAGGGGATTTGGGAAAAGGTGACTTGCCTGTTGTTCCACAGGGAGTTTTTGTCAGAGCCAGAAATTTAACTTGGAACTGAAACTCCACTCCATGGCTCCTGCTGTCTTGATGTGCTGCTGTTGGAAGCGGTCGAATGAGTGCTTGTGACTTTAGTGTGGCTGCAGTTGACTGCTCTTCTGTGCAGATGTGGTAACTGCTGATGTGTATGTTCTGCCTGTGCTCCAATGCAGTGAAGCCTGCTGGTTTCAGTGACTTTTAGTGCTCTCTTCCATGGGTCTGTTTTACTTGGCAGTGGAATTGCAAGGTCACTTTCTGCAAGAGAGGATAGTGGAGTTCTAGGAAGGTGGAAATGTATTGTGAGTGTTGTCTGCTGATACTTTAGCTTCTTGTCAGCACTCAGATGTAGAGTGTAGTGTATGGGTTGTGTGTACTCAACTGCTTCCAGCACCTTAACCTGTTATAGGTAAGGCTGTCAATCTTCTCTGTGATTAAAGGGATTCTCGTTCCCTTTCTGTTTCTTGAGTATAATGTTGCTTTGCTCTTACTTAAAAACTTTCCCAAGCCTGTTCTGTATGGGGAAAATGCCTCTGAGAGTCTGATTCACTAGTGTAAAACAAGGATTAAAATAATTTTAAGGTTCCTGTTTAATGGTAGCCTACTACCTGCTTTGAAAACGACATGCTGCTTTTTTGTGTCTGGTTTAGTTTGGATCAAGCTTGTTCTGCTTGCTCTCTGGGGAAGTTTAAAAGGGAAGAAAAAAGAAAAAAGGTAAAAGCCTGGCTCCATAAAACAGCATGGGTTTAGATTATACCTGTATCTCAGGTCAAAAATATACCTCAGGTTTGCTATAATTTAGTCAGGGGCTTCTAGCTCTTTCTTGATTTCCTTGTATTTGAAAACTTCATTAAACAAAACCTTGTTAGGTAGGCCTAAGAGGTTAATGAGCAGGTTAGCAGAGATGTTCTAGTAAAGTTAGTCTACTTAAATTTGAGACAGCGATGGATGCCACTGAAAGGGGATGGCCTCACTTCCCTTCCTGTTTTGTTCCTATTGCATCCCTTGGCCTGGTCCTTATGTTTGTGTGGCTTTGTGCCAAGCTGATGTAACTCACTAAAATGGCATGAGATGGGCCAAAATGGAGATAGGCCAAAACAAAAACAGGCTCTGCCAAGTCAGTGCACTGAATCTGTGTTCCTGGAGCAGAGAAGCATGCAGGCCTGTGCAAGGGTGACTCAAAGGGGATGCAGAAGAGACCTTGGTGGGGAGGCTTAGCTTAGCCCAATTGTGTTTTGAAACCATTGGACTAGCACTGGTCCAGTAAGTGCTTCCCTTCCAGGAGAGAGTGGCAGTCGTTACTTCTAAACCTGTAGTGGGAAGACCTGGGCCATCTAAATTCAGGGCTGTCTGCATGATGGGGACCACCTTTGAACTGGGGACTGTTACTTTTTATAAAAGTTTGTCCTTCAGAAGGTGCATAGACAGCTGTTGCTGGGAAGTGGTGGTGGCAACTTCTTCAGAAAGATTTCTATCCTTTAGTGTTTAAGAAAATAATAACTCTCCTTGTGTGGGGAGTGCAGCACTGGAAATTTACCCCCACTCACAAAACTTTTAAGGGGGGCAGTGAAGTGGTTTTGGATCATGGGTGCAGTAAACTTCAGCAAGTTGAAACCCTGAGTTAACAGGAAGTGCCACTTTAAAATTTTTCATTCTGCTGTGGAGATTATTGGCACAGCCTCCTTCAGTAAATGTGAGGTTGTTGCCATGGAGGACAGGAAATCCCTTGTCTGCACAGAGAAGGAAAAACACTGGAAACTGTCCTACTGTAAAGCACAGCTGCCTCTGTGCTGGGAGAGGGGTGCTTACTTCTACGGAGGGGTTTCCAAAGTCTTGATTTTTGTCTGCCTATCTTTGCACACATTTGCTCTTTTTCTCAGTGGGCTGCTTGTGCATTTGAAGAAGAGCTGGACAAAGGAAGTGGGAGCAGCTGGTCAAGACTAGTTTTAAGTGCCCTGATTAATGTGAGCAGCAGGAGAGATTTTCACTTGGGAGTAAGATACTTAGCAAATTTACAGTATCTGCCTCTCCTTTTAACTCTTTGGCTCCTCTTATTTCTGTTCTCTCTCCTGTTTGCAGAGGAAGGTCTCTGTTTTCTTCCCTTGGACCTCTTAGAGCAGGGGGCATCTCTGCTGTGGCGGGGGTCTGTGTTCTCTACCTGGTGATCTGAGATGTATCCTGGCTGCTATTGCTGGAGGTAGGAACAGCGTCTCAGGCTATATGTGCAACTCTAGCAGCTGGTTATCTGTTCCTGCAAACACCTAGATGCTTAGAGCAGGTCTATCCTGATGAGACAGGGAAGAGATGAGATTTGAGGAAGCTCTTCCAGGACATGTTGGTGCCATCTTTCCACTACAGGGTCTGCAAGCAGACCCAGTTCCCTTAGGAGTTGAGACCAGACAAGCCTGTGGTAGGTTAATCAGCTTTGTCAAACCATCACTGTTAACTGCATCAAGTTGTATAAAAATTGAACTGCTTGGTTGCTGCTGGTATGAATACCTACACCATCATCAGTACTTGTCCTTCTTAGCTATGATCTGCTTCAGAGGCTAAAAGAGCAGATTACTGCTGATGCACACCAGTGGTTATTGATCACCTGTAGATGGACCACTGGATCAGGACTTTCTCTTCCTTCAGAGGTACACTTGTCAGCTGTCTGGTTCTGCCCCATTGCTGTCCTGTCTGTTCATGCTGTTGCAGTCCTGAATTGTGTTAGATACCGAACAGAAACGAAGAAGGCCACGTCCAACTCTGAGCTTTAACCTCTGCTTAGCAATGTTTTCTGGGTCAAGTTTTTGTGCAGATGCTCATGAATCTGAACTTGCTGTTTCAAGGCTACAGAGGATACTCCTGCCTGTAGACCATGGTGTTATGGAAGGTGTCTTGGCTGGAGAGGAAAGGGACCTCTGCTCTTCACCTTCTCTTTGTACACCAGTTGTTGCTTTTAATATGGCGTGGTACTTCCTTTGTGTTTAACTGAGCTGTATTGTTCATAATGCTGTATGCTGTTGATTTAACAGCGAGGCCTCTGGGGATACCTCTTTGGAGTTGCTCATAGGGATGGTGTGGGTGGATTTGAGGCACCTTTTGCAGCCAGTGTGATGGGAACAGCATCAAAATCCTAGGGCTCTGGTTGTGGTGGTTGTACTCCTGGATCCTCCCTGAAGCTACTCCAGGATTTCCCTGGCAGCTGTTTCCAGACTTGCCATAGCCCAGCTTTTATGCAGTGCAGAATGATGCAATCCCAGTTCAAATAACCCTCTTGCACTGTTTCTTCTCATACTGGGAGAGTGTCTTCTGATGTAACCTGGCATCGTTGTGTTGACTTGGATGAATGCAAGACTCATTTACACTGATAGGGCTCTGGCTGTGTTTACCCAGCCCTGAGTACAGTGGGTTGTGACGTCTGTCTGGAGTCAACAGGTAGTAACCTGATCCACGTTTTCCTTCTCTGACTGACCATAGAGCGCCACCTCCTCCTTTCTATACCAACTCTCCCTAGGTGTATTTGCACAAGTAAAATCCCACCCTCTGTGCTGCTTTGTTTTCCCATTGATAGCTGATGGTGTGTGTTTTAAATGTCTTTACCTTGATGTGAAATGGTTCTTCTGCCCTGATGTGAGACTGGACTTTTTAGGCTTTGCATCCATCTGTTGCAGAAAGCCTGCATCAACCCTGGGGGTGCCATTCTGGGTCTGGACTGGCGCCATTTGGCCCAATGGCATAGGCCTGGCTGGGTTTCATTAAGGATGCCTGGTCCTCACAGTGTTTCTAGTCCTATGGTCTGTAAAACATGCTAAATGACACAGAGACTGGTCACTGACATGAAAAAAACCTTTGCCTGTCCCTTGTGTGTGTGTGTGTAAAATGAGAAACAAAAGGGAGGAATTAAAGGCAATAAATGAAAAGAGAGATGGTCTCGTTGATCTTCAATTTGGTTGTCAGTGACAACCATTCTGGCAACTGAGTGCAGCATGGAGTCTGCCTTTTATTTTCTAGAGTGACCAGGCCATCCTTTTGTTAAAATAGGAGGCTCAGGGGAGAGCAAGCGAGTGAATCATCCCTCTCATTAGTCCCCAGGACAGTGTCTCCTTCCTCTGTGGCACGGGTTGGCAAAAAGAGGAGCCAGAGTTTGGTCTTCTGGAGAAAGAAGGAGGAAGCCAACGCCAATGGAGCCGATGCTCCAAAAAAGAAGGACTGTTGGGTATGCATCTGCCCATCTTTTGCATTATGGATGCACACACCTAAGAGCCTTCTTTTGTCAGACCATTCAAGGACCTTTGGAGAGGCTGACTTAAAAAATAAGCCTGCATTATACCAAAAGCAAAATATAACATGGCATCTGGATGCTGCATGTAGCTCAGCCTTGGGTAAGACGAGAAGAGGGAAAATGCAACATTGATTTCCTGTCTTTGGAACTGTGCGTGTAGTGTTTGCCTGCTTGAGTGAAATTGCAAGCTTGGAGGTTGTGTAGTGAAGGAAGAAAGATGATGCTTGGCTGAAAAACTTTACTTGGGCAGAGTAATTTAGTCTACCAAACTGGTTAATTATAGCAGCTGTGTGGTATGCGAGTATGCAAGCCTTCAACCACTAGAGCTTCCTTGGTGCATGCAACAACCAGAGGGAGTTATAACGCAAACAGGGAGTTCTCTGTGGGAGACAGACATCCCTGTGTCTTAGTAGAGAAATCTCTGTAAATAAATTACCTGGCTCTGTTTGGTTGCAGAGTAGCTAAAAAGGAGCAAGGATGGGGGAGGACAGGTGCCCTGACTGATAGCTGGTGAGATATAGATTGCTTTGGTGAATGATGGAGGTGATGACAGCTTCCTCCTCTGACTTAACATGATATCTATATCCTTCCTGTCACAGGTAATCACACATTGACATTATGCTATTGAGTATTTCTGCTTGGTGTTCAGTACCCCCCTGTAAGGTGGATTGTGCCGATGAGGAGCCTGCAGTGTGGGCTTGGGGAGTAGGCAACGCCAATATCCCATCTATCCCCTTAAGAGGCAAGGTGGAGCAACGGGTCTGGAGTCTTCTGGCAGCTCCCCCATGGGCTGAACAGGTAGAGCACTTTAGGGGACACTGTGGGAGGTATGAAAAGCAATCAATTCTTTTAAAAGCTGATCATGAGGATGACCATGAGCCAGCACTGTGCCCTTGTGGCCAGGAAGGCCAATGGCATCCTGGGGTGTATTAGAAGGGGGGTGGTTAGTAGGTCGAGAGAGGTTCTCCTCCCCTTCTACTCTGTCCTGGTGAGACCACATCTGGAATATTGTGTCCAGTGCTGGGCCTCTCAGTTCAAGAAAGACAGGAAACTGCTGGAGAGAGTCCAGCGTAGGGCAACAAAGGTGATTAAGGGAGTGGAGCATCTCCCATGTGAGGAAAGGCTGAGGGAGCTGGGTCTCTTTAGCTTGGAGAAGAGGAGACTGAGGGACGACCTCATTAATGTTTACAGATATATAAAGGGTGAGTGTCACGAGGATGGAGCCAGGCTCTTCTCGGTGAAAACCAATGATAGGACAATGGGTAATGGGTACAAACTGCCTCTTAAATTTGAGAAGAAACTTCTTCTCAGTGAGGGTGACAGAGCACTGGAACAGGCTGCCCAGGGAGGTTGTTGAGTTTCCTACTCTGGAGGCATTCAAGACCTGCCTGGACACATTCCTGTGTAACCTTACTAGGTGTTTCTGCTCTGGCAGGGGGATTGGACTAGATGATCTTTCAAGGTCCCTTCCAATCCCTAACATTCTGTGGTTCTGTGAAAAGCTCAACAGAGCAAAGGAAACAGGAGCCTTGAGGGCACCCCCTGCCTTCTGTCTGCCCTGCTATGATAGTGTGTGCATACCCTGTGCCTACCAAAGCTGCAACATAAGGCAGATGTGCAAGGAGATGTGCTGGCAGAGCGTGTGACTCTGAGCTCTGTGCTGAAATGACACAATCCTTGTTAAAGAGGCCATCATGGAGCTCTGCAGAGGTGTAACAAAGCAGGCAGGGTGGAGGGGAACAGGTGGCTGTCCACCAGATGGGTGTGGAGGTGAGGCCAGCATGCTGGTGTGGGACACTGGGGTGCTGGCTCATCACAAACTTGGCCAGAGGTGCGGCAGTAACCTCCACTTTCAGCACTGTCCAGCAGCACAGTAATGTGACCTGTAGTGCTGAGGGATGGTTTCCCTTGCTGTCCTAAGGAGGTGAGGAAGGTGTTGCGATGAATGGATGGACAGACACACCAGTGTGCAGGCAAAGGTTGCCTCAGCTACTTTGCCCAGGACATGCAGCAGGGAATCGTCCAATGAGTCAATGCCCTGGGCAAATCAGTGGGTTTGTGAGCATGTTGAAGCCTGCTGAGCTCTACAGAAGAGGCATTTTCTGTCCCTGCAACCTTAGTCTGGAAGTATTTGCGTAGCACAAATACATGTGTGCTTGCAGCCCAGAAGGCCAATTGTATCTTGGGCTGCATCAAAAGGAGCGTGGCCAGCAGGTTAAGGGATGCTCTGGTGAGACCCCCCCTGAAGTTCTGTGTCCAGCTCTGGAGCCGTCAGCACAGGAAAGACATGGACCTGTTGGAGAGGGGCCAGAGGAGGCTACAGAAATGATCAGAGGGATGGAGCAGCTCTGCTGTGAGGACAGGCTGAGAGAGTTGGGGTTGTTCAGCCTGAAAAAGGCTCCAGGGAGACCTTATTGTGACCTTTCAGTACTTAAAAGGGACCTATAAGATGGGCCAAACTGTCCCGTGATTCTATGACTACACTAACTTTACAAAAATCTTTTTTCCCCCCCTCTCAGAGATTTCTGCTACAAGCTGCTTAAGACAGACAATGGCCTTTACTAGTGTTTGTGTAACACCTTGGGGCAGAGGAGCCCTGATCCCAGCTCTAAGCCATCACCCCAGGAGTGGGTGCTCTTCAAGCCCTGTGAAGCTCTGGAGCGCTTTGCTCTGCAGGGCTCTGTAGCCAGATACGTGCAGAGCAGTAGAGAAAGGAGGAGGCTCCACCAGGGTTCCAGCTGCCAGCAGACAGTCTCTGTGCTAGTTATGGGAGAGAATTCTGCGGAGCTGGGCCAAATAAAACTCATTTATCCCCTTGGCCTGGAATTGCAGGGATGCTTAAAGGAGAAAAGTTGCAGAGCTGCAGTGAATGAGGACAGATTGAAGAGCGGAAAGAGGGTGGAGGGAGAGGGGCAGCTAGTGCTGCCCAGATCACAGAATCATAGAATAATTTGCATTGGAAGGGACCTTCAAAGCTCATCTAGTCCAATCCCCCTGCAATGAGCAGGGATGTCTTCAACCAGATCAGGTTGCTCAGAGCCCCGTCCAACCTGGCCTTGAATGTTTCCAGGGATGGGGCATCTACCACCTCTCTGGGCAACTTGTTCCCATGTTTTACCACCCTCATTGTAAAAAATTTCTTCATGTCTAGCCCAGATCTCCCCTCCTTTAATTTAAAACCATTACCCCTTATCCTATTGTAACAGGCCCTCCTAAAATGTCTGTCCCCATCTTTCTTACAGGCCCCTTTTAAGTGCTGAAAGGCCACAATAAGGTCTCCCTGGAGCCTTCTCTTCTCCAGGCTGAACAACCCCAACTCTCTCAGCCTGTCCTCATAGCAGAGCTGCTCCATCCCTCTGTTCATTTTTGTGGCTTCCTCAGGACCCTCTCCAACAGGTCCATGTCTTTACTGTGCTAAGGGCTCCAGAGCTTCACAATGTTGGAATAAAATGAGGATCCTCTGACTGCAGGGATGTGTCTTAAGCTCTCCATCCAAGCATGTACAGGTGTGTGTCTCCATACCTGTGACCTTCGTGTTTGCTGATCAGTGGATGTCTGCCAGCCGCTTGGGGCCTATCTGGAGTACGAGCTCATGTTGCGCAGTGGCAGGAGAGGGTAAAGAAAATCTTTGCCCTGAACCTCCCTGCAGGCTCCACCATGGCCTGTATCCATCCCTGCTTGGCCACTCGGTTTGGCCTCCTGTGCCTCCCTGTTGGGCTATGCAGGATCTGTTCTCACCATGTGGTTTTTGTTGCCATGAATGAGTGAGGCCAGAAATCTGATATATGAAAGCAATCTGAATAATGAAAGCTGATTTCCTGTGGCTGGTAAGGACAGGAATTGGAAAAATAAGTTGTCATTTTTCACTGAGGTGATGCTTGTAGCATATCACTAGGTTGGGGAATGAAATGCAGAAAGTGGAGGGTGATCAGCTGTGACAAAGATACCACAGCAGGTAGATTCTTTTTCTAATGCTTGTGTTTCCATGTTATGGGTTCCTGCTGTAAACTTGGGAGGAATATGCTCCTTTGCTATAGCAAGGCTGGGTGAAATTCTCCATGTTAACCATCAAAGGCAGGCTCTGCTTCCCTGGCCAATGTCCCCTTGTCACCATAACTTGCTTTCCAGCCTTGGTAAAAGTATAAACCCCAGGAAATCAGCCTGAGGCTTTGGATGACTAGAAAGGTCAGATCAAAGAGGAATTCACAAACAAGCCTGCAAAAATGAGAATGAGAGTCCATCTGACCCAGAGTGCTTGTCTTTAGTTCTGCAAATGGAGAAATGACTATGTAGGGGGCTACATTGCCACAAGTAAGTTAAAGATATGCAGGAGTGCTTTGTGGCTGGGTTTGGCCAAATCTGTATATTATTAAATCAGCTCCAGAACAGGGTAGCCATGTCCATGCTGCTTGTTGGAAGTGCTGTCTGGGCTACACTACTTCTCAAATCTGAAATATCTGTGGAGTAAAGCTGCTCACTGTGGGCTGAAACCACACCAAGGGCCATTGTAACAGTCATGGTTCCACTTCCAGTGGTGTTCTCTGCTGTGTTTAAAGATATTATTCCTAGGATATAGAAACTGTCTCCCCTTCCTTTGACGCAGTGAGGAAGCTGGTTTGTCCTCACTTGTCCATGTGAGGTTAGGGGGATGTTCCAGGTCTGGGACTTGCTGGGTAAGGAAGAGACTGAACGTACCTAAAGGAGGGTGTTTTGGGCATTTGGTGTTGTCTGAGAGGTGGTGGTAGGGGGTTCCTGTGTCTGCTTGTCTCTTCTGTCTTTCCTGCTCTGATGCCTGGTGTGGGGTGTTGTGGTGAGCTGGCTGGTGTGGTAGAGAACTTTGTGTATCTAACCAGGACCTGTGATTGCTTGGCAGGTTAAGGGGATTGCTTCTCCTGCCCTCAACTGTGTCCAGATGAGCATCTCTGCTTTAAACTAAATGCCTTGAAATCAGCCCAAGAAAAAATGGTTTGCTGTTGAATCCAGGATTTCTGGGCTCTGCCTCTGCAGCAGCCACAAGCAGAGTTTGCAGCTCTGTTTGCTGCTCAGCAGCACTCACAAGCACAGTGTCTGGCAGACCTCCCACCTTTGCCTTGTCTGTAAATATTTGTGTCCTTCCCTCATCCATCAGCAGCCTGGTATTTGTGCAGGGAGGAGGTAACAGATGTTTGAAGAATTAATTTTCAGTGCCGCCTGTTCACAGGAGCTGTGTAGGAAGGCTGCTTGGTGGGACTGCAGTGCAGCAAAGCAGAGTAAGCAGTGGTGTTTCCTTCTGCTGTGTAAAGCTACCCAGAGACATGGTCTCAGCGATGTTCACCTGGGGGTTTGTGGGGCACTGAGCTTATCTAGCAACTGCCTGGAAACAATAGGTGCTTTCAGCTTGAAGCACTGGTGTTCCTAGGCTGCTACAAAGAACAGGGCTATTGGTAAACTAACGTGTTTGATCTCTCATCTTTAATGCTTTCCTGAATTAACCTTTTCCAGTGGCTACAGATTTACTGTTTCTTTTCTCTAAGACTCACTGTGGTTCTGCATTAGCCTGACTGCCCAGCGGCCAGACAGGTGGGCAGGCATCACTCAGCAGCAATCCGACAGAGCCACAGTCCCTCTGGGATCTGCACCATGCTGCTTTCCCTTCCACTCCCTGTGCAACGTGTGTATTTTTGGTGCCACAGGGAGAAAAGTGTGGTGGCAAGACTCTGATTTTAGGTTCACTCTGAGGTCTCAACAACCTTAAACTTCTTGGGAACCTTACTCAGTAGTCTCTGCCTGAATACTACCCTCCCTGCCATCATGTGTGTGGATTCTTTAGTGCAGCTTTGGTTCCACAGTATGAGGAATGTCACCTGTGTGATTTCAGCAGCTGTGTGATGGACTGGACCAGAGATTTGCTTTGGCTTAAGGCCCTCTTTCCATCCTGATGCATCCACCTCCCCAAAAAACCCAGACAAACCTCACTCCACCACACCAGAAAATATCAAATGGCTTTCGAACTGCAGTGGTCTCCTGATCCCACTCTTAGAGGTATTATAAAGGGAGAAAAATGAGGGGATGAGCCAGGCACAGAGCAAGTAATGAGGTTAATTTCTTCATCTCTAAAATGCTGCAATCACTATAGAAGTTGTAACATGTACCTTAAAGAGTACATCTCTGTTGCAGTCTTTGGACAAAACCGGTTTGAAACAGAGCAGTGCATGGACTGCTACCACCACCCTTTCAGCAGTCTGGAGCACGAGATCAGCCATAGAGCTCACTGCTGAGTTGGACAGCTGCTCCGGTGCTGGTGTTGCAGGGATCACTGTGTTACCACATCCCTTTCAAGCAAAGGGAAGTGTCCCTGTTTGTGTCCCTGGTGTTAACATACTGCTCGCTTCTGTCAGGGTCTGCTTCACCAACTTGTGTTCCCAGGCCTCTTCCCGATGCTGTTCAGGAATACTCACTCCCTGCTCAAAAAAAAGACACTTTTTGGGAAACATTTGCCAATACAGGTTTGAGCAATGCTGTCTGTCCCTGTCTCCCTGTTTATCCACAACACCACTTTGTGGGCCCAGGAGTAAAATGGAGCAGGGAACTGACCCAGGCTAAAAATAACCTGACAAACTGATAGCTTAGGTCTCAGTGCAGATACTGGTTGTGAAACTGTGGCTGTGGTCAGAGGAGTTAGGCAGACTTTCTGAGAACTGCTCTAGGTTATCGGGTACAGGCGTGTTTTGTCTGAAAAGCTACAAGGCCAGTATCAGAGAAGGGTTTTGATAAATATGCTGCTGCTTCTGCTGGCATGCCAGTTCTTTAAGGTTAATGACAGTGTATTTCAGAGCAAGAAAGCCCCAAACCCTGAATCACTCACAGAATTGGCTGAAATAAGAGTGAATGATGCGCAAGCGTGAGTGTGATATTGTTCCATTTCCTGATTGACTTGTTGAGGAGATATTTGCTCTTGTTAGAGGTGTATAACCCTCTAACTGGCATGGAGTCAGAAACTCTTTATTTTGACCTAGCAAAAGGGAAGGGAGTAGCAGAAGAGGATGAGCCAGCATTAGCCCCCGAAGAGACAGTAGACAGCTGGCGTTTTTCCTGGTAAGTCCCTGCCACCTCCAATCGCCTATTTTCACGCTGTGTATTCCTGCCTCCTCAGGAAACACTTTTGACTGTAATAGCAGTTTTATTAATGGCTTTGCTGGGTGGAAAGAAGGGCTACTGGCCCTTCAGAAATGGGCTGTTGGTCTTCTGGCTCAGTACAGGACAGCTGACGGCTCTGTCCTGGCAAGTCTGGCCTTACCTCACGTGGCCACACTCTGTCCACACATCTGCCTGTCTCAGGGCACTGAAAGGAAGAGGTTTGTTTTTTTTTTTTCTTCTTCTCCCCATTTCTCACCTTCCTTGTGGGTTCAGCTGAAGGGACCTCGGTAGCGAACTGGCTTTTCTCCTTGCCTGAATATGGGGAAGGACAGACTGGTCTGTGTGCAAAAGGTCTGGTCTGTGTATCTTGCAAAATGAAATGAGGCTGTTTTGTCTCCAGCCTGTTAGCCCATGTGGCTCCGTTCATAGCCCAGTGAAGCTGAGCAATGCTCTCCCAGATACAGCTGGGGCACAGCTGGAGGTGGCAGCATGGAACAGGCTGTTCAAAGGGGTGGTATATGTGCAACTGCACCAGGTTTGGCTCCTTCAACCACCCCTACACCAGTGCAATAAAAGCTGCCTGCAAGAAAGGCTGTGGCCTTTGTATGATGTAAGGAATGGTAATTAGGTCTGCAATAGCACTGTGCAGGGCTCAGAGGGACTCATGAATGCTGTGGCATGACACAGCTGAGCTACATCTCTGCCTTGACAACAGGTTGATCTCTAGCTTCACTTTACTTAGGATCAAAGGAAGCATAGTAAACCCCTTGGAAGAGCTGGAAGTGCTATTGCCATTCTCCAGGAGGTTCTCCTCTTCCAGAGGCAATCCCAGAGTAAGCTGGAGGTGCTAACCTTTCTTCCTCTTGTTCTCCAGTAGGAAAACATGATAGCTTCCATGTGTCTCAGCATAACTGAGCTGAGTCAATCCATTGCCCCTCCCTAGGCCTGTATTTCTGCCATCTAGCACAGCCACCTCTGTCTCTGGACCAGCGAGACACACCAAGGGATGTCACAGTGTGTCATGGAGAAGGACTGTGCCTGTTTGTTTTTATTTTCCTTGTGTCTTTCTCATCTTGGTTGCTCTGCACCCATCCTTAAAAAGTGGTGGGGATTGGGGAGGTAGAAATCTCTTACTACTTGCATCTCTCATCAATGCTTCAATGTTCACTGAAGACCTTGTTTTACTCCTGAAAGGGAAAGTGCTGAGAAAGCACCTTCCTTCAGCACACCACACCTTAGTGTCTCTGCATGCCTTCGGAGGGGAGAGCTGGGTTTTCCTAAGCACCAGATGGAGCTGGGTGCCTGAGCCTCACCAATGGGGACAGAGTGTCTGCCTCCCTTTGGCCTGTTTCAGTAGCTGATCCATTTGGTCTTGGATATAATTGGAAAGCCAGATCTGTAGTGTGGGTGGAATTTCACACTTGAGCTCCATGGGCATTGCACATGGCTGGATCATGCTACAGACGTGTTCCCTGCTTCAGTTACAGGTAAGGAGTAAATTGCTGTGTATTTTCTGCCCTAGTAGATACTTAGTGAACATGTGAATGTGTGCTTCTTGGCAAATGCAAAACATGGCTGGTATCTGGGCTGAGATGTCCTCTGTTTTTTGAGATGTGGCATCTTGCTATGAGCTGCCACCACCCACTCCAGCTGTGGCTGTGCTTGAGGTCCCTGCAGAAGCAGCTGCCACCCTCCTCCCCAGAGACAGAAGTATTTCAGTGCTGGGCAAAGGAACCTTGTGTCAACAGCTGCTGCGCTCTGCTCTCCTCTGAAGGCTGCCAGTTAATACAACACAATCCATCTGCGCTCAGCCTGGAAGCTGCTTGAGGTAGGGGCTGTTGTTGCTGTGAGTGCTTGAACAGCACTGCAGACAGGGGTCCTGGCCTTAGGCACCAGGGCAAGGAGAACATTAAACTGGTAAAGTGGCTGTGAGTCCTGGCATACCTGTACACTGATGAAGCCATCAAGGGAAACAGAATATTTTTTTGTCCTTTTGACCACGTGCAGAAACCATCACAACTGCAGAAGTACACCTGGTCAGTTTAGAGATGTTTTGCTATCCCCTTGCACAGCTGCTATCTTTGCGTCTTGGGTACTGTTAAACCATGTCTTTCTTTCATGTTTTGTTTTGTTTTGTTTTTTACTGTCACATTTTAAGTTTCTTAGCCTCTTCTGCTTTTCTGGAAGTGTGTTGGAGGAGACGAGGCTTGCCTATTCATCTGTGTGGTCCTCACATAACCAGACTTCAAGGCTCTGCTCTCCAGAATGAAGCAAGGGTAACGCTGCTGCTTATCATGTGATGTATCGTGTGCCTCCTCCTGTCCTTTGCGATGTTCTTGTCCTGGACCAGAAGCTGTCATTTTAGGGCTCCTGGTAACCACATCCAAAAATATCCCAGCCCTGTGACGGAAGGCACTAATGACCAATGCAAACTCATTTTTCTGGTTCAGATTTGTTAAATATTTTTTGGCAGGCTGACTGGAGAGCCTTGTGCCACATCAGGAGCTGCCTGTCTCTGTGCCCTGCTAAGTAGATGTTAGACGGTGCACTGCCAATTATCCCCCACAAAACCAGCATAAACTCCATTGCCGTGGCTAATTGGGAAGAAATCAGATGCTCATGCAAAACCAAGATGAAATGTTTGCTGCTGAGATCTGGTACACAGATGCTATATTACTGACGATGGACGTGTTGCCTGACCACTCAGACACTCTCCCTGTGTCTCACCCCTGTCCCAGCCCTGCTGGAACAGGAGAGCAGCTCTAATCCTGTCTTGAGGTCAGCAGTGCTGCTCCATCACTGGGTCTTCTTCACTGCTAGGAGCACAAGTACAGATGTGGCTCAGCTGAGATGTGATAATTCTCTATGCTCCCACAGTTTGTGGCATCTGAAATCGATTGTTTCTTTCACTGTGAAGTTGTTGCTACGTAATTTCACTTTGCAGCCTTCCCAAAAATCTGTCAGATTTTTATGTTTTCAGTGTTTTTTTTTATGTGGGATTTTGTTTTTCATTGAGAGCAGGGCTTTTACCAAACAAGCATCTCAATGACCATCTCAGTTAAAAAAGTCCTTCTAAAGGTCAGCTTACCTGAAGTTGTATTGGGGAATGTTTTGACTTAAGGATGGTGTATGGAAAAAAACCAGTATCTATGATTGTAAAAATGCGACCAGCTTTTGTCAGTCTCTGGGAAGTGGCAGAGAGAAGCTGTGATCTACTTTGCTTTCATCCTTGGCTCTGCCTACATGGAGAATTTAACTTGCTTGCAAACACTAAAAAAAAAAAAAAAAAAATTAAAAAAAATTACTTAGGATACCTTTTGTGTCTATGTAAAATTAGAGTCCCCTAGGCTGTGCTCTCTGACTCACTGATCTGGTGTGCCACATCATCCCATGGGACCGTGAGGAGGAGGAGAGGGCAGGGGAATTTCTTAGCAATGTGATGATCATCAGAAAGTCAGTCCCTGCAGCCAAATTTATACCAGCAAACTCTTTGCCAGCCATGTGGGCAGGCTTAATGCCTGGGTCATGTGGTCTGGATGCAAATTTAGTGCACTTGAAAACCCAGCTAAGCCGGAGGGCTGTACAGTAAAGCCTGTGGAGACCAGCTGTTGTGGCAGCAGATAAATGAATGGGAAGCTTAAAAAACACTCTTTCCTTGTTTTAGAGAGGTTTTCTGTATAGGGCTCCACCACGCGAGGAGCTGTGGGGCTGGATGTTGGGCTGTGGTTTGTATCAGGGGACCGAGTTGAGAGTGATTGTCTTTGCTATAGCCCTGAAAGGGGGGGAAAACTCCCATCTTTGTTTCCCAGGGTACCTAATACGTGTCCTGGGCTTTCAGACGGCAGGCGATGCGATAGCTCCAGTGCCACTGGAGAAGAAACTGAATGCTGTTTGGATATGGGAAGGGTTAAGCAGCCTGGAAATGAGGAAAGAGCTGTGGTGTTCCTTCTGTGATTTAAAGCGTGAAAAATGCGCCCTCCCTCTCAGATACTTCCCTCTCTCCAAAAAAGGCTAAATGGGCTCAGTGAAAAACCAGCAGAGGCATTCCTCATATTCTCTGGAGTAACTGGATGTAGAAGCCTGGGTTTAAAGGGATAGCTCACAGCAAATTAAATGTGACTCTGAAAGGAATTCACCTTCTGCAGGAAAGCTGGGTGTGGTTTCAGTAATGAAGGAGGAGCTGGGCACTAGCTAGAGAAAGATGAGACTGTGTAAGAGACTGGTATTAACAAACATAGACGATCCATTAGTTATCACAGATTGTTGAACATAGGAGGCCAGTTTGTCTTTATTTTATTAGGAACAGCTTATATACACAGTAATAACCATAGGACTCGTCTGGTTTTGCAGCAGCTCCCAAGCACACAAGTTAATGGTATCAATGCTGATCCAAAACCCATTCATATCAACATCTTCTCCAGCATGCTTTGGAGCACAAACAAAGTGAGCTTAATAAGTTCTTTTAGTATATCCTGTGATCCTCCTGCAGCCAAGCAGACTGCGTTGTCTTCTCTGGGCCAAGACTGCAGGCACTTACTACACCATTTGCTGATGGCAGTCTGCCTGTTGTGAAAAACATGTGAGGGCTGGTTTGCAAAAACACCTCCGTGCAGAGAAAGAGTCACTTCTGCCCCATCACCTTCAAACTCCCCGTAAGGCCCCTCTCACACCCAGCAAGGAGTTACAGAGGTGATTTGAGGCCTGAATGACAAGGGGAGGAGAAGAAAAACTTTAAAAGACAAAGGAAAATTAAAGAAGAAGGAGGAAGGAAGGCCAATGTCAATACGATGTGGAAGGGAGAGATCTTTGGCTGATGTGCACTGTGTTGTGGTTTTTCCTTTCCACTTCCAGCCAGCTGGAGATGAGAATAGCATAGGGGCACAACTTCACAGTGAATGAATTGCTGCCTCCACCTCCTGTCTGGCCCAGAGCTGCAGAGAGCTCCACCCCACTCTGCTCATTGACCACAAGCAGGATTTCCAGGAGGCTGAGCTATGAACAGAGTCACCCTTGTCCTGGTGGATCATATAATAGAATCATAGAACAGTTTGGGTTGAAAGGGACCTTCAGGTCGTTTAGTCCAACCCCTCTGCAATGAGCAGGGACATCTTCAACTAGGTCAGGTTGCTCAGGGCCTCATCTGAGCCTGGCCTTGAATGTTTCCAGGGATGGGGAGTGAGCAGGAAGGTCTCTGTAGGCCAAGGATCCTAGTCAGGCTGCTCTGGAAAAGAGTAGGATGAGGTCAATCACACATCAGGCTTTGCTGTCAGACAAACAGTGGATATGTGTCCCATCAGACTGCACCACTGGAGTGGGCATGATGACTTCCTTTCAGATCCCAGTTCTGCTAGAGGTGGAGTTTCCCACTCCTATGAGAGGGCCTGAGCAGCCCTAGAGGTCTTGGTTAGCCAGAGCATCCCTAGTGAGCATGGCTGAGACTGCATGAAAAATAAGGGTTAGGGGAGAAAGTGGGAAAGAAGGAAAACACTTGATATATGGGGGTTGGAGGAAGTGCCCTGGGGCATGAATAATGCTTTGGTCACTTCGGGTGGGAATTTCTTATTATCTTTGGGCAGAATGACTCTCTGGGTGAGTGGGATGCAGGAGACTAGATTTGTTCATCTCTGAGGCCAGGTCTGACTTTGCTTGGATGTTTATGTCTGGGACAGAGCTCCTGGCTGGGTATCCTGAATTGAGATGGAGCAGGGAGGTGGTATCTCCCTCCTTAGCTGCTGACCTCCTTTCTGGGGTAAGGATTAAGCTCTTGACCTTGGTGACTTCTGCAAATGCAGCTCATTCTCCCAGCGCTTGTTCAGAAACATTGCCATTTCTTAGTATTGACCCTTTGTCTATTGGTAACTTTTACTCTGCAAAACTTGCTTGCTTGTGTAGAAAGCCAAACCCAGGGCTTCTGAACTGGAGGTCCTTCCCCACTACCTGCTGGCAAAGTATAACTTTTGGGGGTGTGTGATGGAGCAAGGTCTCCTTGCTGAGGGGTCCTACTGGAGCATCTCATGAGTGTTGCAGTCACTCTGTGTTTGGGTTGAAGATGTCTTGGAAGCAAACTGCATCCAGTTGACATGAGGAGTGTTCTCTGTCCTGGTGCCTGCATGCTCATTAATTGGTCCTGACATCCTGAGAGGGACTTGGTGTGAGGCTGTCAGGAACAGTTACTGATGCTTGGCAGAGCTTCCATGCTGGTGCTTCATGAAGGCTGCAGGTCCTTGCGGGGGGCTCAGCTGGTGAAGACCTGCAGCACATAAGTGCCTGGTGGTTCCTTGGGCAACTTCCTGTCTGATTTCTGTGTTTATTGTGGACCTAGGATTTAATATATATGCAAGTCCCTTTCTAAGGAGAGGTGTTAAAAGTTACTCTTCTGAGCAGCGGGGGTTGACTTGACTTTTTGTTACTGGGGGAAAGGAAAGAATTGCCACCAAAATCAAGTGGTTTTTTAATGTAAACTTGATTACCAAGTGCTTACCTGGAGCAAGCTTAAACCACTTAAGAAACCACCCTCTCTCTCTCCCCTAGCAAGTGCCTGCCTCTTAGTAGCATCGACCACTCCACAAAATCTCCTAGACCTCTATTAGGTGAAGCCTTGCCTGGAGGTGGGAATACTCACATGGCTTTGCTGTGGAGCACAGCCAGCACCGACAGAGTTATGAAGTAAAACAGGAGTGTGTTTAAAGGAAGGGAAAGGATATGGTTTGCCTGGGCTTTTCCTTGCAAGGAAATGCTGTTAAAGAGGAGTCCTGGGAGAGACAGATGCCAGGAGTGGGGGTGCAGGATGGAGAAGCTACAGAAGGGGGAAGGACTGCAGCCAGGTTAGTTTGGACCTTGGGTAAATTAAGGGCTCAGGGCTGATCAAGGGACATCAGGGGATAATTCAGCTGGCTGTTGCGCTCTCAAGTGCCTGCAACACATTGCAGTGGTGTTTAAGGAGCTTATTCAATGGCAAATCCTGGTTTGGTCTGCCTGAAACTATCTGGCTTGGATTTGGCAGACATGTTTTAGGGGAGACTCTTCCTGGCTGGCCGAGATGGAAGGGCTAAAGGAACTTCAAGTAGGCTTGCTGGCAGCCAGGACCAGTGTCCCCAGGACTCAGAGCAAACAGGGGAGCTGGCGTGGGGTGGCTGAGCCAAAAGCCATGCCAGGAGTCCCAGTCATCCCCACTGGCTTTGCAGTGCTTCCTGCCCATTGTGCCTCCGTGCTCAAGCACATTGTGGGCTGTATGGGCAGAGCATCCTACTGGGAGGAGGGAATTTCTGGCCCTCAGAAAGCAAAGGGAAGCCTGGTTTAAAATAGCTTCACCTCGTGAGACCCATTCCAACCTGCATTCATGCAAAATCAGCTAATTCAGCTAAAGAAAAAAAAGAAAAGGGGTGTGTGTGAAGGCCTGGTTCCACAGACCTGAGGATGGGCAGAGGCACAGGGCTGCCCTGTGGTTGCTGGTGGGGCAGTGGAGAGGCAGTGCCCGCTGCCGCTCCATGCAAGGCCAGCCAGGGGCTGGGTCAGAGCAGTGAGCATCTCTGGGATACACCGATGTGCTCAAGGTACCTGTCCCCTTCGGAGAGGGAACCAGCCAGCACCAGCAGTGAAGGGGAGCCTCTTCTCTCTGCCTATCAGCACTAGCTGCAAGGCTTTGATATTTTATTTATTTTATTTTTTATTTTGGTTTATTTTGTTACGAGTGACCTCTTCCCTTTATGGCTTTTGAGCTTTTAGGCTGGGATGGCTGAAATGTGCTTCACTGGCCTACCCTGGCATGAGAGGCTGAGTTAAGACTGATTAAGTCTGCTCATCCCTTCAGAGCCTTCTGCTTGCTGGTCAAGCCCAGAGCATTTATTTGGAGAGCAAACACACGTTGTTCAGCTCAGCACACATGTAAAAGCTGGAGCTGATCTGCCTCTTGTGTCCAGGGGGGTCAACACTAAAATCTGTGATGCTTGTAAGAAGAACAGGGCCTGTGGGTGAGTCCAGGGATTACGGCAGGATTAGCTGGTGTGTCAGACCAGAAACCGTTATTTGTTGGAGAATGCCCACGATATCTACGGAGACAGAAATGGGGTGAATTTGGCTTCAGCAGAGGGCGGAGGTGTGGGAAGCCTTCGTCAGCCTGTGCAGTGCTCATGCCAGTTTGCAAGTCAGTCTTTGGTGCTTGCCCTGGGCTTAGACTCTCAGAAGGACAACAGGGTGACACTGGCTGAGGCTCTGCTGTTAGTGTGGCTTGAACAATGTGAAAGAGGAAAGGCAGAGTCAGGAAGACAAAAAATAAATGGAGATGATGAATCTCCTGCCTGCATTGAGTCTTTTTTTTTCTGTACTGAAGTTATTTTTCTCTCAACTTGCAGGCTTCTAAGATGTCTGGCTTTTCTTCCTCCTCAACCCCCATTTTTTTCTTTTTCGATCTTAAAAGGCAATTACTTAGTGAAACCACCCAGTTGGGACATATTTAGGAGTGTGACTCAGTCAGTGAGTGCCCAGGGCTCCCAGCTGTTGAACTTGCACAGCTGGGCACAGCTGGGGTGCTCAAGAGCTTAATTTTTTTGGCTCCAAGTCTCCTATTTCCCTCAATTTTAAATTGGCTGCTGCTCTTTCCTGCTGGTGCTAACTGGCCTTTTTAAGGGAGTGGTGCACCTGGATCACAGGCATGAGCAAAGTAAATGAGTCAGGAACACGTTTCTCCAGCCCACCTCATACCCCTGGCTCTGATGGACCCTTTTCCCAGCTTTATACTGCCTTTTATTTATTTTTTTTTTGTTGACACAACTTAAGAGATGGTAGAGTGAAATCATGACATGTATTTCTAGCTCTCCTCCCTGTCTGCTAACGATATGGATCACTGCATTTACCCTTAGGGAATTGGGCTGTACTTTTTAAGAGAGCTGAAGAGAACAGACGCTTTGATCCCTTGGGCACCAGTAAAGTTCCTGACCTGTGAGCATCGCTTTGCTGCCAGCTCAGTGTCAAAAAAAAAAAAAAAATAGAGGGACTCAATCATAAAAATGCTTTAAAAACTTGAAAAAGTGATGACACCCACTTCTTACAATTTTTTTCTCCATGGGTAGAAGACTGCGTGTCTCTTGTATTTGTGCTGCTTTAGACAACAGTGGAGTGCCATCTTGACTCGGGGTGCTGAGCCTTGGAGGGAGGAGGCCCCGCTGTGAGATTTGTGAACATTGCAAGCCAGAAAATATCTTACGCTTTCCCTCACTTGTCTTCTAAAAGGAAGCAGGTAGAAAGCCTTGCTTTTTCTTTCTGTCAAAAAGAGATTTGAAAGGAATCTGTGGAAGAAGATAAAAGCCTGAGGAAGGTTGTGCATGACCCCTTCCACGTGGCTGCCCCTTTCCTTGGCAGACTTAAGTCTTTTCCACAGTATTTCCTCTTTGTGTCTCTTGGAAAAAGCAATACTTTGAGGCACACATTTTGGCTGTTGCAGCAGTTATCAAGGGCAGGTTTCCCCCTCTTGCCGGCACTGAGCGGGCAGCCCCACGTCAGGGTGATGACTCAGTGCCTGGCAGAGGCAGGGAGGGCCAGCGGCGGCCCCCAACCTGCGACTGAACAGGCTTGGCTTTGTGCTGGCTGGCTTAAAAGGAGCTTTATGACTGCTCTCAGCACAGCATGAGCCCTGGTTCCTGCACAGGCCCCTCTTTGTGGGAGGGGGTGATGTGGTCCCGGGCTGGAGGTGAAGCTGGGTGTGAGGTGGGGAGCAGCCCTGCCAGCACAGTCCCTCAAAGGGATGAAAATCAGGAGAGGGTGAGAGCCGGGATGGGGAAGTCAAGTCTCCAGGGTACTTAATTGTCATGGAGTCCAAGGGAGGAGGTGCTGTAAGGGTACAGCAAGGGTCTGGCTCAGCCCTGCATTGCTGGTGGTCCCCAAATGGCATTTCGGAGTCACTAGACACATCGTTAGGTGCCAAAGACTGCAACTCTCACAAGCTGATGATGTCAGAGGTTTGAGAAATGATGGGGGAATACATAATAACACACACCTTGCCAAGAGTCTCCTAATTACATATAAATATGTGAAATCTTGGGCTCTGCAAGGTTTTTGTTCCCACTTCCGTTGCTCGGTTTCACATTAAAAAAAACACCAAACCCTCTGCAGCTGCTCTCTCTCAGTTGCAGGGACAACTGTACGAACAATTGTTTTTACAGTTTGGCTCTCAAACCAAAGTATCAATTTTTGGTTTGCCTGAACTACATGGTTTCTGGCTTACTTGTTCTGGAGATGGCTTTTTCACCCTTTTCTCATCCATTTACTTCTGTGGGTAATGAGAGTGGGAGATGTTCTCCCATCTGTCCTCCCAATGCCTCTGCCCAGGTGTCACGGCTTGCACATTCATGCAAGGTGCCTTGTTGGGAAACCCAACAGCTGGAGTACCCCTCGTTTGCTCTTCTGTTGACCCTGAGCATGATAATCTTTCCCTCAGCCTCACCAGGCAGACATCTGCAATTTTTCCAGACTGCATCCTGCTAGGGTGATAAAGCACAGAGGCTGCATCTACAATTAGACTGCCTCTTAGGACCGCCTAAGACCTAAGCTCACCACCGCAGGGGTGCTACAGAGGTAGCAAATGCTGAGACCCACCATACAGCCCATGTTATGCAGTGCCAGAGGGTCTCCAGGAGGGGAGTAACTCCACATCACCTTTGATTGACTCTTCTCATTCCTCAAGGGCTGGATGGCATCATGATGGTGATACCTGCCTGTTGATGTGGCTTGTTGCAACATATGTACTGGAGATGTCCCTTCTGCAGCTTTTTTTGAATTTTGCTTGAATTTCACTAAGCTCCACAATAACTCCCAGGCAAGGAGTTAAAATGCAATGATTTTTCAAATGCTGTTTGCAACTGGCCTGCTCTTCTCACTGCACTGCTTCAGTTTTAGTGCTCCATCGCTTCTGCCTTGTCACCTCAGGAACTGCTGCAGTGCACTTGCATGGAAGAAAGCCTGGAGTGACAAGATGAACCTGGCCTTAAACATGCATAGAAACATCTGAGATTAGGTGATTTGCCTTCTAGGTATGCCACAGAGCCCAAAGATGGAGCTGCCAGATGTTATGGCAATACTTGTGTGATAATGGCAATGCTTATAGCAGCTGTCTAAAGGTCTGCCAGCACTGGACTGGTGCCCAGGTGGGAGTCGGAAGCACTGGTGATCTGCAGGTTAGGGACTGACATGCTGGAAATCAGCATTGCCAAGAAGGACCTGGCAGTCCTCATGGAAAACAGCTTGACCATGAGCCAGCAATGTGTCCTTGTAGCCAAAAAGGCCAACAGTATCCTGGGCTGCGTTAAGAAGAATGTGACCAGCAGGTCAAGGGAGGTTATTATCCTCCTCCTCCACTACTCTGCCCTGGTGAGGCCACATCTGGAGTACTGTGTCCCGTTCTGGGCTCCCCAGTTTAAGGAGGACAAGGAATTACTAGAGGGAGTCCAGTGGAGGGCTGCAAAGATGATTAGGGGTCTGGAGCATCTTTCTTAAGAGGAAAGAATGAGAGAGGTGGGTCTGTTCAGCCTGGAGAAGAAAAGGCTGAGAGGGAACCTTATTTCTGCTTATAAATATCTCAAGGGTAGGTGTCAGGAGTATGGGACCAGACCCTTTCAGTGCTGCCAGATCATAGGATGAGGGGAAATGGGCACAGACTGAAACACAGGAGGTTCAATCTAAACATGAGAAGAAACTTACTTACTTTGAGGCTGCCAGAGCCCTGGAACAGGCGGCCCAGAGAGATTGTGGAGTCTCCTTCTCTGGAGACATTCAAAACCTGCCTGGTCACATTCCTGTTCAATATGCTCTGGTGGACCTGTTTTAGCAGGTGAGTTGGACTAGATGATCTCCAGAGGTCCGTTCCAACCCCAGCCATTCTGTGATTCTGTGAAATACACCTGTTTGCAAATCCCGAGCTTGAGCCAATGTTTCACGTCCTCCCTATGCCCTGCAATGAGGTGCAGCAGCAATGGTAACATAGACCCAGGGATGGATCTGCAACAACACCCTGAGCCAGTGGCTACCTGGTATCCTAGGCCCTCAATTTCAAGTGTGAGCTGCTCTGCCATCCTCACTGGCATTCTTGGATCGAAGTTTATGTCTACACTCATGGGCTGGCTTGGATGCTCATGTACACCTCCAGCTCCCAACCATGCAGGTGGTATCCTGGTACATAAATCTCTTCCTTAAAACCCAGCATTTTGCTCGGAGGGAGCAATAAAGATAATCCTGATATTATTTAAGAGAGAAAGCTGTATGTGGGACTCGTGGAGAAGTTGCTGTGTGAACAGTCAGCTCGCTCTGTTCTTCAGTTGCCACGGCATCCCCGATAAGAGCCATTTGTGGGTGCATTAGGATAGTGGGGGGGTCCAGCAGCAGAGGAGGATCAGGACAGGCAGACAGTGGCAGCAGAGGTGGCTGCTCAGGTCTTGGTACAGTGGCTTGATTGCCCCAGTGGGGGCTCTGTATGTATACCAGCAGCTTTGGGAGAATTGTCAGGCCCTAAATCACAACATCTGACTCTGAGAGCCAGTTCTTGCACCTGGAGAAGCGGGCAAAGATCTCATCACGCTGCCAGACTCACAGCAGCATGGGAGCTGGTGCCCATCCAGGAGGTGATGTGCAAACACGCTTGCTGTCGCATGGCTGGACATGACACCCATACTGGTCCCTGTCTGCTGTGTTACCAGATTTATGTGTCCTGAGCCTTAGAATTACAGAATAGTTGGGGTTGGAAGAGACCTTCAAAGGCCATCCAATCCAACCCCCTGCCATGAGCAGAGACATCTCCAACCAGATCAGGTTGCTCAGGGCTCCATCCAGCCTGGCCTTGAATGTTTCCGGGGATGGGGCATCTACCACCTCTCTGGGAAACCTGTTACTGTTTTCCACCACCCTCATTGTAAAAAATTTCTTCCTCATGTCTAGCCTCAATCTCCCCTCCTTTAGTTTAAAATCATTACCCCTTGTAGTATCATAACAGGCCCTGCTAAGAAGTCCCCATCTTTCTTACAGGCCCCCTTTTATGTACTGAAAGCCACAATAAGGTCTCCCTGGAGCCTTCTCCAGGCTAAAAAACCCCAACTCTCTCATAGAGATCTGTTCCATCCCTCTGATAATTTTTGTGGCCTCCTCTGGCCCCTCTCCAGCAGGTCCATGTCTTTCCTGTACTGAGGGCTCCAGAGCTGGATGCAGGACTCCAGGTGGGGTCTCACCAGAGCAGAGTAGAGGGGCAGAATCACCTCGCTCAACCTGCTGGCCATGCTTCTTTTGTTGCAGCCCAAGATACAATTGGCCTTCAGGGCTGGAAGTGCACGTTGCTGGCTCATGTCCAACCTTCCATCCACCAGTACCCCCAAGTCTTTCTCCTCAGGGCTGCTCTCAATCCCTTCATCCCCCAGCCTGTATTGGTATTGGGGGTTGACCCTACCCAGATGCAGGACCTTGCCCTTGTTGAACCTCATGCGGTTCGCAAGGGTCCACTTCTTAAGCCTTACCAGGAGCAAGCCTGGATGGCCAGATCAGTGCTCAGGATACAGGAACAAAACTGTACAGAGCTCTCCCCTTCTTTAAGGCTTACTTGGGTAACCTTCCCTGGAGCTGCACCAGGAGCATAAAGCTTGTACTTTTGTGGTTGTATCACCAAAGTATATATAGGCTATAACATACAGAGGAAATCCTGGGACTTCCTTCTGTCTTGAGTTAGTCCTGATGTTTCTGGATGGGGTCTGTAACCAAAAAGTTGCCCCAAGCCCATGGGGGAGACACCAGTCTCAAAATGCTCAAGGCTATCAGGATGGGACCACATCCATTTGTAGGCCTGGAAATCGTGGTGCTTGGCTACGCCTCAGCATTTTTGAGAGAAATAGGTATTATACACCGGCTTTTGCCCAGAAACCCACACTGCTGTAGTGGTGGGAGGAACCGGAGCACCTGAAACTGCTGTAGAATGGCACAGAGCTATTCTATAAATGGCCCCTGAATTGTGCATGATAACCTAAGACTTAAAGTGAAAAAAAGATATAACACACCTCTTTAAAGCGGGAAATAGCTCACTAGCAGACATAGGGGGATGCTAAAGTCAGGCCAATAGGTAAATTAACGCAACTACTAGCCACTTTTTTAGTTCTTGAAAGTGGCAGGGTATATTTTCAGCACCAGGATTCTAGGTGTTTTAGGTCTGAAACCACTTCAAAGGCTGAAAGTCAAGCCTGCTTTTCTGAGCCCTGTGGCTGTGCTTGTGCAGCCAGGCATTAAAAAAGAAAAAGCCACATATCTGGAGAATTCAAACAAAACCTGTTGCAAACCTCATTTGCTGAGAAGATGAAGCAAGGCAGGGAAAAAAAAAAGGTTAATGGGGCATTTTGTTGTGCTTGTGTCTCTGTGCTGGAGAAGCCTTTAAGGGATTTAGTGTGAATAAATGCCCGGCTCCTGCAGCAAGGGGGGTCACAGCTCACCAGGGAAAATACTGTCTTGTGGCTCTCAATTTAGGTGGTGCATGGAATCTGGGTGATGAAGGCTGAGCTCTTGAGGAAGGAGGGAAATTTTAATCTGGCACCATGAAATGGCTTGCTTTTGCTAAGCTGTTTGGGGGAAATAACTGACCTTTAGATAAGAGACAGATTTGTGAGCAGGTCTGTCTGATAGGTTCCTCTTTCTGAGGAGCGGCTTTGGGGCTCATCACTGTCTATGGCACAGATCTCAGTTAAAATAATCCTGTAAAAATGCTGCAGTATCCTCTTAATGCCTTTTAAACCTGACTTTCCTCAGGATAGCTGCAGCTATCCTGAATCTGTGCCAGTTGGATGAGCTGCTCTGAGAGCTGGAAGGGCTGGTGGGTCGCATGATCTCCTGCCATGCTGTGATTGGACAGTAAATTTGGTTGGAGGGTCTGTGGGATGGTCAGGCGTATTTTTCTATATGAACATTTACAGGGGAGTAGGGGGGAAAGCAACTTTAAAACTTTTTATCTCTCCCAGCTTCCCAAAAAACTCCCAGCAGAGCAAGCATCCACTTGGGGCATATGCAGGTGGTCCTCCCAGGTTTGCTGAGTCAGAAGACAAAGACACAAACTACCTCCCACCAGCTCTCAGGTGTCAGTAAAATTCTTCCTTCTTCATGTAATGAAGGACACTTCCCTTGGGTGAGAGCACTGCACTGTGCAGTTTGCAGGCCTCTTGCGACAAAATTTAGAGGGGAGAAAAATCCCCACCCCGTTTCACAGATCCTGATGGAGCGAAAAGTCTACACCCAAAGTGATGATATTCCTGCACTGGAATCCCAAGCTGCTGTTTTTCCTTGGAGCTGGACTGGAAGAAATCCCACAGAATTTGGAAGGATACAGATGAAGGAAGAGGCCAAGAGAAGATGGAGAGAGAGAGAGCTGGGTACCAGGAGAGGCTGAGACATTGAATGGGCTGTCGAACATGTCAAAATCCTATTTCCTGTACAAACGTCCCATGATTTTACGGGGAAAATATCCTCAGCTTATGAGCAACAGCAGTTTAAGTACAACCCTGAGACTGTTCTGGTCCTTTGTGCTCCTGTGGGCACAGTCTTATGCATCCTGAGGACAAAGTTACACAGTCACACGGGCATCAGCGGAGCAGGTCCATCAAAGCAGGGCTGTAATCCCATGAGCAACCTCATGTCCTGCTTCTGTATGGACCAGGGATTTCACCCAGAGGCTTGTTTCTGAGTCTCTCACTCAGCTGGACTCCTGGTGTGCTGCAAGAGGGCTGGTCAGAAGATGCATTTGCTCCTCAATGCCCTTGAGTGCAGCGAAGGGTAATGAAGCTGCTGAGGGGCCTGGAGCACAAGTCTGATGAGGAGCAGATGAGGAAACTGGGGCTGTTTAGTCTGGAGAAAAGGAGGCTGAGGGGAGACCTTATCACTGTCTACAACTGCCTGAAAGGAGGTTGTAGCATAGAGGGTGTTGGTCTCTTCTCCCAAGGAGCAAGTGGTAGGACAAGAGGAAATGGCCTCAAGTTGCACCAGGGGAGATTTAGATTGGATATTAGGAAAAACTTCTTCCTGGAAAGGTTTGTCAGGCATTGAACACGCTGCCCACAGAAGTGGTTGAGTCACTATCCCTGGAGGTCTTTAAAAGGCATTTAGATGAGGTTCTTAGGGACATGGTTTAGTGCTAGAGTTAGGTTAGGTTACGGTTGGACTTGATCATCCTGTGAGTCTCTTCCAACTGAGATGATTGTATGACTCTATGATTCTGATGCTTTAAGGAGCTGGGCTGAGCCCAGCTGGGCTTTGAAGGAAGGTTGGAAAGAACATGGCCATGTCGCTGATTCCTCCTCTCTGAGCCCAGACAGGCCTTTCAGGGAAAGCCTAAACATTAACAAAGCCAGCGGTGTGCACACAGCAGAGCAGCTCAAACACAGCATGGGTTGTATGCTGAAGGGCACTCACATAGCCATGGCTGAGAGAGGTCCTCCCTGACGCTGAGGGTGCAAACTTCAAGGCTGCCTTCTATCGATTCATCAAATATTTGTTTGCATCTGTGACCTTCAGACTTTCCCATCATGGGGGTGATTTCGGCTGCCGGCGTGCTGGCAGCCGCTTTGATGCATGGGCACGTGCGCAGGCCAGGACGGATGAGCTCCTTGCGGGCAGTGTTCCTCTGAGAGGGTTTAATTCCAGCTGTACCAGTGCCAGGCTCTGGTAAAACTCACCCCTGCCCCAGGCTCCCACCAGCATTCTTTTTTTCAGAACATTTTTACTGAGGTGCCAGGAGAGCCTCTGCACCTATGTGTTCCAGGCTTGGCCATCCCTATTGCCAGCTGGCGGAAATGACTGCTGCTGTGAACATTAGTGGAGAGCAGTGATTTATCCCTGTTGGGGACCCCCTCTTTCTCCAGGCAAGCAGAGTGTAGACTTTCCTTACTGATGGAATGTGGTGGCCAAAGTCCTCATTGTCAGTTCAGTGCAACAAAAGCATAAAGCCTGTCGTGATGCTTTATGGGCAGGGGAACGCCTCTACTCCCTTTGGATGTCTTGCTTGCCCCTGAGGGAGAATTTCGCATAAGTGGGAAGGAGCTGTTATGGTAAAGGTCCTCCCATTGTGTCCTAGGAAAAGGGAATCCACTCTCCTGAGAGGTGTCTTCCCTTCACACAGATTTTTGTGCTTTTGAAACCAAGCTTCAGACTTTCACACCGCAGGGATATGACCCTACTATGCACAGGTACAGGACAGGCTTTTCTCAGCAGTGGCTTCTCTTAGGTGCCAACAGATTCTCAGTGTGAGTGTGCCTGCTTCCTTTTGTGTTTACCAAGTGTAACTCGCAATTCTTACTAATTATGGAAATATTGTCTGCTGCTTATAGATATTTGGGCAGAACCATTTATGTGCTTTTCATTAGCTAAATGCCTCATTGCTAACTAGACTGTTTAGCATGAATATTTTTTGTGTTTCTGAGGAAGCTTTCTCCTTATACTAGACATCTCTTGTTCCCAGCTCAGGACTCCCTTCCCCTCCCTGGCTTGCCTTTGCCCCTGGGCAGGGTGCCCCAGCTCTCTTGCACAGTGGCCTTGCTGATTTGGTAACCCGCTTGCTTTCTGAGCTACTCTGGGTTTGCCTGTTCCTTTGAAGCGCAGACAGGGAATGAGCTCAACAGCTGGTGATGGCTGCAGCTGCCGGCAGTGATGCAGTTCTTGTTTCAAGTCCCATTTCCTCTTTCCAGAAACACAAACTGCTATAAGTAAAGAAATTTTCTACATGAGGAAGAAATTTTTTACAATGAGGGTGGTAAAATATTGGAACAGGTTGCCCAGTGAGGTGGTAGATGACCCATCCCTGGAAACATTCAAGGCCAGGCAACCTGATCTAGTTGAAGATGTCCCTGTTCATGGCAGCTGGGTTGGACTAGATGAGATCTGAAAGTCCCTTCCAATCCAAACTATTCTATGATTCTATGAACTGAGCTGTCAGTGACAATGGGCAGAGGCAAGGATGTGCCTTGGCTGTGTGAGTATATGAAGGCTCTTGCTCTATGTGCCAGTCCCTCATAGGAATACCAGTAACGGTGCTACAAATATCTGGTAGTCAAGACTTTTGGCAGTGCTGACCAGAATTCACTTGGGTTTATGCTCTGCTGTTGAGGTGCTGGTTTCACATAAATACCCTTCCCAGTCCTGGAGGGTGCATCTTTTCTCTAGGACTTATGTTTAATGTAGCAACCAGACACAGAAATGTGCAGTGTTTTCTGGCATACCTGCATGAACAAGCATCCGTGCTGGGCATAGGCTGGACCTGAATCTGGATAACCCGTGACAGGAACTTTGGATGTGATTTGTTTTGGGTAATAGCTTAAATGACACAATTGGACACTGCAATGTACACTCCACAGACAAGTATTTCCCTGTGTTTGAAAATGCAGCTCTTGTTGCTCTCCCACTCTCCTTCTTAAGCTGCATGCTATTGCTTGACATTGGTCAATCCTTCCTGGGCAGGGAGGAGAAATATGGCCCTTGCCCTAAGGGAAGCTGCTGCCAGCAAATGAGGGTAGCTCTCTGGCTAGTGCAAAAATCGTACCAAAAGATTTACAAAAATGTTTTTGATTCAAACTTTTGCTGCCTCTCAAGAGTTGCACGGTAGGTATCTTTTTCCCCTCATCTTTCCAGGTGGCTGAATTCCCCTGGATGGCCACATCTTCCATGATGTTCTTTGCTTTTATCTCCAGAGAAGGTAGAACATTGCCATTAAATCCATCCTGGGAGATGAAGTCTCTCTGTGGAGAACAGGGATAAGTGAGCATCAGACTATATATCCTGTAAGTCACTGTTGCGATATGTTTTGAATCCACCTGGAGAACTACCAAAATGGGTTTGGTGAATTTCGTGTTTGCCATCAGCTGATCTCTGGCTGTCCCCCTGCACCCCTCCATGTTTCACAGGAGCGCCTCTGAAAGACAAGAGGAGGAGGACAAGCAGAGAAACAACTATATCCAAAAATGACTCCAGAAATCTCAGCCTTGCCAGTGACTGTCATGAAAGACCAGGCATTTGGCAGACCCATGCCCGGCCATCCGATGCACAGTCACCACAAGGAGGTCAAATGGCACCAGCTTCTGGAGACACACCAGCACCTGCCAAAACAACATTAATTCAGTGTCTCCTTGCTTCATGGTGGTAAACCAGAGAGGACAGTGTGGTGGCATTAATCAAGCAGGTCAAATAGGAATCTTGCCTAGTTCTGAGCGACTCATCATTGGGAAGCCCAGCTTCAGTTTCAAGGCCTGGAAAAAAGAATCCCAAGAGTGAATTCACAGTCAATGCCTGTAGAGACCCAAGGCCCAGCTTGGAGTGAGGATGTCCATTAGGGCGACTGCCCAGATGGGACCAGAGCTGGGTCCCTTTATGCTGTGGGATGTGGAGGTGGGCTGAAGAAACATATTCTTCCCCCTCTGCTCCCTTCCTTCAGCAGCCTGCTCACTGGAAACCTTTGTGTTTCGAAAGAGGCAGCCTTGGGGCCACCTCCCCTTCTATTATACTTTCAGCTTGGTTGCTGTCTCTGCTATGTGTGTTTGTAGTGTCCAGCAGAACAGGTTATCGGTGCTGGTTCTGGTTGCAATATGCTAATTCAAATGCCACACTCTTATGTTGAAGTGGGTAAAAATCCCTAAGAAGAGCTAAGGTCTTCTAACCTGTGCTTGCATCCTTTTAGAGACAGAGCTGGGAAGACACACCTGTCAGGGGGTTACACTCACTTTTTTTGTACTGTGTGGCCCTTGATCTTTTTTTGTTTCAAACTCTGAGCCGTATCTGCTCAATGGATGTTCGATGTGTGCTTTTAAAGATATCCATGTCAATATGCTGATCACTCAGAGCTGCTGGAAAGTGGCATTTGTGAGGAGCAGGGCCATTCACCATCTCAGTGATCAACCATCAGCTCTTGCTTCATCTTCCCATTCTCCATCAAGTAGGGTGTTGTTTTCTGCCTTGTGCCCCCAAAACCACTGGGAAGTGCTACTGGTGTAAGGCAGACTGGCTGCAGAGGTAGCAGTTGGGTGGATTTGTCCCTGTGACATCCCAAATTTTCATACCGTCATGGCCATGTTGCCATTTCCCTCAGGTCTCTTGCCTGGAGGTTTATGGTATGTTCTGAGTGACATGGCCAGGCTGTGGCAGGAGCATGAGCGTGTCCTCCAGCATGGTTGGGTTCACGCTGAGCCTTGTGCTGTTGTTTCCTGCCATATCTGCAGGTCAGCACGGCTCTCATTCAGCCCCAAAGCTGTTTTCATTCAGGACGTACCATCTGGGGCTTCACTTTCACACCAGTATTGCAGTTTCTGGTGTTGTGTCAGCTTGTGAAAGCCAAAGTAAAAATGAACTTGGTGGTGTTTAGAGAGATGTTTGTGTAAGTACTTCTAGCTGCAAAGAAGGACAATGGGCAAATCTGATCCCACACAGATGGGGGTCCACACAGGCACTGATGCCAGGGATGCATCGAGTGTGTGTTCCCCGCCCTGCCCCACCGCCCCGGAAAGCTGGGAAGTTCAGCTTTTTAAAATACTGCTGTGCCAGCCAAAAGTCTCCACGTGTTGGAAAGGCAAATAAAACAGAGCACTGGGGAGCAGGCAGAACTGGCCTTTTATTGCTCGTACTTCTTGGCTAGTTGGAAAGGAGGAGAGGATGTTTCCCTCAGACCTACTTTAAATCTCCTTCTCTCTTTTTTTTTTTTTTTTCCAATAGGAAATTGTGAGTGCACGTGTTAAGCAGAGCCCTAGGGATTGGGAAGCTTGTGTGGCTGGCGGCGTGTGAAGCTGGCAGCTGGGGTAGGACACGCACTTACTCACTATGCGCTCATGCGGCATTGCTTGGCTGCTTTACCAAATTCCTTCCCCTCCCCTCAAACCAGACTGTCTCCCCTCAGCTTCCATCACTGCAGGCAGGTTGGGAGAAATGCCATGACAGCAGCATGACCTGGAGCGGGTCCTACCTCTGAAAGTAATTCCCGCTCCTTCTCTCTCCCCAATATTGACTATTTTTTTAAGCTGGATCCACTCCCTGATCAGACTGTCCTCCTAGTCAGGGACACGGTGAACCATAGCATGTAACTGGCTGAAGGGAAGGGGTGAGCTGCCCATGGCAGCACAGGACCATGCCATAAGTTCACTAACCCCCTGAGTCCTTGCACTCTCTCCCGCATCCTGAGGGCATCACAGTTACAGCTGCCCTGCTCTGGCTGTCATGGTTCAAGCAGCAGGAGCTGGTCTAAGCCATCCATGCAGGAAGGAGGTGGTGTCTTTCTCCCCTGGCATGAGCCCCTAAAATCTCTTGGGAAAAGCAGCACCAAAAATACCAACTGATGCTGCCCAAGCAGTAGAGGCTCCTGGAGCTGGCATGGCTGCTGTTGCATACCCTGGACATCTGTGGGAGCTGCAGCATCAGAGGGTCAGGCCCTTGCTAATACACCCCAATGACATGCTGCCTTGTATCGAACACAAGACTGTGTCCTGGCTAATGCACATCAGCATGGTGACCTTCAAGGCTGGCCAGAAAAGCCCCAGATGACAAGATCACGAGAACTGTTACCTGGAAAAATAAATGAGTGTGTCTTCCTGCCACAATTCAGGCTCCAGTGCACTCCTACATGGCACTTCTCCCCTGCGGCTTCTGCCCAGGATGTTAATGCTGAGACATATCTTGTGTTATTTACTCACCTCTCTCCCAACATTACTGGAAGGAGCAGAGGTGTGAATGGAGTTGGTGCTGTGTCTGCAGATTGACAGCTTCAGCCATAAAAGCTCAGCTGCTGGAAGAAGCAAACCCCCCTGGCTGGGGCTGGAGGGGACACAGCCTCCACTGCTTCAGAGCTTATTAACAGCAGTTTCCAGCTGCTGTGGGACAGGTTCTTGGTGCGGATCAGCTTCCCAGGGAGCAAAATGTGAAGGGGCCTGTGTCTGCCCACACATCTGGACACCACTGGGCAGGATGGGACCTCCTCCTTGTTACAGGCCTGGCTGCAGCACAGCTAATCCAATATTATGAATGACAATCAGAACAGACATGACATAATTTAAACCACCAGGCTTCTGTAAAATGATTACTGTTAGGTGTTGAGCTGCCCAAGGATGGGGGAAAAAGCACTATTTTGTATACAGGGGAAACCTGACACTTAAAAATGCTCTGGGAAAGAGGAAATAACTATAAGAAAATAGAGCAGACTGGGTCTTCCTCTGGTGATCTGGTGGATGAGCAGAAGCACATCAGTTTACAGAGTGGCAGAGATGAAGCTGTGGGTAGTCTGGCCCAAGGCCTTTCAGCAGCTCCTGGTGTGGCTCTCTGAAACACTTCAAGGAGCTGGAAACCTTTGTCTTCAAGCAGGAATGTGCTCAAAAAAGCAAGCCTTGGAAGCTGCACAGTGTTGTTCCCTCCCTCTCCCATTAGACCTACCACCCAGCCCTTGCTGGAAGGGGAGGTATGCAGAGGCTTTGCAGGAAAACCTTCCTCTGTGTGTGGATGCTTTAACTGGCAGTCAAACTTTTCATGGGAATGCAGTTTAATGACGGATGGGATTTCTGACTAATAAGGGTGAGTGCATGCCCACTACAGAGCTGAGAGCGTGGTGATTACGGCTCTTGCTTATAAATGCAAGAGCTCAAAAGCCTGGCCTGGTGAAGCCAGCCTTGAGCCTTCAATACTTGCCACCTGCTTCCCGAGGTATGGGTTGCTTTAACCCTCTGGGGTCAGGTTGCTTTGATTTCTTTTGGTTTTCCCTTTAAACACTTTTAAGACAGCGGGTCACAGCAGTCCCTTCCTGTCTCTGCAGGACGTTTGCACTCACTGGGATCATGTGCTGCAGAGTACTAAAGGTTTCACTCAGAGAGAAGTGCTCTGCACAGGTCCTCACCTTCATGCAGAGGTAACCCAAGACTCTTCCATGCACATGTGGGGACAGTTAAAGCTGAAAACCTGTAAATCTAAGCTGCATCTAGAGCTGTGTAACCATAAGCTTTTCAGGCTCATATTTGTAAAGGCTGACTTCAGGGGCTCGCTATGGTCTAGCTAGGCGAGTGCTTGTCCTCAGTTCCTAGGCATAATTAACAGGGTTCTATCTCAGCCCCAAAACTGCACAATGGGATCCAAGTCTGGAAGGAAAAATTTTCTAGTTTATGTGATAAAAATCTCATCTCCACAGACAAGAAGGAGTTTAAGGGCACAGTGGCAGGTGGGAGAACCCCATAACCCAGTCAGAGAAAGGGACACGGTCCCTCCTAAGTCTTTCCCAGCAATGCTATCAGCCCCCAGCTGGGAGGTGACACTCAGCACCAAGAGCAGCTGCTCTTGGAGCTGCTTTTGGACTGAGGGTGGCATGGCCTGTGGGTATGTGACACATTATGGGCTGCAGATGAAGAATATTTTGATGTTACTCAAGGTTTGCAATTGGAAGTTTAGGGGACTAACCAAAAGCAGAGAAAAGGAGGGATCAAGGCAATTTGGGGAGAAAGAAATGTGGGAAAATAGTCAGGGCTGGTCATATGTAAACAGGCTGCTAGTCACCACATTTATCTGGCTGTGCCTTGTGCCCAACCAGTACAGTCTGTCCTACCTTCTTACTAAACTCCATTTCTAACTGTTTTCCTGTGTGTGTGTGTGTGTGAGCGTGTGTGAGCGTGTGTGTGAGCGTGTGTGAGCGTGTGCGTGTGCGTGTGCGTGTGTGTGTGTGTGTGTGTGTGTGTGTGTTCAGAGGTCTACATACCAGCAAACAGAGTCAAGCCATGGTTAAGAGGACCACATGAGCCTGAAAAGCTGCAGGACATGCCCTGCTCAGCTTTTCTGGCAAGCTGTTGTCATAGCCTCCTTCAGGTGCTTTGGTGTTGGCCTTCAGAGAAGTTAAGTTCTGGCATGCACCTGATCTGAGCCAGTGCTGAGATGGGAGAATCACAGCAGCCCTACAAACACCTGTTTGTGTCAAGGGAGGGCTGTTCTTTGACCAGGGAATACTCAAACAAGCCTGCGAGGTGACTGCTATGACCTCTGATGGAAAGATGGATCTCTCTTCCTTCTGTGTCACTTTCTTTAGTTCTAGGTGGGCATCTTGCATTTCTCTGCCTGTTTCTGTATGCATCAGTGTAGTTGAGACTTAATTTTTCTCTGTCATGCATCAGAAGAAATTGCTTTGCTTTGGCCAGAGTATTAGGCTAGCTTTGTGATTTGACCAGCTTGCCTCTTTTCCTTGGATAAAATCACCAAGAGAAGGCCTGAGAAATGAATCCTTCTAGTCCTTCCCATAGAAAAATTGGGGATCTATAGCTCTGGGAATGGGCAAGATGGGAAATAACCCTGTAGCGCTGATGGCCCTCAGGCATGTGTGTCCCAGCCCTCCCTGGCAGAGTCACAAACTCCACTAAAGAACTAAGAAGTCAATAGAAATTTCAGGTGTAATACTCAAAAATGCCAGAAGATCATACTGTGTCTCAGTAAAGGAAGAAGAAAGAAACCATCTCAGGGTCACTTGGCTTGAAAGAGAAGAAGGTCTGAACACGGTGCCCTTCAGGCTCATTGTCAGAGGAGGTTTGGTGCTGGGAGGTGCTGGGGCAAAGGATGGCACAGACAAGAGGAGTTTCATTTTATGCATGTAACCACCATTTCTGTGAAGCAGACCTAACCAGATGAAAGAAGATCTGATCTGCTGCCTTTGATTTGGTGAGATGTAAACTGTGGTGGGGAAAAAAAGCTGGGGAAAGAGGCATGTGAGTTTGCGGCAGGGGATGCCCCCTTGAAACTGCTGTAACCCACAATCTCCCCACATAAGCAGTCAAGAGTAGGTGCCCCTAGCCAGGGCAATCCATCCAGGGCTTTCCCTGCTGCCAGCCAGGTGATGGTTTCCACAATGGGCAAATGTGGGCAAGCTGGCTCTGCTGTGACGTGAAAGTGTGTGTGTCTGACTCGCTGTGTGGCTTTCCTGTGCGGCACCTGAGGAGAACCATAATAGAGGGATGTTCCTCTGGAGTCAAGGGCTAAGTCTGTATCATTAGCAGAACCCAGTCTTGACCTTCATGCTGTTGCACAAAGACTTGGCCTAAGCCCAAACCCTCTCAGGAGGGAGAGGGAACAGGTCACTGCCACACTAGTGGGGTGCATTACACTACTGGCAGCAACCCTGAACAGGGCTGATTTTTGGTGTCAGCTCTGGACCTGCGCTGTCACTAGCATCGTGGGTGGGAAGCATGTGGGTCACAACCCACCACCTGCCTCGTTCACGTGAGGACTCCAGGGAGCGGATGGCAGGCACAGAAATCCTCAAACAACTCTGCCTTGAAGCAGGCTGTGTCATCCAGCCTTAACTTTTCTCCTTGCCCACAGGCAGACACTGGCCATGGGTCTTGTGGGTGGCAAAGCTGGACAGACAGCACCGGGTACCGTTGCAGCCCGGCTGCCTTCCAGTTGCTTCCAGCAAATAAACCACCTAACACCCTCTGTGAAATCTGTTTGGAAAAGCTCAGTTGGTTAAAATGTTGAAAGAGGGGAGAATGATGCGCAGATGCAACTCTTGCTTTAGTTTTATGGCCTTAAGAAACTATACTAAAACCATGTTTAAAAAAAGGAGCCTTTTCCAGGAAAAGTTTTCCAAAGGCTCAACTTGATTTCCTTTCCAGCATCATGAAAGCTGCTCTTTGATAAATACTGTGATTAAAAAACCCAATAGTCTTATTTTTTCTCCAATTTATTTTAATGTTATAAATTCAGTGGGGGAAGGGAGTGCTTAGAAATAAAAGTTTGTGTTTTCTCATATAAACATATTGTTCTTAGGAAGACACTTTCTCCTTTGACAAGGGTCTTTCTGTTGGAAAACTGTTGCTGAGCTTGCCCTGACAGCCCAGGGACAGTAAAACTTGTCAGCATGAGTGAGAAACTGAAGTGACCCAGCTGGAGTGGGATAATGCTCGTATTGACAGGGCAATTGTCCCTTTAACTCCACGGTGGTGGTGCCAAGCAATTTCCCCCGCTCCTTGTCCTCCAGCTCTGAGGCAGCTGCTGACTTGCAGCACATTTCTTTTCCTAGATGTCACCTTGTTTGTTTCCCTCCCTGCCCCCCTGCCTCTCTGGATTTCTAGGATGCTTCAACTCATTTCTGACTGTGGTATTGCTGATGTGGATGGGCTGGGCTGCATATTTATGAACTGATTCAAAGCCCACTGAAGGCAGGAGCAATTTGCTGATGATGTCAGTGGTCTCTGGAGCAGGCACTGTAACTACTTTTTTTTTTAATCCAGACCATCACAGTTAAAGAGTGTGAAGAAAAATCTGCCATGTTTTAAAAGTAAAGTGCTCAGGCCAAGTCCACTGCCTGCTGAGCACCCGAAACAAGGATCCTGCTTAAACCTGGAGCATCCAAAGCAGTGAGAGACACCAAATTGCTCACCTCTTGGGAAAACTGAGGCTGTCCTCTTTAAAAAAAAGATATTTCACTTGCTCTCTTTGGATTTTGTGTTTGAAACAAATGAAGAACTTTGTGAAGAGAAGGAATGAAAAAGAAAACCCCAATGAACTTCAGGTGAGCATCTCAGGAATCTGCAATACTTCCAGCCAGTCATGGAGCTCTGTACGGTCTGGCCATACCAGCATTGCCTGGGCCATGGAAGGAGAGCACAGATCATACCTCCAAGAGGGGGCAGGAATTACAGAAATTGCCACGTTTATCAAATGGGAGTTTTCCTGGGAGGAGGAAGGGTTGTAGGTTTTTTCTACTTTTTCAAATAATTTCAATATTCATAGAGGCAGTTGTCTAGTAGAGATGTTTCTGCACCATGCACAGTGCATGTAGGCTGGTGCATGCCATCAGAGACTGGGTTCAACACGGAAAATCGTGGACAACGTAGGTTGGATCAGCAAAACTCTCAAAAGGAGAGTTTTTATCAACAGACCCAAATTCTTGCTTTACAGGTGGATTAGAAGGGGTGTTTAAGCCATCAGCTGAACCTTATTTTCCATGTGGCTGTGGAAAATTGGACAGTAAGATCCCCCTAATGATAACCAGCTATTATCTGGAGGAGCTGATATCTGCCTGCTAGCAACAGGCGAGGTTAGATGAGAGGTGCAGCATGTTGGGATGGCTGAAGCTGGGATGACTCCCCAGCAGAGAGGTCCAGATCTAGTGCAGTGAAGGCTGCAGCTCTGCAGATGTGGATGGGGCATGAGGCTCCCACGTCAGCTCAGGATCTGACTCAATGACCATGTCATTATCCTGGAGGGTGGATGATGTGAAGTGATTCACCGTTGTCAACCATTGGCATTTGACGTGGTTGAATCAGGGCTGGTGGGCTTAAAAACTGCCAGATTGGTTAAATGTTGTTGGAAGAGATGTTGGGTCTTCTCCTTTGCCTGCTGGATTGTGGACCTCTGGTGGTCGGCTTGCATGCAATGCTCTTCCCAGCAAGCACAAGGCAAAGCCTGCTGGCAGCTTGTGTAACCAGAGGTCAGCTGAGTCTGTGAAGAGCTGACTTTTGCTGCTTCTCACAGATGACGCTGGGCCCATCTTTGCTTGAGAACCGGGTGCCTAAGGGAGGCTGGGGGCTCCCACACTCTGATGGGTGCAGGGTGAAGGGAGTGCTTGTGTCCTCTCCATGCCATGAGAAGCTGCTCCCCATTGGGTGACCCATTTATCCCACACCCTGGGTTTGAACTTTGTGAAGCTATGTAGAAATTCGCCACTTTTGTGGCTGCTCAGTTTTAGTTTGCTGCCTTTTGAAATCTTCAAATATCCTTGTAATTACAGGAGGCTCAAGGAGAGAAACACCAAATGCTCAGTCTTGTGACAAAGCCACTGACACCAGAGACATGCTGGGAGAGCAGGACCCAGTAGCAGTTAGTGAGTAAAAAAAATATATGTATAGGAAACTCCCAGTGTGGGGGCCAAGCTGCAAGTGAGGAACTGCCAGGAAAGGTGTGTGAGTGTTGGGGGCTATTTAATTGGGATGAATTAGAGAGTCATTGGAACTGGATCACTTATTTGACTTTCCTTGGGCTTCATCCAAAACCTGCTAAAAGCTAACATTATTTTCTTTTCCACTGACCTCCATGGGCTTTTGATCAGGATATGTGTGCCTACAGGGTTATCTCAATTTCCTGGAACTCGTTCACTGTTTGAATTTGCTAAGTATATTTGCTACCAGGCTGCTTTTTTCTTTAACTCTCACCGTTTGATTGCAAAAAGTTCCCGGCAGCTGCTGGTTACACAGGTAGTGTTGCTCTCTCAAAAATGGCCATGCATGTCCCTGGGTGTCCCCTTCTTTAGCTGGCCCCATGTAAACCTTAAAACACCACAATTTGGAGCAGGTAAAGAAGATCAGGAGTGTCAGACAGCATTAATATTTTTCTTCTATTTGTCTGCCTCAGACACTTCTGTGCAAATGCACAAACTCCCCAGAAGACGTGTTTGCTCTGAGTTTATTACCTGTCTATTCACTTGGTCATGGTCAGGCACAGCACCAACCAGAGCCGCCCCTGTGCTGCCTGAGCCTGATCCCTGCCTGTGGTTGTAAATGACCCTTGATCTCTGCATGAGCCTCGCTTCTTCCCACATAATGGGCAGCATTTCTCCTGGGGAGACAGGAATGCCAAAGCACAAAACTCCTTGTTCCTGAGCAGTGGCATAGGTAGGGCAGAACGTTTAACTGGCTGGATTAATGAATGTTGCTTCATCAATCCACTCAATTAATAAATGGGCACAGATAAATCAAATGTTCTGATTGGCTCAGCTAGGATTGATTTACCTCCTGTCACTTTATGTGTGCAGCTTGGAACTGTGGTTTTCAGCAGCAGCGCAGGCATGGAGACCTGTGTGTTGTCTGCTTTGACTGACAGCTTTTTGATCAGGTAAGGGTGAAAAGCCATTTTATGAACAACAAGGATCTGATTTTGCGCAGCCCTACCTTTTCTTATACTAATATTATACTAATAAATACAGAAACATTTCTAGTAAAAGCCCTGGCTGTAAGCGTTTAGCATCTTCTGAAGAACAGCATGGCCTGAGGAACCCAAAGTGAGGGTGTGGTTTGGAGAGCAGATGCTGGGGAGGAGCAGGGCTGAGGTGCTGCATTGCCTCTGTGTCCATCTCCTTGGAGCCCCAGCAGATAATGGAGAGCCATCAGTGGAGACAGTCCACCCCCTCCAGCTCCAAGGAGGCAGGTGGCTGAGCCACCTCCAACTTCTCAGCCAGGAAGGAGAGCAGGTGCTGATGGCTGAGCAAGGCTTTGATTATCTTGCCTGAATTGCTACCAAAGTGCATTTAATTCTAAAGCCTTTGGTCTGCTCTTTGGAACAAAGTGGTCTCAGTAATATCTACAGACTTGCAAAAAAGTGTGTATCCTGCTTTTCCACTTGAACTGGGGCAGGTTGACAGGTATCATTTTATAATGTATTAATGGAAATCTAACACTTACAGGAAAATGCCTATTTGTCTTTCTTCCAGGAGTCAAGATGGTCCTTTAATTTTGAGAATCAGATAGAAAAATCCCAGCTTTTAAAGCAGGTCCCTCTCGCCCTTAAGCAGTTCTGAGCTATCCAAGTAGACCTGTACTCCCATGTGAGGGACAACCCTTTTGCATACATTTATGTCCTGGAGAAGGTGTTTGAATGTGATGAAGTAGTATACAATGAAGAGCAGAGGTAGCTATGTAGACAAGCTTTACATAGTCGCTCTCAAGGTAAATATTTCCCTTGAGTATACAGAATCAAAGTACAGCTTGCGATATATATAAAGCTGAGGACAAGCCGCAGCTTTCCGGCAGCGAATGTGCTGGTTTTATTCCAGGTGACTGCCAGCCTCATCCTCTTCTGCAGTGCTGCTGGGACCTCTTGCAGTTCTAGCACAGGCGGCTGCTGTTGGGAAGCTCTGCTTGAAATTTGCTCTTTCAGCAGCAGACGTATATGTGAAATTACAGCTGCTATCGGAAAGTGTGTGTCTTCATGCTCTTTTCTAACTAAAATGGCTGGGAAGAGATCCCAGCATGACCCCCTGCCCATTGTTAAGTTTTAAGCACATGCTGCTGAGTAAGAAAGACCCCAAAATGTATTATTTGAAGAGATTCAGTGCAGGGGTTTTTTGAAGATAATCTTGGCATTTATGTCACATCTTAATGCTTGGGGTTTACAACATGTTGTTCTTTATAAGTGATTCCCACAGTTTAATTATGCTGTATGAAGAGAGTAATTAACTTTATGAGAGTCACTGCCCCTGGCAGTGGAAATGGGAACCACTTCTGCCAGCTGGGACGGATCAGTGCTGCATCTGTGTGCTGGGTGAGAGGTGGGAACACGCCAAAGGCCATTTGCCCATGGGACAGCTCTGCTGCATCAGAGCACTTCAAACTGACCAGTGTCACCATGACCTCATTCTCCAGCTTTCTCCTATTCAATCTCCTTTCGCTCTGGTTTTATTTTTGAAGGCCCTTGTCAAATACCAAATAACGCTGCCTCTTGCCAAGGTGATCACCAGCCAAAAGTCGTCTCTTAATGCGAACTGCAGGCAGCAGCTCTCTGCCAGGAGAGCAGACCTGAAGTGTGGGTGGCTGGGGTTGTGCTTCCCCTGCCAGAGCAGTTTCCGTGTCAGCACACCTGAAGGGTGAGATGATAGCACTGAGGTGTCAGGCCAGGCTGAAGTCACTGGTGTGTTAGGTGGTGCATGAATATCTTAAAATATGAGCAGGCGAGCCAGGAAAACAGGCAGGGGATGAGTGATGGTGCATCTAAGGGAAGAGATGTTTTGTAAGCAGCCCTTAGAGCTCCCTTTGGAGACACAAGGCAAAGCCTAGCAGGGCATTTTGAGGGTGGTAAAATACTGGCACAGGTTGTCCAGAGATGTGGTAGATGCCCCATCCCTAGAGACGTTCAAGGCCAGGCTGAACAGGGCTCTGAACAACCTGATCTGGTTGAAGATGTCCCTGCTCATTGCAGGGGGTTTGGACTAAATGACGTTTGTAGGTCCCTTCCAACCCAAACTATTCTATGATTCTATATTTTTAGGATTTTGGGGTGCCTCCCCCTGCTACCACAGGGCTGGCACAAGCAGTCACTCGTGTGTTAATTCAATACCGCTCTGTTGTCTTGGGGTCTGGGGACAAATGAGATACCTCTGGCAAACCTGGAACAGGAACATTTCTCCCACAGCTCCTAGCTCCTCCCTGCCTCCCACACCTGAAAACTTCCCCAAACCCCAAAATCAGCCATCATACTGTGCTGCTGCAGCAAGGTCTGGGTTTGCGTTGGTTGAAACCCCTCACCTGGCCGATATGTCAGCTTGGCACCTGGGTGTAACCATATACTTATTCAGAGAGGTCTTTTTTTTTTTCTTTTTTTTTTTTTTTTTTTCCTAATAGAAAAGTCCCTGTTCTACTAAGAGACTGCTGAGTACAAAGTGTTTTTTGCAGGCAGCAGGCACAGCATGTTCTCGGACAGTGGAGTGCAGGTACACAGCTCTGCACTAAGAAGAGTAATTCAGAGTTAGGATTTACCTTGGCATTATTCAGTGCCACCTCACCCACAGTTTTAACTTTTCCCCAAGCTTGAGGTTTCCTACTATATTTTTTGGAATGAAAGCTGCTTATTTTTTTTTCCCCTCTTTTTCTTTCTTTTTCCTTTTTCTCCTCTTCTTCTACTCCAGATCTGGTTCACTGGTCCTGTTACACAGTCAGTATGTTCAGAGCACTCCCTTTACACTGGTTCAGCTTTGCTGGGTAAATAACCATCCCTAGGTGTGTCTGGTTTCAAGACCTTCTGACACATTTCAGTGATGATGTGGCAGCTCCCAGGATGTTCAAAGCAAGGTTTTTCCAGCAGAGACAAAGAGGTGCTGCTGCCTCTTTGCAAACCCTCCCTCACAATAGCGGGTGCATGTTGGATGCTTGTGCCCAACAAGAGAAATTCATCCTAAGGAGTGTGTGGAGGGGAAGGAGCTTCACGTGACACTGAAGTAAAGAGATTTAACAAAATACAGACAGAGGGATTGTCTACTTTTTGCTAGTGCACAGAAGCAGAGGAATAAGCAATGGTGTGGAAGTATTGTAAGCTCAGGTGGTGTTGAGCTGAAAGGGTGAAGGTTTCTCTCCACTCAAGCAGACTAGAGGGCTGACAGGGGCAGAAAGGCTGGTCCCATGGAGGACCTCTCCCAGGCATGCCCAGCCTCAGGTACTACCCAATTTCTGCATCCACAGTGTGCCTGCACACCCGCCTGTCCTGCCCAGGCTGCCCTGGACTATGAGGGGTCCAACCATGGCGCCTTCTGCACCGTGGGAGCTGATGGAGCACTCGTGTTCTGTGCTGGAGGAGAGGCTCCTGGGCCACCTGCCTCCCCTGGTCTTTCCTCCAACACCGGCATCCACTGACTTCCCATCTCCCCCCCACTGCTGGCTCACAGATCAGTTCCACACTCCATGGTTGTCACTTTAGAGTCTGTGGGCTGGAGAAACATGGAAAGAGGAGAAAATAAACAGAAAAAAAAATACAAGGTATTTTTTTCCCATAGAAAGCCCCTTAAAATTTGTGAGGGTGGGGGGAAAAGGGAATTCCATATCCAGAACAGGAATTTTTCTACTCCAGAAAAATATGCCACTTATTGGGTGTATTTTTCTTATATGAGTGTGGAACGTGAATTTTTGGGAGGAACCCCTGTGTATTGTATTGAAAGACATGAATGGTGGGACGATGCCATGCTCGCTGGGGAGTCAGCACGTTCAGCTAGGACCTGGGAGATATTACCAACCAGGACAGACCTAGTAGAAGTTGCATCCTCTCTCTGCCTGCATTTCTCCTCCTGAAAACTGGGGTTGATGGTACTGCCTTTGTACTCAAAGTGTGTTGCAGTGGTTTGCTGTGACATACTGGAAACTGCCATTAGTAGCGTGCCCATAAAGACATGACACAAAGCCACAGGGAGATGTTTTTCCCTGTGGGGTTGTGCTCCAGTGCCACCAAGCAGCCCAAGAGGATGACTCTAGAAAGGGTCCATTTGCTTTTCCTGCTTCTTATGACCAAGCAGACCCAAAGTGAGCGAGACTCATTAATGATAATTGCTGTGTGTTGGAGTGATGCAACCAATATAAATAAATACATAAAACCAAATTGTCTGTCTGGAGGCGAGTGCCTGGATGAAAGGCATTATTTCTGTCTGCAGCTTTGATTGAACCATGAAGCACAAGAAACCCCTTCAGGACTTAGCTTTCCCTTCCTGGCTCTTGTGCCAAGATTTTGCTGTCCCTCCAGGTACATCCAAATCTCCAGCTGTGGACACCATACACACTTTCTCCCCATTGGTTCCTGGCAAAACCAGCACAGAAATAAGAGGAGTTGGCGTGGCAGGGTGATGGCTGCTGTGCTTTGAGTTCCCTCTTCCCTTTGACCTTCTGAGGTACATCTGTCTTGTGGCCCTCAGGCTTTGCTGTGCCGCTCTTGCTGGGTGGGAAACCAGGCCATCCCTGCTGCTCTTCCCATGCAATGTTCAGACCTGTCCCCAACTGCTTGTCCTGGCTTTCACATAACCAAAGTACTCGTGGCCTCTTTGGTACCTCTCCTGTTTGCGTCGGTATCTTTGAAGCCTACAGCCACTTGCTGGATTGGTTGGAGGTTAGCTGCTGATGGGAAGTAGATCACGTAAGCCCAGTTTTGTCTTTACGGCAGTGTGTGTACTCCTGCAGAGTGTCTATGCCTGCAATGTCTTGGTGTCACAAGCCAGAGAGTCACCCTTCTGACTCAGTCCCCAACTGGTGTTGCCATCTGCACGCAATACCAGTATGGACACACTCTCATGTGTACAGCTGAAGACGTGGACTTCTTTCCTGTGCTTTATTCCAGTTGCACCAGGCAAAAGGTACTTGCAGACAGCAAATGCCTCTGTTCTCCCCAAAGGCTGCTTCAACCAGGGGAGCAAAGGTGTTGTACCCATTTCACATCTGAGATATGGTTACAACAAGCAGAGAAGGTTTGTGAATGTGGGAGAGCTTAAACCAGAGAAGCCTGTCCTCAGAAGAAGCATGTTTCTTTTAAGCCAGGAGTACTTTGTGGCTTTTTATTTAACCCTGTAAGTGCATTTATATCGTCTTGTGCTCTGTAGTGGTAGCATCCCTAAAATACCTGAAATTCTCCATCTGGGGCCATGCCCTGGGATTTCTCAAACCTCAGAGCTGTGCTTGTTACTGGCATGTTAGAAGGTCCTTCCTGGGCTGCTTTCAGCTGGATTAAAATTTCCATATGTTGAGTCAGGCAATGAGCATGAACCCTGCTAAGGTTATACATGGAAAGCAACAAGAGTTCCCTTGATATTACCAGCAATTGCCCCATTGCAATCTGTTGGCAGTGGAGCAAGACAGACTGCACGTCCCTGAATTACTGCAATGCATCTAGTAATATTTTGTAAGTTCTGAAGAAGTTTCTTGTTAAATTCCAGCTCCTGGAGTCATGCCAGTTTGTGTCCAGCCAAACTTTCAAGACAGGCATAAAATTATCTGGACCTGAAGCCAGTTTGGGGATGGGAAGAGAGGGTCTCTCCTGCATCCAACATGGATGAAGAAAGTCTGGAGAAAATAGCTCCTTATGCTTTTCTCCTTGCCCAGATGGGAATGCCCTTTCTTTTGAGCTGTATATAGCCCTGCTCCTGCTGACTGGGCACTGGTCAGAGAGATTAGGTAATTTCCTTGCCTTCTTCTCTGGAAGGTGTTTTGATTAGCATAACCATTGTGTTCCCAAATTAACTTGTGTTCCTGGCTTTGCCCTTAGGCTGGTTTTTCATGTTACAAGCCTGCTCTGGCACAGTAATACAGCTTTCCACTCACTGCAGCATCACAGAGCGCAGCTTACATCGGGATGGATCCAGCTATGGTCAGTCTGCATGCTGCCCTTCCTGAGGCTGATGCTGAGACTATAGAGAGCTGGTCTTGCAGCCCTGCAGTTCTCCAGTGTTTGCCATGGCTGTGTGGAAACTTTCAAACAGCCCAAGCTTTGATGCGAGGCTTGGGGGACCATGGCATGTGCTGGACCAAGACCAGGAGCAGCCAGGAATGTGGTGCATCAAGAGATGCCATTGCATCCCTGCCATCACAGCAAAGGGAACATTAACTTCTGGTACAGGCTAAGGTATCTCAAGCCATCCAAGCCTGTCTACCACATCCCTATGCCAGTTGCTCACCTGGCTCCTGAGTGCCATGAAGATCAGGAACTTCTTGCAGAGTGGGTTTGGTCAGGCATGCAACTGACAGGCTGAACTTACTGATTGGCACATCTCTTTGGTGTCAAACCTTATCCCTGGAAGATGTGTCTGGAGGTCCAAAATCAGCTGGTTAACACTCAGTCACTGCTGGCTGAGCCAGAGGAGGTGATATAGCTTCATAACCGTCTCTCTGTGGAGATAAGTCTGTTTAAGTAAATTCTCCGACAGAGCAGGTTTAAGTTCTGCTTAAAACATCTTCAAAGAGGGATGGAGGAACTGGTGAACCACACCGATATTTGACCTTGCCTGCTGCAAAGTGCATGTCATAATGCCTTGAAATGGCCTGGAGCAATCTTCCACCAGATTTCACATGGACTTAGACAGTGGGAGACTGGTTATGGCCAGGAGGGGAGAAGAAAGTATGCCACAAGAATGTGATGTTCTTGATGAGGCCAGCAGGAAAGTAGCTGGGGAGGAAAGAATTTACCTTTTCAAAACCTTCATCGGCTAACTTAACTCTTTGCTCCTCATCAATGCCATCTACTTCTGTCATAGTTTGATCATCAGTGGACCCAAAGACAAAGTCATTGAATTTTGGCTTCTGGTTGCCATTTCTGCCATTTCTGGAGTGGCTAGAAAGGGGAGGGAAAGAATAAGATAAAGTACAGACATGCTCCTTGTTACTAGGTGGAGGTGTTAGTACAAGAGCAGGGGCTGACCAGCAGCTACTGGCTCGTGCAGCTGAGGACTCCTCCACTGAGGACAGTCATGCTGTGATATTCTTTCCACAAACGTTTGCTCTCTGGCAGCTCTGTTTAGGGGCTCTGTGCTCACACTCCCCATGCGCACAAGGAGCATAAGGCCCCACCAGGAGCCACGTTTTACATGTTGAAACCCTGTGGTTTGGTACCCACGTGTTTCCCTACCAGCACAGACTCAACCCTTTGCTGTTCCCTAGCACGCTTCCCATCATGTTCTCTCTTGACCTTCATTTTGGCAAGGTGAATAGCTAAACTCTTTGTTTCCTTTGTAACTCCTAGTCTTTATTTCCTAATGGCCCCTGGGCCCTACCTATCAGCTGTTCCTGGAGGGATTAGGTTCCTCCTTTGAAAATGAGCAACTAGAACTGCAGCCACCATCCAGGAGAGGTCCAAGGACAATGCCACCAGGAGTCTGGAGTGATTTCTGGTATGGCAGGTTTCCCTCTTGTGCCCTGAACACCCCCACCTGAGCACACTCATGTCCTCTCCCGCAGCCCTCTCTTTCCTGCACAGGGATTCCCCTGGGCTTCACTGTGTCTCCAGGTACACAGTCTTGCCCTTGGCACTGCTGAATTTCATCTTGCCCTCAAGGTATAACTGCTTCGCTCACAAGATATCCACTCCTTCTTTGACTTTGGAGAAAGACGGCCATTCCCAAGTCCTGCATGAAAACCCAGCTGACCAAGAGCAATTCTTCTCCCATATAACTGTGACTCCTATTTTAGAGGGAAAGAGCTTGGCCCAAACTTGGTTTGCAAGTCATATGACATTACTGCCAACTACTGTGGCCTCATCTCCAAAGTTCATGTGTGCCACATCAGCACTTTGCTCCAGCCCATGAGAGATCCTCAAAGTAGGAGCCACCTGGGGAACCTGGCTTCCACCAAAACCCATCCTTGACTCTGGGGTGGCTCTGTCCTTGAACAACCCGATGCCCATCTTCAGCAGCTGTGCAATTAAGTGGTATGTTTTCTAATACAAACCTCACCTGTGCCACCACAGAAACATGGGTGAGGAGGGAGAGGAACATCCCAGAAGCTCTTGCTGCAACATCCCTGTGGTCACATCATGGCCCTGCACCATGCTCCACTGCAGCATCCAGTTTCCATCGCTGGAGCAGAGCCGCTGTTTATTAAACCCAGACCAGGGAGAGCTTGGCAAGACATATGGGCTGGGAGGGACAGCCAGGGAGCTGAGGGGAGGCCAGATGTACTGATCCCTGCTTTTATAAAAAAGGAGAGCCTGCTTCCAGGCTCTGAAGGGATCAAGTGTGGATGTGGGGCCGCTTGGAGGATCAGCCCAGCTGGTGTGCAACACAACATCATGTCCATAGTGCAGGCAAGCCTGAAGCAAAGAACTGCTCTGCTCTAACTCCTCCCAGCTTTTGTGGTGTGTTTCTGTAGCAGTCCCACAGTGGGAACAAGGGTGGCAGGGAGCTCCCCACCTCCCCAAGGGCTCAGGATTGAAATAACCACTGAGCGCAGGCAGAGCTGGCCCTTGAGCTGTAAGAAAACACAAATCATGCCTGTCTGCATGTTCAGCTGCAGCCTGGACATGGATTGCATGGGGCGAGGCACTTGGTCACAGTCCTGGCTGGCTCCCTAGATAGGCTTTCATGGCCGTCTGCATGATTGTGCCTGGATCTTCAGAAGGAAGGAGGAGGGCTGCGAGGGACCTCAGGGAGTCCTGCAGACTGTCCCCCTGCCTTGTGGCAGGGTTTGTTTCACAACTGCTGTGCAGAGCTAAAAATACCTCGGCGATGGTCATGAATTTAGGATAACTAATACATCCAGTGGAAAGATTTGGAGCCGTTCCAGGGCTAAACAACAGCTTCTTCACCATCAGCCAAAGACTTGTGGATGCAAAAATAACTAGGAACTGAAAAACTTTACCTGGAGCAAGGGATTTTCAAACTGAACCCAAGAAAAACTTTATAGCGGTGAAGACGACCGTGGATAATCGCCACCACTTTGGTTGTTTTAACAACAGGGTACACAGACCTCTGGATTTGGGCTGGATGCTGCCTCTGGGCAGGAGTTGGGAAAATTAGTAGTTAGGGAGAACTCCTTCAATGTGGGGTGAAAGCAAATTATACTGATAATATAGGAGCTGGGTCTGTTCAATCTGGAGAAGGGAAGGCTGAGAGGGGACCTTATTTCTGCTTATAAATGTCTCAAGGGCGGGTGTCAAGAGGATGGGACCAGACTTTTCTCAGTGGTGCCCACCGATAGGATGAGGGGCAATGGGCACAGACTCATGCATAGGAGGTTCCATCTAAACATGAGGAGAAACTTCTTTACTTTGAGGGTGTCAGAGCACTGGAACAGGCTGCCCAGAGGGGTTGTGGATTCTCCTTCTCTGGAGACATTCAAAACCTGCCTGGACACATTCCTGTTCAATAAGCTCTGGTGAACCTGTTTTAGCAGGTGGGTTGGACTAGATGATCTCCAGAGGTCCCTTCCAACCCCATCCATTCTGTGATTCTGTGACCCCATGGCCTGGATCAGCAGTACAGTGCAAGAATCAGAAGAAAACACCATGGTGGGAGGTATAGGCTTGATGTCCTAAAAACATATGGGGAAGAACGAAGAACAGACCAACTGGTGACTGTGGGTGGTGGGAGGAGTGCTGTGGGGTGAACCAGCTGTGAACCACATAGGTATCAGTGAGCAGAAGGCAAGCAAGGGTTTTGAACATCTGCCTGCAGACCCGAAACACAGCTGGGGAGGGAGCTGTTCTCTGAGCACATCCACGCCATGGTGCCAGAGGACACCCATATTCACATCCCAGCTTTGTCTGCTCCAGGTTTCACTCCTTGACATACATTTCCCCTCACACGCATGTATCACTCTGCCCTTGTTGTTCCACACTGAAGCAGACAATCAATTATTCATTTGGCTGGAGACAGCAAGAGTGAGCCCACATCCCCATTGCTTGGGTGCCTGGCTGGGGCAGTGCATGCTCGTCCCTGCCCAGGTGAATAATGAAGTACTCAGGGCAAATGGCAAAAGCTTCGCTAAGACCACTCAAGAGAGCCCAGCCCCATATCTCTCAGGCATGGGGTTACTCCCCGGCTCGCAGCAAGGTGAGTGGCTGGGCAGGGTGACCTCCAGCTGGGGAAACAGGGACCTGTGGGGCTTGGGACACCAGTGCTGTCTGGACCCATCTCTGGTTCTGAGCATTTCAGTGTGAGAAGGTCCTTGGCAGGTTTAACCAGCTGATGCTCATGGGAGAACTGTGGACTGGACACCAACCATTGTGCTTTTGCCTGAAGGGCTGAACATGGAGTCATTCTCTGCCTACAGCTGCCCTTTGCATTTGTGGGTCTTGTCAGTCCAGGTCTTGCCTGTGGTGGAGAGACTTGCTCTGCCTGGTTTGCCTGCAGTGTGTAAAAACCCCAAAAAACTCTCCACATTCTCATGACTGCTGAGAATAGAAATGTTTGTGCCTATTTCAGTTCTCTCTGCAGAAACCATATTATCATAACTAGTCAAAATGTTTCTCCATTAGCATATTTTTTCTCTTCTTCCATGACATCAGCCTGCATGAAACAGTCACTTATTCTCCTTGCTGTTGTGTTGAGATGTACCAGGCTGTGGGCAGGACCTGCTTGCTGCCTGTCCCCAGCCCGGCCTCAATAGCATGGCTTGTTCTCTGTGCAAGGGGCAACGATGCAGTAGCAACTGATGTAAACCCCAGAGAGGCTGCTGAGAGCAGCCCTGATTGCCACCCAGTGAAAAGATCTGGTCACTGAAATGTAATAACAAGCATCTACTACAGGCTGCAAGGAGAGAGATGGCAGGAGGCTGGAATATCCAGACAGCCTGCCCTGTGATGTCAAATTATCACTCCTTCTCCACCATTTTCATAGCAAATTAATTTCTTACTCCACAGTCAGTGCCTAGCAAGTGTAGAAGCTGAAGTGTGCACCACAACATGGCCGGGGTGGAGCAGGAAACAGAGAGAGATGACTTTGAGCTGGTCTGCAGATGTGGAGGCATATTCCTACCCAAACCTAGACCTTTTGCGCGATTTTGGGTGAAAAGTGTAGACAGCGCAATCTCTGAATTACCAAGTAGGCAGCAAACCTCTGTTATATCAGTTTATGGCTCCTGCTTGGTTGGGTGTCTAGGTGCTGGGTTGGTTTTGGAGGCACATTCCTGGGGAGGTGGGCCTTTGGTCAGAGAGGGCTCTCATGTTCTTATGGCACTGACTGGACGCATACAGCATCTCCCAGAGATCCCTGGCTCTTGTCCAACAGTTTAGCCTAACAGTGAGTCCCTTCCTATGTGAAGGGAGTCCCTTTCAACCCTTCCCTTTTCATCTCCAAGGTACTAAGGCATCCAAATCACTTCTAGACAGCTAACTCCCTCTGGTGCAAACAGGTGCTTGAGTAATACACTTCCAATGTCTTCTGTCCCACCACAGGCCATGGCCAATCCAGAAGGCACACAGAGGGTGTGTCCGCAGATGACAGTCACCATGCTGGGTGGCACCAGCCATCACGGGCAGCTCTGGGCATGGGTTTGCCCTGGCCCTGGGACCCACAAGATGATGGATGACGAACCAGACCCAGCACAGTTTAACCACACAACATCTGAAGGCCCTGAAGAAAGGCTCCCGCTGAGGTCAGGTATCTTTAGGGTTTGGCCTGCTTTGTGGCACCCCCACCCAGCACTTGAGGAGGGTCTAGAGCATGAACCAGCAACCCCACCCCTTGCAGGGACCAAGTCAGGTTTCCCACCCATCCTCTCCTAGCCGTGCTTTAGGGCTGGAGCTGACACAGCCACAGCCGGCACAGATCAATTCAACGCGCCAGCACCGCTGGGGCAAAGGTCTGCCAGGCTTCCCCAGCCCGGGGCGCTCGGTACCGACCCTCCAGTCCGCCTCCCCGGCTGGCAACTGCGCGCTCTGCCGCTGCCCAAGCCCGGCCCAGCCCCGGGCACCGCTCCGCGGCGGAGGAAGGAGCCCTCCGCCCGCGGGGTGACCCGGGGACTACATGCCCTACAGTGCCGGGGCGGTGCGTCCCGTCCCGTCCCGCCCCGCCGCTCTGAGTGGGCCCCGCGGCGCAGCGCGGAGCGGCGGGGCGGGCCGGGGCGGGCCGGCCGAGCCCCGGCGAGACAGCGGCGGAAAGTGCCACGACTCCACACGGCCGCGGCGGCGAGGAGGGACCGTGACCCGACTCGGGTGGGTAGGAGGCGGCGGTCGCCCTCCCTTCTCCCGTTTCCCTGCCCTTTCCACGCTGGAGCGTCGCCCTGTGGGGACCCCCCCCCCCGCTGCCCCCCACTGCGAGGGGCGCCCCCGACCTGGCGCTCCCCCCCCGGCTGTCAGCAGACGTGGAGCGGGGTGGGGACACCCACACGTCGCCGCCGCCTCGCCGCGCCGCTCACACGCACGGGAGGGTGTCCCGCGTGGAACCGGGGAAGGACGGGGCGGGGGGATGGGATCCCGGGTTTGGGGACTGGCCACGTTTGCGGGGGGGGTCCTGGCGGATGAATGGCCCGCGGCGAGGGCGGTGCGGAATGGCGGCGCGTGCGGCCGGCCGGGCCGGGGAGGGGCCGCGCCGCCCCCGCCCCATCACCCGCAGCGCTCGGACCGACTCCCTTGCCCGAGCGCCGACCTGATGAAATTCATTAATCTGATTAAGCGCGGTTACAGAAGGTCGCAGCTCTCAGGCTGTTGTTCTTTTTTTTGTTGTTGTTTTTTTTTATTTTATTTTTTTATTATTTAATTTTTATTTTTATTTTTATTTGGTTTGTTTTGTTGTTTGTTTGTTGTTGGTTTTTTTTTTGTTTTTTCCTTAATTAAGTACCCTAAAAATCCCTCCCAGCCTGGGGACACCCCTAGTAGCGCGGGGTCCAGCAGTGCACAAAGCATTTGGAGAGAGGTTGCGACCCCATAAGCGGAGACCCTCCGACCCCGGAATCTTTCCAAACTGGATGTTGCCAGCTTTCCCGTGGGTTTGCTGGCGGACACCCCACTTCTCATACCGCTGGCGAAGGGCACGTGGAACCTCCCCACCTGAAATGTCAGATTTCCTCTTTACAGAAGCGATGGCAGTGGCCTCCCCTTGCCCGCGTCGCCGGGAAATGGCTGGAAGGAGTTAGCAAGGCAGGTGCTACCTGGGATGTGAACCCCGAGCAGAAGCTGATAAGGGCCAGTGGTGAAACGGTGCCTGGGGCTGAGGAGGGGAGAGAAAATTTGTAATAGCTGCTGCAGAAGTTAGTCAAGCTGCATCTCTGTTACGGTGCTATTGTGTTCTTCTCGTGTGTATATATGTTTTTTTTCTGCCCTCCCCTTTTTTTTAATTTTCTCTCCGAGGCTTAGGAAGGGAGCTGGCAGCACTGCCCAGGGCCCTGGCTGCTGCCGCCACACTGCGAGAGCTAATGGAGTGCTAAGACACGTTCAGTTAAGTCAAGCTGTAACTGTTGACAGTCGGTGCGACGGCTGAGCTGGAGTTGCTGTAAAGAGTAACACATGCTGCCAGAAGGCTGGAAATGCACAGTCACACAGAAAATGTTTTTAAGCAGAGGCTGCAGGGGACACAGGCAGGGTCTGCTCATGGCGTACGGGCTTTTCTCATTTGTTTTTAATTTTTGTCCCTGTTGCAACAGGATGGAGAGAGAAGCTCCATGAGAAGTATCTGGTGATTGTCCTTTATCTGCTGGCAGTGCTGCTGCCTTCTGCTGCCAGGCTGCCCTGCTGTCGACAGGATCGGGCCTCCCAGGTCCCTTTCCATCGCCATCTCCCTCCTTTTTGTTGGAGGAACACTGTCCCTGGCCATGTCTCTGCCTTCGTGCTGCCTTTGGGTGAGGGAAGCTGCAGACCAGGGGGAGGGAAGGAGACAAGACCTTATTTCTTTGAACTGGAAACCAAGCAATGCTTGCCCCAAACAGTGGGCGGTCCATTAGGTGCCACCCGTTTTTCACCACGATGGCCCAGGAGATAAGTTTGCATTTTGGAAAAAGCTGAAATCTCAGCCTGTAAACCTGTGTCAGCCTGCTTCAACTGACTTGTGTGTGTGTATTTAGGGTGGGGAGAGCTTTTTATTTGTTTTGTTTTTTTAACCTCTAGGGAGGTGCTGTAGACAAAGGTAGCTGCAAGTGCTTTGCAGGCAGGCATTGCTGCAGGCCATACAGAGCCCAGCTGCATAAACCCAGTTCTCTCTTTCTCTGCCCACTGACACCCCATCACCTCTTCTACATTGCTCTGGGATGCCACTTTGACACTATGGCAAAGTGCAAGCCTTGGATTGCAGGAGGAACAGTGTCCTGCTTGCAAAGAACATCTTTTCCCATCTGCAGCACCCATCCAGACCAGGAGGAGATGACAGATATGTTTTCCTTTGGCCGTGTAAATAAATAAGGCTTCTGTAGTGGGTTTCATGGAAGTGGTCTCAGAGAGCAAAGATTGAACAGGTGGGAATGCTCTAGCCTGGTTTTTGACACTTAGCTGTCTCTGGAAAATGCCACCACAAGGCACTGAGAGCGGCCCCAGTGCCATCATACCATGTGTCTGTGGGTTGGTTTGTCCTGGAAATTGTTTGGTGCTGAAAAACCAGCGAGGCTGAGTGCTTTACCGGTTTTGCTTCCTTAGGGCAAGTTGGACTTTTGCTCAGGTCAGAGGTGACTGCCCATGCCGGGTAGTGAGGGAGGTCAGGCCTCCTGGACTGTTATCTGGGATGTTGGGAAGTTTGATGAATAACAAGAAAAAGCCCCAGGAACAGAGGAGTCTGAGCACGGCGTTTCAGCTGGCTCCTTTATGTGAGAAGGCTAAGTGAATACCATTTGTCTGCCTTACTCCTGTTCTGGTGGTGGTGAACAGCTTTATTTGAACAAGCTATTTTGTGGAAGAAGTTTGCATGTGGAGATATTTGATAATTTCTGCTGTTTTGGCTGAGTGAGGAGTAGAGGATGATCCTGCTCAAGAAACTTTAGGCAGGTAAACATGCTCAGTGTCAGACATGAACTTGATTTTTTGAACCTGGACTCTGATAGCTGGTGATGTCCCTTCACCTGTTAGGCACAAAACCCTCTCCAAAGGCAGCTTGGGCATCAGATTGAAAAATGCCATTGTAGGGACAAAGTAGTGTGGAGGATCAGAAGGTACAGAAGGGAGGATGCTGAAGTCTTCAAGCCTCTTCAAAGCTTGGCTGTCAAGCTGAACCTATACTTGCAAAACTATCCTTTGGGCATACACGAGCAGATAAGCAGTGGTACCTTCGTTTCTTTGTTTTTTCCGTGTCTTGGCTAAGGCCTTGTGCAGGTGGAAATGTGTAGGGCTTTCCTGCTGGAGGCAAAGGCACGCGTGTTCCTGCTGCTACGCTTGCGAGGGGAACTGAGTCTTGCTGTGCAAATCCAGGAGCAAACTTTCAGCCCTCAGAAGGGTGAAGACGGTGAGGTCAGGAAATGCCAAGGCAGAGCTTTGCTCCTGATGCTAGTGCTGCAATGCATTGCTTCTTGCATTTATGCATCAGGAAGTTCCCAGAGGAAGAATTTTTCTTATCCCCTAAATGCCAAAGCCAGCCTGGTTTGATTTAAACGTGTGTGGCAGCGCACAGCCTGCTGCTGTCTTTGCACAGTTGGAGTGATAGGCCCTTCCCTGAACGAGTTGTTGGGCTTATCCATGCCAAGTCTCAACCACAGGAGGAACTCTACTGGTAGAACTTGCTCCTTGGAGTCAGTGCCAGGTCTGCCAGGACTGGCCCTACACTGTGGGCTGCAGGGCACAAGTGCTGAGACAGGACCAAAGTTTCCCTTTGCCATGATAGCGCTGCTCAGAGTAATTGCTGCCCGGTTGGTATCTCTCAGTCTTCGTTTTGGATTTTGTCCTGGTGGGCCTGCCCTTGGAAACAGTGTGGGGTTTCTCTGGTGCAGTGGTGGGAGCTTGCGAGTGGCCTGTGAGGACATCTCAGCTGCTTTCACGAGCTTCTGCTGCTGCGACAGCTCTTCCAGCAAGTATGAGATGTCCACAGCTCCATTAGGTTAGTGCTCTGGGCTGCTTTTCTCTTGTATTGGTTGGTTGGTTTGTTTTGTGAGGGGGGCTTATTGGGTGGTGTTTTTTTGTTTGTTTAGCTAGGAAGGACTTTAATGCTAATCTGCATCATTATCTGACCCTGGCTGTAAAGCCTGAGAGGAGGCAAGGTACAGGCAGCTTTTACTGCAGTGAGGCTGGGTGAGGCTGCCTGCAGGTGAGAAGGAGTGTGGGGTTCAAACACCCTCTGCCTGTAAGAGCTTTGGTAGGGACAGCAATGTGGGGTGGGATGTAGGGACAGCAACACGGGCTGGGATGTGGGGCAGGTGAATGGTGACAGCACCATGGTACTGCATCCAGCACCACCGTCTCACCCATCGCACCACCCTTATCTCTGTGTAATAATGCTACCCTTTCTCATCCATCCTGTGCGTGCTGAATGCCTCTGTAGAGGTTTCATTTTTTTCCTCCATTCACATCCTCCATGGGCTCCGTCCAGCTGCTTTTGGAGGTGGCAGTAGCAGCTGGTGGAGTTGGAGTGCATTTGCCAGCACTTGGTGATGCCCTTGCCCTAAGCTGAAGTGGCAGATTTTTATCTAAATACGAATCTGTGGCAGTGTGAGGTCAGGAAGGGAGCTTTTTTTAATGATGTGTCGGCTTTGCTGGGTGAGGAACACCAGTCACTTTGTTCTGCCCCTAAAACAGCTCCTGGGTGCTTCAGTGTAGCCCTAAGAGCTGCACAAGGTCATGGTTATGGGTTCTCTAGCCCTACTTTTTAGTTACTGCCAAGGAGAGGAAATCCAGCCCTTTTTACCCTGCACGTTAGGAACAATCTGTCTGTCCTGGTGGGGATGATCCCAAAGTGCTGGCTTTGCTACCTAGTTGGAAGTAGCACCCGATGTGCTGGGATAGAGCAGGCTGAGACTGCTTTAATCCGAAACAGCTGGGGCAGACGTGAAATAGCAGTGCCTGTAGTATCAGCTGGGATCTCGAGCCGTGCCCTGGGATAGAAGGTTGTCCCTGCTGGATATCTTTGGTGGGAGATGGACACTTAGCAGCTCCTTCCAGCTCTGCACACACTGCTTGGGTGTTGGAGGAGAGTTTTTAATTGTGCTGTCACCTTCTCACTGCACGAGTGGCTTTGGGCTTCAGATTCATCTGCAAGTTCACCACTCTGTTGTTAGAAAGGAAAAGGCTTTGAGTTCTCTCCCTATGAGGACTGAGGTTTTGAAAAGATGCTGATCTCCTTAGTTTTATTCTTATTTTTGCCTCCTCCCCTTCAGCCCCTTCCTCCCTCCTCAACCCACAACCTCTTAAAGAGGAAATTTGATAATGTTTACAGTTAAGCATGGGGATGGGAACTTCTGATAGCTGAGGACGTTCTGCATTTTCCTGATTATGTTTTGAGGCACTATGATGAGAAACTGCAGCTTGGCACCTCCTGTAAAGTGCCCCATTGCAGACTAACTGCCCAATTTCAGCATTTGGGGTTCATGAGCCACCTTGGGGCCACATGGAGATGATGACCTAATGGGAGAAACACGAGTGGGATAGCAGAGAAGGGATTGGCTTTGAAACATGGGAGAGGGTCAATTAGCAATTAAGAAGAATGGAGATAGCAGCATCTTTGTGTGTGACTGTGCCCTGCCTGCCAGAGCTCAGACCAGACAGTATAGTCTGTGTTGCTGGGAGAAACTGAGGCTGGAGAGGACAGTAGCAAGGACCCTGTGCCCAGTTTACCCATGAGCTCATAGCAGAGGTGGAAAGAGAAGTGCCACATCCAGCACTCTGCAAGTCTAAATTCTTCCTGCAGGCATCCGTTGGGGAGATGAGATAATTAATGACCATGCTTTTTTGTTGTTTTTGTTGGTATTGATTTTTAGCTTGAATTTCTGACTTCTATTGTTATTTACATCTCAAGGAAATGGCCATAACTTGATTCTCTGCATGGGCGGAGGTAGGACAATGGGTAATGGTTTTAAACTAAAGGAGGAGAGATTCAGGCTAGACATGAGGAAGAAATTTTTTACAATGAGGGTGATGAAACACTGGCCCAGGTTGCCCAGAGAGGTGGTAGATGCCCCATCCCTGGAGACATTCAGGGCCAGGCTGGATGGGGCTCTGAGCAACCTGATCTGGTTGAAGCTGTCACTGCTTATTGTAGGGGGGTTGGACTAGATGAACTTTGAAAGTTTCTTCCAACCCAAACTGTTCTATGATTCTGTGATTCACATGCGAGTAAGAATGGCTTCAACCAGGGCATCATGCTCCCTAGGCTTTGAGCGTGATGCTGGACAACGAATGCATTGCATGTGACAAACTAACTGGGGGAAGGCAACAAAGAGGTCTGCAAGGCAGCCTGCTTTTCAACTGTGGACACCCATCTGTCTCCAAGCTTTTTGAAGGTCCCTTCCAACTTCAACTATTATATGATTCTGTGGTGTCTATGCATCATTGCTGGGTTGATGCTCTTTGCTGTGAACTGGGAGTAGCTGCCCAGTGGGACACGGTCGCCATGTGTCCTTTCCACCAGGCTGGGCAGGTTGCAGGTGACAGAGGGAGAAGTCCAGGGCTGCAGCAAAGGTGGGAAAAGCTCTTCTGTGCATATTCTCTCTTTCCAGGGAAATGTTTTACTCCAAAGTTTATAGCTGGATGTGTGTCTGGGTGCAATGAATAGGCTAGATGGTGCAGGGAGAGGCCAACTCTTGGCCAGCCTGCACCAAACAGTCTGAAAATGGGCTCTGTTACTGCCACAGGGCTGCATTTACTGCCTAGGGTCGTGCAAAACCATCCCACTGAACATGTAGTGGGTAGTTGCTCATGTCTATCTCTGCACTGATTGCACCTCCGTTTTTTTTCTTCCCCTTCTTTAGTTCTTCTGGAGATTGCTGCAGCCAGTGCAAGTAGTTGCTGTAGTACAATGGGACCCCTGTGCATAAGCAATGTAGTGGAAGTGGAGGAGCACAAACTTGGGGGTGTGTAGGCAAGCTGCCCTCACCAGAGCTTTGTGAATCTTGAGCGTTTGTCTTTTCAATGCATGGTGCCATTTAGAGACACAGATGTCAATATGGAACTCCCTGCTCAGAGGGGCTGTTGCATGAGGGTTTTTTTTCCCTCTACTAACTGTTGTTCTGATGTCTTGCAGGCACAGAAAAATAAGTCAGGATGGATGTGTACGACCCTCAGACGCTGGGTGTTATGGTCTTTGGAGGTTTTATGGTGATATCAGCCATCGGGATCTTCCTGGTGTCCACCTTCTCCATGAAGGAGACATCTTATGAGGAAGCCTTGGCCAAGCAACGCAAAGAGCTTGAGAAGACCCAGCAACAGAAAACAGAGAAAAAGAAGAAAGAGAAGCCTGTTGAGAAAAAAGGAAAAGCAAAGAAAAAGGAAGAGAAACCTAATGGAAAGATCCCAGAACAGCAGCTGACTCAGGAAGTGACAGACTCTCCCAAGGATGTGGTTCTTGAGCCTGCTGTGGTACCTGAGCCTGTCACTGTTGAGCCTCCAGTCACAGCAGTGTCAGTGGCCCCCCAGGAAAAGGACAAACCTGCTCCATCACCTAAGGAGAAGAGGAAGAAGGAGAAGAAGGTGGCAAAGGTAGAGCCTGCTCCTAGCCCGGTGTTGACTTCACCTCCTGTCAGTGTCCCCAAAAGTTCTCCTGTCTTGGAGGTGACCCCTAAGGAGGTGCCTGTTGTGGCCATTTTACCGGTTGGCACGCAGCAAAGTGCTCCAGTTGTCAGCTCCACCGCCATCAAGAAAGTTGATGCTCTTCAGACCCATGAGGAACAGAAGCATGAAGGACCTGTCAAGAAGAGGTCTGCATCCAAGAAGAAGAGTGAGCCAGGTAAGGCCAAATTCCTCTGCAAGTATCCCCATCGAGTAAGCCAGCAGGGTACCTTGCTGCTGATAAAACAGAGCTATCGCATTCTGAGATCTCTTCATCTTCTTCAGTGTTGTAAACAGAGCAGCTGTAGAAAGGTTGTCTCTGGTGAGATGGACCGTGTATGCCAAGGGGAAGGTGTGCTGAAGAGCCTACGCTAGACTGTAGTACTCTCTAGTGGGGAGTAGAGTTGAACTCAAGGTTTATTAACTTGTGTTCACTTTGTAATTTGTTGACTCCTGCATTGACTGCCCCTGCTTGGTGCTTAGCTCCTTGGTCCAGCACACAGATGTTGGAGAGCTACCGATTCCTCTTGGATTTGCTGTTGCATTGCGGGTCTCTGAGCAGATTTGCAGAGTGAGAATGGATGGGAGGTGCACATACCTGTCCTGGGAGAGGGTGCAGCTGCCAGGGTGCGAGACATCTAGGTGGAAAGCCAAGATGAGGTGTTTTCCCCCCATCCACCCCTTACTATTAGAAGCACACAGGACCTCTACTACTCTTCTTCTATGGGGGGGTGGGTCACTGCTAGAGTTTCTTCCTTCTTCAATGAAGGTGAAAAACAGCCTGTTGGAGGAGAAAGGATTAGAAAGGATTTTATACTGTGGGGAGCTGATCAAAGGATAGTTAGAGAGAAGTGACTCTGGATATGTCAAAGGAAAGGGAAGACTTGCCTGTAGTCATTTGTGCCTCACTTGATTGACTCTGAGATGGAAGAGATTAAAGAAGGTGGTAGGGTGGGGAGAAACAGCTCTGTAGCTAGATTCTTGCCTTTTATTGCACCAATGTGAGCAGTTTGGGTTTTATTTTTGGTTAAGTGATAGTTACAGGCACTAAAAAATGTACATGCTTTCAGACCTGTAGAAGTGTCCTCACATGGACATGTGGGAGAAATCTCTCAGGTGTTCTCAAGGATATGATTTAGTGTGCTAGGTTTAATTTATTTATTTACAAAAAACCCCCCACCCAAACGAAAAGACAACCCCTACTTGCTAACCTTCTCCAGCACATCCAAACCTAGATAGACTGCTGTGTGACCTGGCAGTTTCCACACCCTGTTTTAGAAGAGGGCCTGCTACTCAGCTGGACATTTTGCAGCAGCTGGTCTCCTAGGTTGGGTTTAAACCCTTGTGTCTGCTCATCTGAGGAAAGGATTTTACTGAAGGCCATCTCCACATAGTGATGAGATTTGGAACAGTTGAGCAGCCACTACTGGAGAATATTGCAGTGAAGATGTTGGGGAAACTGGAGGTGACTGCTTTGGCTTGTGCACACAGGGATGCACTTCTCTAACACTGAAAAACATGGCCCTAAATACAAGCTGTAACAACTAAGAGAATGCAGATGGGAGATGAACTCTTAACACTTGTTAAGTTGCAAGTTTTTTTGGCTGCTCTAAACATCTACTCCTTTGGTTAAGAAATGCCGATCCTGCTCGTCTTAAAAGCCAAGAGTGATGTCTTAGTTGCTTGGATTTTTCAAAGGAAAGCTCTTCTTTGTGCCACAAAGCTGTCTGCAGTTTGACCAAGGTATTGTGGGCAGCCTTTCAGCAGCTGTGGTCTCTCCTCCTCAAAGGCAGAAGCAACAAATTATCCTGTGGCAGGTAAAAACGGGTGTTCAAATTGTTCAAAGACAAATGCTCAGCAGTGAAGCAGATGACAAACCTGAAAAGAGTGGCTTGGGATATTTTTCTCTTGCGTGGTTTCTTTTTAGCCTCCTGCATTGCACAAAAACTTACTTGCAAGTGTTTAGTGTGTACTTGGATCCCAGGTTGTTACCTGTGGTAGCAGGAGCCACAGTCTCCCATGAAATATGCGTGGGTATCCAATTTGGGCTGCAGCCTCTTGGGTGTGGGGCTCCACATGGGCCATCTGTGTCTCCTGTGTCCCCTTGGATTTGAGAAGTAGCTCCTCAGATCCCTCATCCCTGCGGTGCTTTTCCATGGCAGCTTTGCCATGCAGCTGCTGCTTGTTTTGCTGCATTCTTCAGCAAAGTTCAACATTTCCAACCCTGCAAGTGGACTCAGCATAGGTGTAGGCTTCCTCTTGCTGAAGCTTGGCAGGCTGTCCCGGCTCCATTTGCCAGCTGCAAGGAGGGCTTTGCATCGTGTCCATCTTGTGCAAGGCTTGCTTGTGCAACGCTGCCAGGAGATGGGAAAAATTTTGCTTGGTGGGACCCTCTGCCCAGTGGGACCAGGCCAGGGGATCTGATGGGTTAGAATCACAGGACAGTTTGAGTTGGAAGGGACCTTCAAAGGTCATCTAGTCCAGCCCCCCTACAATAAGCAGTGACAGCTTCAACCAGATCAGGTTGCTCAGAGCCCCATCCAGCCTGGCCCTGAATGTCTCCAGGGATGGGGCATCTACCACCTCTCTGGGCAACCTGGGCCAGTGTTTCATCACCCTCCTTGTAAAAAACTTCTTCCTTATGTCTAGCGCGAATCTCCCCTCCTTTAGTTTAAAACTGTTACTCCTTGTCCTATTGTAACATGCCCTGCTAAAAAGCCTGTCTCCATCTTTCTTATAGGCTCCTTTTAAGTACTGAAAGGCCACAATAAGGTCTCCCCGGAGCCTTCTCTTCTCCAGGCTGAACAACCCCAACTCTCTCAGCCTGTCCTCACAGCAGAGCTGTTCCAGCCCTCTGATCATTTTTGTGGCCTCCTCTGCCCCTCTCCAACAGGTCCATGTCTTTCCGGTGCTGAGAGCTCCAGAGCTGGATGCAGGACTCCAGGTGGGGTCTCACCAGAGCAGAGTAGAGGGGCAGAATCACCCCCTTGACCACCTGCTGCCACAAACCTTTTGATGTAGCCCTGCATCCACACTGTTGCCGGTGTGGGTTAAGTGTGATCTAAGCTCTTGGGCCCCAGTTGCACAAGATGGTGGAGCTGCCCCAGCTGTGCTGCTGGGAGGCAGCCGCTGCTGCTGAGAAAGACTTTGCTGCTGCTAGGGCTCAGTGCGGCCATCCCAAATGGATTTAGCAGAAGCTGGGAGCAAACAGTGCTTGCTGGAGCTGTTAGGTGTTTCCGGGCTTTGCTGCTCTGTTGCTGTGGTGGGTTGACTGTGGCTGGCTGCCAGATGCCAACCCAGCCACTCTTAGTTCCCCTCCTCAATAGGATGAGAAAGAGAATAAGATGGGAAAGCTCATGGGTCAAGATAGAGACAGGGTAATCACCTGGTATTTACTATCACAGGCAAAACAGACTTGGTGAAATTAATTTAATTTATTGCCAATTAAAATAGATGAGAAAGAAAATGAAAGCAGCAACTTTCCCCCCTGCCCTCTCCCTGCTCAACTCCACTTCTTTCCTTGCAACTGCTGGGGGCTGTGGTCAGTCCATGGTGGCTCCTCTCTGCCGCTTCTTCCTCCTCACACCTTCCCCTGCTCCAGTGTGGTCTCCTCTCCTGGGGCTGCAGAGGAATCTCTGCCCCAATGCCCGCGGCACCTCATCCTTCTTCTCTGACCTTGCTCCTTTGGGCGTCCGAGCTTTTTGTTCAGCAGATCCTCATGTTAACAATGGCTTTAGAGGCTCTGGAGCTACTGGCATCCAAACTGCTTTTTCTTCCAAGATTTTCAGGGAAAATGAGCACACTGGGCCATAGGTACTGTGCAGGAACTCCTAAACCCCTTGCCTGCCATCCTGTATCCATCGTGACTATGTACACTGTGGTCCTGCTATAGCATTGTGGTCCCTGATGCTACTTGACTTTCTCAGGGTAGCAGAGGGGTGGGGAAAATGTTGGAGTCATATTGTTTCCTTAGCAAAGAGTGGGAACAAACTTGCCTGGTAAAAGGCAGAGCCTTACTCCACTCTGCATTGCTGGCACCACTGTGTGGCGTGATGTCTCTCAGCAAGGTTGCATCATGGTTAGGTCCAGCTGCTGATGTCTCTGCTCTCTGGCATTGGCAAAGCATTCCCAGCTTCTACTGGGAACCACTCAGTTTGATGGAGAACAGTGTGGGGGGTGTTGGGACCCATAGTAGAGCCAGGCAGAGGTGACAGCTGGCTCAAGAAGCACACGTGTGTGGTTGAGTGTCATCTCCAGCAGCTCTCATATTGCCTTCAATTAGAGAGGTATCAAACTTGACTGAGGAAATCTGGCTGGATGCTGGTTTGAAATAGCACTTGTGGAGTTGGATCATATGACGGTTTGGGTTGGAAAGGATCTCCAAAGATTATCCAACCCCCCTGCAATGAGCTGGGACATCTTCAACTAGATCAGGTTGTTCAGAGCCCAGTCCAACAAACATGCCATGAAAGGATGAGAATATGGACAATAATAATGCAAATCTTTATGATGTTCAGAAAGAAAAGTCCTTTCTCTTGTGAAACCTGGTCTAAACATGATAATAAGCTGTAAGCAAAAACAGAACAGGCACTCTGAGACTCGAGGACTTTAATTCCGTATAACCTATGGTAATTTGATTTCTTCTGGTGTATGCTAATATGGAGTCATTTAGAAGACTCAGAAAGGTCTACTTAGCCCTCAATGAGGTTCCTCATCCCTGACCTAGAAGAATTTATGACAATTCATTAAGACCAGAGAAAAGCTAGATTAAAATGGACAGGATTGGGAAAATTTATTACTAATGGCTTGAATTTGCTGGGATCATACAGGATTTAGCAAGAAAAGCCCAAGATATAATTATTTGTTTGCCTCAGAAAGACAGAGAACAAGCTAATGTCTTTGTTCCGTTGTAATGCTGATTTTTTTTATAAACATGTATTAAAACCAGTGACAGTATAATAAAGCCAACTGAGATGATGCTACTCAGCTCTTCCATCAACTTGAGTGGTCCCAATCTCTCTTTTCTCCTCCCTAGCACCCGCAGACTCAGACGGGCCCCTTTACCTGCCCTACAAGACGCTTGTGTCCACTGTCAGCAGCATGGTGTTCAGCGAGGGGGAGGCCCAGCAGCTCATCGAGATCCTGTCGGAGAAAGCTGGCATTGTCCAGGACACCTGGCACATGGTAGGGCTGCCAGCGCCGTTGTGGCTGTCCACTGCCAGGGCTCTGCCAAGCCTTGGGAGGTGCAGAGGGGAGGGAAAGTGGCATATTTTTGGGCAGGCTGGCCCTGTGGGTCAGTCCTGAAGAATGGAGCTGAGTTTTCCCCTGGAACAGAGAGCTAGATCCCATGCTTAGAATCACAGAATCATAGAATCATTTTTGTTGGAAGAGACCCTCAAGACTATAGAGTCCAAACATAACCTAACTCTGGCACTAAACCATGTCCCTAAGAACCACCATCTTTTTAAACACCTCCAGGGATGGTGACTCCACCACTTCCCTGGGCAGCCTGTTCCAATGCCTGACAACCCTTTCTGTGAATAAATGTTTCCTGATATCCAATCTGAACCTTCCCTAGCGTAACTGGAAGCCATTTCCTCTCATCATGTCACTTGCTCCTTGGGAGAAGAGACCAACACCCTCCATGCTACAACCTCCTTTCAGGTAGTTGCAGACAGCGATAAGGTCTCCCCTCAGCCTCCTTTTCTCCAGGCCAAACAGACCCAATTCCCTCAGCCACTCCTCATCAGACTTGTGCTCCAGGCCCCTCACCAGCTTCATCGCCCTCCTCTGAACTCCCTCCAGTACCTCAATGTCCTTCTTATGATGAGGGGCCCAAAACTGAACACAGGATTCAAGGTGGGGCCTCATCAGTGTATAAGGGGACAATCACTTTTCTGGTCCTGCTGGCCACACTATTCCTGATACAAGCCAGGATGCTGTTGGCCTTTTTGGCCACCTGGGCACACTGCTGGTTCATGTTCAGCCGGCTGTCAATCAACATCCCCAGATCCTTTTCCTCCTGGCAGACTTCCAGCCACTCTTCCCCAAGCCTGTGGTGTTGCATGGGGTTGTTGTGACCAAGGTGCAAGACCTGGCACTTGGCCTTGTTGAACCTTGTGGGGTGATGGGGATGAGTCTGGAGATGGTGGTCCTCACTGATGTGCTGCCCTGTGCTGGCAGGCCACGCAGAAGGGTGACCCGGTTGCCATCCTGAAACGCCAGCTGGAAGAGAAGGAGAAACAGCTTGCTGCTGAGCAGGAGGATGCAACGGCTGCCAGAAACAAGCTGCGGGAGCTGAGCAAGGTAAGCCCTGCGCAGCCCTCCTGGCATCTCTGGTGTGAGCTCTGCTCATCATGGTCATGCCAGAGTGCATTCCACTCCTTGCATCTCATCCTCCTTGGAGATGAAGTTCAGGTGCTCTCTGGGTCCTTCATATGTTTGCGGTTTCCCCCTGAAAAGAGTAGTAGATCCTCATCTGATCCAGCCCCAGGAGGCACCAGCCCAAAGGGCCATGGGATAGTGCCTGTTGGCAGCCACGGGAGGAGCAGGGAAAAGCTCTTCCTGTAAGAGACTGCAGCTTTCTGCTGCTTTAGAGAGGAAAATAAATCTATTCTCATCTCTGTCCAGACCCCCTGAGCTGAGAAGGAGCTGATCAGTTCCTTTTTAAGAAGCTTGATCCAGTTTACACCCCCTTTCCCTGACTTAGCCCCTTACCTCCACCTCTTTCTGGGTGCTGAAGTTGGAACAAAGCCCCGCCACATTGGGCTGAATGCCTCTTGCTTTGCAGCTGGCAGGACCTGGTAGTGGCAATCCTGTCCGTCTGTCTGGAGGAGAGGAGAGGAGAGGAGAGGAGAGGAGAGGAGAGGAGAGGGCAGGGCAAAGCTATCCTATGCACTTGGGCGCCGTGCCTGTGCAGACCACACTGGGCAGCAGCACGGCATTGCCCAGCCGGCCAACAGAGCATCCGTGCCTTGGTGTGGGGGCGGAGGGTGTTTACAGAATCACAGAATGATTGGGGTTGGAAGGGACCTCTGGAGATCATCTAGTCCAACTCACCTGCTAAAGCAGATTCACCTAGAGTAGATTGCAGAGAATGCATCGCATCTAGGTGAGTTTTGAATGTCTCCAGAGGAGACTCCACAACCTCTCTGAGCAGCCTGTTCTAGTGCTCCGGCACCATCAAAGAAGTTTTTCCTTATGTTTAGATGGAGCCTCCTGTGTTTCAGTCTGTGCCCATTGCCACTCATGCTATTGCTGGGCACCACTGAAAAGAGTCTGGTCCCATCCTCTTGACATCCACCCTTGAGATATTTATAAGTGTCAATAAGATCCCCTTTCAACCTCTCCAGGTTGAACAAACCCAGCTTTCAGTCTTTCCTCATAAGAAAGATGCTTCATACCCCTAATCATCTTTATAGTTCTCTGCTGGACTCATTCCAGTAATTCCGTGTCCTTCTTAAACTGGGGAGCCCAGAACTGGACACAGTACTCCAGTTGTGGCCTCACCAAGGCAGAGTAGAGGGGGAAGATAACCTCCTTCAACCTGCTGGTCACAGTCTTTCTAATGCACCCCAGGATACCCTTGGCCTTCTTGGCTATTTTATTTTATTTATGTTACATTATGTTATGTTATTTTAATTTTACTGCTTTGCTCCAAACTTTGTGATGTTATTGATCCTGGGTCGGGGGGTGAATAAAATTCCAGGCTGTCTTACTCCTTTCTCTTAGCTGGCCCAGTGTGGAACAACAGTGGCATCCAGTGGCCACAGAGCCCAGAACGAAATGCAGGAGGAATTGTGAGTGCAAAACGGCATTGCTGGGCATGGGGGCAGCATCAAAAAGGCTGAACTTTTAAGTCTTTGGAGCTAGGAGGCCACTGGTTTTGTGTCCATCTAAAGCAGGGAAGCTGGCACATTGGGGACTAAGCAGGTGACTTCTCTCCTTGAAGGAACTAGCAGCCGAGCGGGCCAAGGCTGTGGCTGTGGAGGGCAAGCTGAAGGAGCAGCTGCTGGCCCGTGAGCGGGAGATTGCAGCAGTGCAGGCACGCATGCAGGCCAGCTACCAGGATCACATCAGTGAAACACAGCAGCTCCAGGGCAAGGTGAGACCCATGTTGTGCTCCACAGCTTCTTCCTCTGTCTGCCAGGTGGCTTTTGGTGGCAGATGTGTCATTTTTTGGAGAAGATGTGGGATGTGTGAGGGGACCAGAGTCTCAGGGATGGGGGTGACCCTGTGATGCTCCTGGATTGTGGTGCCTGAAGGAGAAGAGGCACGTGTGAGCATCCTCAGGGATGTTGTATCTCCGGGAGCTGTCAGCACCCTTAGACACCCCTTGTGTTGCCTGTCACTCTTGCTCATCATGTGGGCTTCGCAGGGAGAGCAAAGGGGCTAATGGTGGCTTTAACCCCTGTTGGGCTTCTCTAGATCCGGACTCTGCAGGAGCAGCTGGAGAATGGCCCCAACATGCAGCTGGCTCGCCTGCAGCAGGAGAACTCCATCCTGAGGGATGCCCTCAACCAGGCCACCAGCCAGATGGAGAGCAAGTAAGGCAGGGGAGGTGGGGAGAGGGGACCAGAGGGGGTCATGGTAATTCTCCCCTTAGGGGAGCTCATATGCTCAAACTTCAAAGAAATGCAGCTGGCTATTTGACACAAGCGATGCTGCAGAAATCTGAGACCTGTGCAATGCATGCACAGCATAGAGGATCTAGGTAGAATTTCACACTCCTTTTTATAGAAAGTCTGAAATGCCTGGTGATTAACAGCAGTAAAATAATTACAGGCTGGACTCCAACTGCTTAGAGCACTTCCTCTTGTGTATGAGAACACAGAATCTCATGTCCTCTGCTTCGTGACAAAGGAATGCCTCCTGTGATTGAAACATGGCTTTTGAAAAGTGATTTGTCAGCTCTTTCCACCCCCTCCCTGAAGGACCAGGCGTGTCCTAGAAACAGGCCAATGCAAACATTAAGGTGTTTCAAGTCCTGTATCAGTCCCACAAGAGGATGTGTTCCCCCTTAGGTAACACCAGAGATGCTTGACTGGCCTGTGGGCTAAAATAAGCCTGCTTCTGTTGGTGCAGGCAAAACGCTGAGCTGGCCAAGTTACGGCAAGAGTGCAACAAGCTGATGAAAGAGCTGTCTGAGAAATCAGAGGTGCTGCAGCAAGAGGAGCAGCAGAAGAAGAGCTGGGAAATAAAAGCAGTGGCCTTGGAGAAGCAGATTGAGCAGCTGCAGGTAAGGCAGGCACTCACAAACCTGGTCCCTTTGCAGAAATGAGGCAAGTGGCTAAATTGCATGGGATCCATGGACTTGGCCATGGTAAGAGTTTGGAGAAAGATGGGTGTCCACAGTTGAAAAGCAGGCTGCCTTGGAGACCTCTTTGTTGCCTTCCCCCAGTTAGTTTGTCACATGCAATGCTTTCTTTGTCCAGCATCACAGTCAAAGCCTAGGGAGCATGATGCCCTGGTTGAAGCCATTCTTACTCGCATGTGAATCACAGAATCATAGAACAGTTTGGGTTGGAAGAGACTTTCAAAGTTCACCTAGTCCAACTCCGCTACAATAAGCAGTGACAGCTTCAACCAGATCAGGTTGCTCAGAGCCCCATCCAGCCTGGCCCTGAATGTCTCCAGGGATGGGGCATCTACCACCTCTCTGTGCCAGTGTTTCATCACCCTCCTTGTAAAAAACTTACTCATGTCTAGCCTGAATCTCTCCTCCTTTAGTTTAAAACTGTTACTCCTTGTCCTGTTGTAACAGGCCCTGCTAAAAAGCCTGTCTCCATCTTTCTTATAGGCTCCTTTTAAGTACTGAAAGGCCACAATAAGGTCTCCCTGGAGTCTTCTCTTCTCCAGGCTGAACAACCCCAAGTCAGCCTGTCCTCACAGCAGAGCTGTTCCAGCCCTCTGATCATTTTTGTGGCCTCCTCTGGCCCTTCTCCAACAGGTCCATGTCTTTCCTGTGCTGAGAGCTCCAGAGCTGGATGCAGGACTCTGGCTCAGAAGCTCACAAAGCTCATGAGCCTGGTGTGAAGGTGTTGTGGGGGAAGCCTAGATGTGCACGCTGCTGGGTTGTACCCCAAGGCAAGAGAGGAAACCCACTGGCCCCCCTCAGCCTGTGCTCATGCAGGCGTGGGTGCTCTCTCTCAACTCTGCTGTTTTAAGCCCTTTGTTCTCCCTCCTTGCTGCAGAAGGGTAGAGCTTGTGGCTCTTCTTGCCACCAGGGTGTGGCTGGGTTTGGGGTTTTTAGAGGTGTTTAAAGGATGCCTCCCAAGCAGAGCTGCTGAGCACACTGCCGGCAGAGTAGCAGTGGTGGGTTGCCAGCGGCTGGACTGTACCCACACAGGCAGAAGCATCTTCTTGGGGGGTGGCAGCTGCTGCTGGGATTCAGCTAAGCCAGAGGCTGGGAGTGTTTCAGAGCCAGGAACTTGCACTTCTTTCCCCCAGGGCTGGCAGACCAGGTGAGAAATGTGATTTATCCCTCCTGCACGTGCTGTGGTCTCCAAATTGCTTTGGCCTCTTTACAAAGGGGCTGTGGTGGCGGGGATCTTTACGCACGTCAAAGAGGTGCTCCTAGGGCAAGGGGCATTTGATATCCTCGCTCCTAATTTTTCGGGTTCCTGAGGATGCAGATCTCTTTTTGAGGGGCTGATTTTGGCCCCCGCTGCTTTTGCAGGTGAGGAGACTTGGGGGTGACAGGGGTGCACTGCTGGCATGAAGGCAGAAGCCGCCTTCCTGGCTCAAAACACTAGCTTCTAGGCATGCTTTTAGGAGAACTTCTCCAGGGCTCTCAGCTTGTTACACACCTTAATACTAATTAGGTAAATCATACTAGTTGGAAGACTTTAAAGCCAGTGGTGTAATTAAGGTGCTAGGGAGAATTGTGCTCCACAGTAACACCTGGATCTCTGGGCTGAGGATACAGAGTTCAAATCCTCAAAAAATGGAGAAGTCCTACTTTCTTGTCAGACAGCGACAGGGCTGCTTGTTTACCTTCTTCTGTCCCCTCCATGCAAACCAATATTTCTCCACCTTCAAGGGTGCAACTTGTGCCCATAGCACTGCTGATCTGCAGCACTATCTTCCTCCTCTGCCTTCCCCCTCCAAGCGCCTGCCTTGGTCAGGCCTCTTCCTCAACACTTTCTAAGATGGAAAAATAAAAGCCTTCCCTAGTCCAAACTGCACAGAAGATTCCGTGGAGGGTGGAAACACATGTCTCCGTCCCATGGCAGTACCTCTCCCTGCTGGGCTGAGGCTGTGCGTTAGGACCAGGGCTTTTAAGAGGTTTTTCAGAGCTTAGCTTTCTGGAGGGGAGAATGGTCGTGGTCTTGGCTCAGAACTGAGATGTTTGGGTGTTGTCTGCTTCCCACTTGAGGGCTGGCAAATGATAAAATGCCAGCACAAGGCAAGATGCTTTATGCACAGGGGGACCACATGGGGAAGGATGACTTAAACCCCCCAAAGCACAGTTTAAAAATAACATGCAACACACGGAGCTTTGCTTCGAACTGGCTGGGGTGCCTGGCATGCTACAGAAAGCCTTCTTTTCCTGCCGTGCAGGCTTCCCAAAGGGAGGTGGAGGTGACACTGCAGAAGAGGCTGGATGAAGTGAGCGACGAGCTCCGCAAAACCCAAAGCAGCTACAAAAGCCTGTTAGCAGATGCGGAAAAGGCGAAAGGACAGCAGCAGAGCATTGGTGGTGAGGACCTTGGTTTGGCACAGGGAGAGCTGTGTGGCAGACTTGAAGCTTTCAGGGCCAGGTGCTTGGTGGGGATGGCTGGGGTAGGACAAGTAGACCCAGGAACAAGTTTGGCTGCCTGGTGTCGGTGTGAGCAAGATGTGGCACTAATCCATGGTCCTTTCCTAGGATGCCACTCCAGTGCCTCTCTCCTGTGCTGTCCTGCATCCCTACCTGTGCCTCCTGAAAGTATCCATAGCCAAGGCTTCTTTGGCCAGGAGTCCTGCTTGGACAGGGCAGGGTTGGGAGTCTCCAAATTTGTTTGCAGTTACCTTACTGTGTTGCTCATCCCTTCCTCCAACAGAACTGCAGGCCAAGCTGCTGAGCTCCGAAGCGGAGGTTAAAAACAAGTTGCTGGAGCTGGACAATGTGAAGGGGAAGCTGCAGGATGCCAGCTCAGAGAATATGAAACTGCTGGAGAGGATCAAATCCATTGAAGCTCTGCTGGAGGCAGGCCAGATGAGGGAGGCAGAAAAAGACAGACACTTGCAGGTCTTGTTCTCATTTAATTGGGGTGGGAGATGGGGAGGGGGTTGCACCACTCAAGCAGGTGTTTGTGCACTGTGTTAACATAGTACTTGTGCCGTCTTTGCTCTGGGATGCCACAGAAAGGTCTGACCTGCGTCATGGGCCCAGGACAGGTAACAAAAGTGCTTTCTCTCTTCCAGGCAGCCAATGAAGCAGAAATGAAGCAGCTGCGGTCAAGGTGGGTCTAGCTGCATATGGAGGGTGCTGTGGCACCTCCAGCTTGGTGTCCGTATGTCCCAGGTGCTGAGCCCTGTGAGTGAGGGCTCCCCGCTTTCTCTGTTAGGCAGGCTTGGGGACTGCGAGGCTGGGAAGACAAGGTCGATCCTGGCCAACACAGCTGTTTAAAATATTAATTGGTTCCAGTGCTGGCCCTAAATAACAGCCAATCCATCCTGAAGTGAGACTTGAATTGCTGGCAGGCACATAGAGGCTAACTGCTTCTGCAGAACAGGACATTCTGGTGGTGCTGGTGGTGGAATGTCTCTGATCCAAGTCCATGCTCAAAGCTGGGCCAGCCAGACCAGGCTTTTTGGACCTGTTTCCAGGTATCTCCAAGGATGGAGATTCACCACCTCTCTGGGTCCCCATTCCAGTGTTTGACAAAATCTCCCCCTCGTGCAGAAAGGTTTCCCGTCATCCAACTAGGGCTTCCCGTGTCACAACTTGTGCCAGTCATGTGCTGGGCACCTCCAAGAAGGCTAGGCTCTGCACAGGGGGAGTATTTCTCAGATGTCCCCTCTGCCAGCAAGCATCCAGCATTCCTGAATGGGCAGCTGTTCAGTTGTCCTGGCACCCCAGGAGGTGGTTCTTGTCAAGGACCTGAACCTTCCTTGATCTGCTCAAACTGAGGCTCCCTTAAGGACGGATGGTGGGTCTGAGGGTGTGGAGGGAACCTGCAGGTGTCTGGTTGGCAGCCCTGATTTATGGTTCCTTGAGGTAGTAGGATGGTGCTTTCAAGATGCAGAGTTGTGGGCTACCTCAGCCGTGTACATATCAAGCCATGGACAGGAGTGTGTTGGGAGCAATTCCTGTTATGTAAGCCAGAATTTGTGGCCTTTGGATCAGGTTACTTCTTCTGGAGAGAGTCTAGCGGAGAGCTACAAAGATGATTAGGGGTCTGGAGCATCTTTCTTATGAGGTAAGACTGAGAGTGCTGGGTCTGTGAGAAAGCCAAGAAGGGATCTTATTTATGCTCATAAATATTAGGTTGGTGCAAAAGTAATTGCAGTTTTGGACAGTGAATTTTAAATTATTATAACTAGGTGCAAACACATACTTTTTAATCAAAATGGGAACCATTACAATCAACACATTTTTGCCAAGGAGAAGTAAGTAGCATAAAAATCTGTGCTTCAGGATTCAACGAACTCTTGGAAAGCATTTTCTGCATCCTGCTGTTGTGGAATTGTTTTCCCTGCTTAAAAGTTGTCAGGTCAGGTGAATATGGTGGAGGAGGCAAAAATTGGTGGCCCAATTTGTTGCATTTTTGAAGCATTGGTTGTGCTATGTGTGGCCAGGCATTGTCATGGAGAAGAACTGAGCCCTTTCTGTTGACCAGTGCCGGCTGCAGGTGTTGCAGTTTTTGGTGCATCTCATTGATTTGCTGAGCATACTTCTCAGATGTAACGGCTTTGCTGAGATTCAGAAAGCTGTAGTGGATCAGACCGGCAGCAGAGCACCAAACACTGACCGTGACCTTTATTTGGTGCAAGTTTGGCTTTGGGAAGTGCTTTGGAGGTTCTTCTCAGTTCAGGCGCTGTGCCAGTCATTATTGATCGTTGTATAAAACCCACTTTTCCTCGCACGACACAATCCAAGAAATGGTTCATTGTTGTTGTGTAGAATAAGAGAAGTCGGCACATAAAAACAACTGGATTTTTCATTTTTGGTCAGCTCATGAGGCACCTACTTATCAAGCTTTTTCTCCTTTCCAATTTGCTTCAAATGCTGAATGACCATAGTGGTTGACATTGAGTTCTTTGGCAACTTCTCATGTAGCTGTAGGAGGATCAGCCCTGATGATTTTCCTCAGTTTGTCGTTGTCATCTTCCAATGGCCAGCCACTATGCTCTTCATCTTCAAGGCTCTCGTCTCCTTTGAAAAACTTCTTGAACCACTGCTGCACTTTACATTTATTAGCAGTTCCTGGACCAAATGCATTGTTGTTGCAAGTTGTCTCCGCTGCTTTATGACCCACTTTGAACTGGAATAAGAAAATCACTTGAATTTGCTTTTTGTCTAACATAATTTCCATAGTCTAAAATAAATATAAAATAAACAGCAAGTAATATATCGGTACAAAACAAAACAACAAACCCAAACAAACCAAAGCAAGAAAAGCGTATTCAAATGATGTATAACATAACCACATTTATTAAAGAATGTATTCCAATATCAAATGGCAAATTTCAACAGTGCAAAAACCACCATTATCTCAAGGGTGGGTGTCAAGAGGATGAGACCAGACTCTTCTCAGTGGTGCCCAACAATAGGATGAAGGGAAACAGGCACAGATGGAAACACAGGAGGTTCCATCTGAATATGAGGAGAAACTTTTGACTTTGAGGGTGACAGAGCACTGGAACAGGCTGCCCAGAGAGGCTGTGGAGTCTCCTTCTCTGGAGACATTCAAAACCCACCTGGATGCATTCCTGTGTGATCTGGTCTAGGTGAACCTGCTCTAGCAGTTGGGTTGGACTAGATCATCTCCAGAGGTCCCTTCCAGCCCCAGCCAGTCTGTGATTCTTGTCCTGAGTGTACAGCCAGCCAGCTACTCGCTTGCTTGTTGTTGCTGATAAGCTGGTAGAAAACTAGATCCCACTCCAGCATTGCCATGGCTGTGGTTTTCAGTCCTGCTCCCTGTTCCTCCTGCTGTGTTTAGATCCCGGAGCAGACTGAGATAGGAAGGGCTGCAGTCCCCATCTTGGGAGCTCGCTACCTGGGAGGGAGGTGGATGCCCAGACTCACTCCTGCATCCTGCCCTTCCAGGCTCCAGGAGAAGACGGACCAGCTCTCATCCTTGGAAAGGGAAGCCACAGAGCTACGAGAGGTGCTGGAGCAACAGAAGATGAAAAACAATGTACGTGAGTGAACCAGGCTCACCTTTTGCTGCTCACATTTTTTTCCTCCAAAACCCACATCTCTGGGGTTTGAATGACAACCCATCATCACTGGCTGCTGATGGCTCTGTGGTGTGGCCAGAGGCTCTTCCATCCACCCCAGAGTACCGGGGCATTGCCTAGTCTGCCAGGGAGCAGGATTTCCTCTGGCAGGCTGTGCAGCTGGAGCCAATGGGCCACAGAATGCAGTGGGCTGCGTGAGTGGAGATCTGCCCCCTGTCCTCCTGCAAGGTTTAGGACTTGGTAAGCCTGTCCCAGCAGGGTCAAGGCAATCCTTGAGCAGGGATTCCTCACACCTCATTGCTTCTCTTCTCCTTATCCCTCTACTACAGTGTAGTTTCAGTTGTCTGGAGCTGACCTTGCAGCCCTCCACTTGGCCTGTGTCCTCTCCAGGCAGCTCTAGGCATCATGAGGGCTGCTTCTGGAGCTCCTGCCTCCATCCAGCTGTGCTTTGCTCCCCCAAGGCCACCACCTGTGCAATGTGGTGTGTTGAGACACTGAGAGGATGGAGGAGAAAGGGCACATGTTGGTGACCTTTGACGAAAGTGATGGGCTGCTGTCTGTTTTCCTGAGCAGAGGCTTTGAAATCCTCTGCAGTGTCAACAATCAACTTGGTGGCCTTCAGCATGTGTGGCTTATTGCCCTCTGTGTGTGGTCTCGGCAGGACCTTCGCGAGAAGAACTGGAAAACAATGGAAGCATTGACCACGGTGGAAAAGACGTGTGATGAAAAACTGCTTGCTATCACAAAAGCAAAGGTGAGCTCAGTATTTTTCTGTACCAGTGATGCCTCTGTTGTAGGGGAAACGTTCAACCTTACCAAGTCACCTTGCCCTGGGTTGCCTGCCTCCTTTTAGGAGCAGTGCTGACCCAACCTTCCTGCCAGCTTCTCCAAAGTTTGTCTTGATGGCCATGTACCACAGTACAGGTCATGGCTGGGGAAGTGTGAGGATGGGGGAACCAGGAGGAACATTTTGGTGGTTCTCAAAAGCAGCAGTTTTCTCTGTTGGCTGCTTTCCCTGTGCCAGCTCAGCCCTGTAGGCACAGAAAAGCAGGGCCAGCATTGGTAGCCTGGCAAGCAGGCACCCAAGACCTCGATCCTATGCCAGTTTGTCCCTCTCACAGGAAGAACTGGCCCAAGAACTGGATGCAGTCCAGACACAAACCAAGCAGGCGCTGCTTGCTGCCCTCCCCGGCATCACCGTGTCCTCGCACCAGGTGGGCATGGGCTTTCCCAGACCCTTACAGAGCTTCCATCACATGGGAAGGACAGACATCTAAGTGTCCTTTTTCTTCCTTCTGTTTTTTTTTCAAACTCAGGATTACAACACATGGCTACAAGAGTTTAAGGAGAAGACTGCGGACATGCTAAAGCAGCAGACAGTTACAACAAAGCCCCTGGTTAGTGGAGGGGCTGGAAAGTGGAGTGGGGTAGTGCCTGAGAGGGACTCATTTCTTTTTCTCACCTCTCCACGCCTTCCCTCTCTTTTCAGGATTCAGCACTTAAGTTAAAAGAGGCAGAGGAAGCGCAAAGCACTTTACAAGCAGAATGTGAACAGTATCGAACTATCCTTGCAGAGACAGTAAGTTGCAACCCTTTGCTGTGTATTGATCTTCCACTAGAAGTACATCTTGAGAGGTCTTCTGACAGCCCAGGTTGCCCACAGGCTCATGGTGGGCATCCCTCAATATGATGGGGGGCTGCTGTGTGGACGAATGATTTGCCAGTGAGACAGAAGAACAGGAGAAACCTGAATTTCTAGAGCTCTTCTTCAGCCTAATTGTGTTGGAAACCTTCCTGGTGGTGGTGAGATGTGGCACAGCAAGGGCTCTGATGAGCAGGGTAGTTAAGCCAGCCTAGGAACAGGAAGCTTCTAGCTGCACCTGGGGCACCTAATTCTATCACCCATACTTTGGCCCAAATCCTTGGGTATGCCAGGGCTTCCCAGCCCTGACAGTGCTCAGCTTGAGAGGGCTGGAGGAGGTTTGGGCTCAACTGAGGCTTTGTCAACAGGAGGGGATGCTGCGAGACCTACAGAAGAGCGTGGAGGAGGAGGAGCAGGTGTGGAAAGCAAAGCTCATGGTGTCTGAAGAGGAACTCCAAAAGGTGCGTGTTTTGGGGCAAACCTGGGTTTGTCACTTGTGGAACTGGACTTTTAGGAGCAGAGGGGCTGTTGGCTATAAACTGGATGGTGACCTTAACTGTCCTTGCCAACCTTGAACTCCAAAACATGGGGACTTCCTCTTCTCCTGAAATCCACCCCTCCTGTCACCAAACCAGCAGACAAGAAGCCCACCTCACATAGGAGCTAAGACTTTCTTCCTCCTGGATTCCACCTCTCTGCCTGGTGTGTACCCAGACTCTGCCAGTGGAGCTGGAGGAATGCTTGCAACTGTCTGGTTCAGGCCTGGTCACTGGGAAACCATGTCACCACATTGGTAATCCAAGCTCCGATGCTTGCAAGTTCGGCTGAGCCCTCCTGGTGGCCACTAGCTTGTTGGGAGGAGAGCACGTGCAGGGCTCTTAAACTCCTATTTTCAGAAGAACTTGGCTTGCTCTCAAAACCTGGGTTGACCTTGGCATTTGTTGAGCCTTCAGAAAGGAGCTGAGGTCCAAGCCACGTACTGCACATAATTTTGGGTCCAGCTGTCTGTCTGGCTCTGGGTACTGCTCTTCCTAGTTCAAAAGCCAGCTGGCAGCTGCCAGAGAGCTGTTGTTGCCCAGGAGTTGGGGGGGAGCGTGTTTTGTGAGCTCTCATGACTTAGCTGGAGTGTAGGACAACTTGGCCGTCCATGCCTTTTCTGCAAAGCGGACTTCTCTCCTCCCTCTTGAACACAGAACTTAGATGGTCTGGCTGCTCCCCATGCATCACGTGGGGTTTTGGAGTTAACTGGGGCTGCAGGGAGATGGGGGAGCTCTTGTACAAGAGATGTTCTGACTTCTCAGCCTGTCGCTGGTGCTGCTGAGGGCTGGTGTAGGATTGCAGGGTGATGACGTGGCTGCTGGTGAGTGCTGGCAGCAGGGTGTGCGTGATGGGATGAGCGTCTGGTGGCTAGGATAAGTCCAAGAGCAGTCCTGCCTCTCTGTGGAGAAGAGTTGAATTCCTCCTTTCCAAAAACATTCAGCAACTGTGAAGTCCTCTTCAAAAATGAGTCTGGGTTTAAATGCAAACCCTATGCTTTTTTGGATAGGTTGGCTTCTCTTAATAGCAAAGCCTATGACACCTCATTGGAAAATCTACCTTGCTGCTTCCAAACCAAAGGCACTTTCAGTAGGAAACTTTGCACGAAGGTTAGTGCCAGTTTCTCAGGTGTTGAAAGCTGACTGCAGCCAGCTGAAGTCCTGCAGGCAAAAGCTGTTACTGTGCTCCACAATTTATGGCCTGGGCTTGTTGGACTTGTCCTCCCTGGGAGGAGGAGCTCCTGCCTTACAGGCCGTGGAGCTCTAGTTTGGTGTTGGGTCTCTTCTGTGCTTGGGCACAGGATGATGGCAGCCCAGAAGGCAAATTGTATCTTAGGCTGCATCAAAAGGAACATGGCCAGCAGGTCAAGGGAGGTGATTCTGCCCCTCTATCCCTACTGCTCTGGTGAGACCCCACCTGGAGTCCTGTGTCCAGCTCTGGAGCCCTCAGTACAGGAAAGACACAGACCTGTTGGAGAGGGGCCAGAGGAGGCCACAGAAATGATCAGAGGGCTGGAACAGCTCTGCTGTGAGGACAGGCTGAGAGAGCTGGGGTTGTTCAGCCTGGAGAAGGGAAGGCTCCAGGGAGACCTTATTGTGGCCTTTCAGTACTTAAAAAAGGCCTGTAAGAAGGGTGGGGACAGGCTTTTTATTATAGCAGGGCTTGTTGCAATAGTACAAGGAGTAATGGTTTTAAACTAAAGGAGGCAAGATTGAGGCCAGACACGAGGAAGAAATTTTTTACAAGGAGGGTGGTGAAACACTGGCCCAGGTTGCCCAGAGAGGCGGTAGATGCCCCATCCCTGGAAACATTCAAGGCCAGGCTGGGTGGGGCTCTGAGCAACCTGATCTAGTTGAAAATGTCCATGCTCATTGCAGGGGGTTGGACTAGATGAGATTTGAAAGTCTCTTCCAGTCCAAACTGTTCTGTGATTCTATGAATCTGTGATTCTGTGAAGTGGGAGCAAAACACTGTCCAGTTTTTCATTGAATGAAAGATGCTTGGTGTCCATGTGAGATGCTGATCACTGGCTTTCTCTGATCTTTTCTGGATTAGTCACAACTCCAGCTGAAATCCCTTGAAGAGATAGTGGAGAAGTTGAAAGCAGATCTGCAGAGCACAGATCAGGTAATGGTTTTTGGGTGCAGGAGATGGGTGCCTGAGTCAGGACCCATCTGCTGACTGACCCTGGGGAAGGCAGGCTTGGACCATGGGATGTTTGGGATGTGCTGGACCTCAAACCATCAACCCCCCCCTGCTTTCCCCCCTTTTTAATCCAGCTAAAGGAATACACCTCTCTTCTGGAAAGACAACTGGAAAATCACTTAGAGACAGCCAGCTCCGAACGCCAAAACTACACAAAAGAAGTTGAGGCTGTAAGTGTTGCAGCTGTTATGTTCTTAAATGCTTTCTTCTTCTAAGCCTGACTTGCCACCCATCAGGCATTTGGGGAGTGCCAAGGGATCTGCAGCTTTGCAGAGCAGAACAAAACAGATGGAGCTGTTTGCTCCAGCCTGGGTTGTAAATGTCTAATGTCAGGAGATCCATTGGCAGGGTGATGGGATGGGGAGATCTGTATGGAGATGCTATCCACTGCTCCTTGGTGGCCTGTAGGATTTTTGTGGCTCAGGTGAGATGGAGCTGTCTCTCAGCCAACTCTGAGCGTGCATCAGCAGGCAGGTTAGCAAGTGATGCCATCATGGACTCCATGAGGAGATGTTGCACCTCTCCTATGAAGACAGGCTGAGAGAGTTGGGGTTGTTCAGCCTGGAGAAGGCTTATTGTGGCCTTTCAGTACTTAAAAGGGGCCTATGAGAAAGATGGGGACAGGCTTTTTAGCAGGGCCTGTTGTGATTGGACAGGGGGTAATGGTTTTAAACTAAAGGAGGGGAGATTCAGGCTGAACATGAGGAAGAAATTTTTTACAATGAGGGTGGTGAAACACTGGCACAGGTTTCCCAGAGAGGTGGTAGATGCCCCATCCCTGGAGACATTCAAGGCCAGGCTGGACAGGGCTCTGAGCAACCTGATCTGGTTGAAGATGTCCCTGCTCGTTGCAGGGGGTTGGACTAGATGACCTTTGAAGGTCCCTTCCAACCGAAGCTATTCTATGATTCTGTGATTTTGTGATCATCAAAATGCTTTCTTAGGCCAAAGAGCTCCAAACACAAGTTGCATAAATGAACTTTTTTTTCTTTCTGTTCCTCTTCAACAGTTGAGGCAGCTCTTATCACAGTCCCAGGAGCAGCTGGAGGCAGCAAAGATGGAAACACAGAAGCAAAGCAAAGAGCTGGCCCTGGTAAGGGGGGATCCCTGGAGCTGCCCTGCTGGGACCTCACTGCTCTGCCTGGGGCTGATTTGCACATCCAGCTGCAGGGCCAGCATCTTCCCTGGGGCTCGGGGAAGGGAGGAAGGCACAGCCAGTGCATGTGGAAACCCACCCGGTGCTGCTGGGCACTGAACTGATACAGCTTTCAGAGTGGATGTTTGAGACCCAGAAGGAGGTTTTTATTTGCCTGCCTTTCCTCCCATGATGGGGGTGGGAAGGAAGGGAGAGCACCAAGGCTTGTGCCTGCTGGTGTGTAGCAGAGAAGTCCAGCTGCCCCAATGCTGGACGCTAGGGAGTGTCAGGAAGATGTGCCAAGGGAAGTTTAGGTTTGATATTAGTAAAAGGTTCTTCATCCAGAGGATGGTGGAGCTCTAGAACAAGCTCCCCAGGGAAGTAATCATAGTGCCAAGCCTGACAGTATTCATGAAGCAATTGGACAATGCCCTCAGATACATGGTGTGAATTTTGCAGTTGTTTTATGCAGGGACAGGAGTTGGACTCGATCCCTGTAGGTCCCTTGCAACTCAGGACATTGTATGATTCTGTGACTGGTTACCACAGCACTGCCCTGGGGCAGGGGTTTGGCTGCCTTAGAACATCTGTCTGTCCACCTCCAGATGGGAAGTCTGGGGCTGTGCAGCACTGGTGAGGCCGCACCTTGAATCCTGTGTTCAGTTTTGGGCCTCTCAATATAACAAAGACATTGAGGTGCTGGAGAGAGTTCAGAGAAGGGCAACGAAGCTGGTGAGTGGCCTGGAGCACAAGTCTGATGAGGAGCTGCTGAGGGAACTGGGGCTGTTTAGCCCAGAGAGAAGGAGGCTGAGGGGAGACCTCATAGCTGTCTACACCTACCTGAAAGGAGGTTGTAGCATGGAGGGTGTTGGTCTCTTCTCCCAAGTAGCAAGTGATAGGGCAAGAGGAAATGACCTCCAGTTGCAGCAGAGGAGGTTTAGATTGGATATTAGGAGAAAATTCTTCACAGAGAGGGTTGTGAAGCAGTGCAACAGGTACCCCAGGGAAGTAGTGGAATTCACTTTCCCTGAAGGTGTTTAAAAGGTGTTTAGACGACGCTGTTAGGGACATGGCTTAGTCTCAGAGTTAGGTTATGGTTGGACTCAATGATCTTGACGGTCTCTTCCAACGGAAGAGATTTTATGATTCCGATTCTGTGTTAGTACCAGCCCTCTGCAGTGGCTTTTAACCCAGGTTCTGAGTGATCAAACAAGAGCAGAGGAGGCATGAGTGTGTGCTCTGCACCCCCAGGAGCTGCCCAGGTCAGGTACTACCACCCTGCCTCTAGCAGAACCTGAGGTGCTTTTCCAAACATTTCAGCTCATGTGCAAGTGGAAAAGCCAGCAAATGTTATCTGTAGGTCCTTGTGGGCCTTGTAACGGCTGTGGTGCAGGGATGTGTAACTGAGCCAGGCTTGCTGGTCCTCCTTCCAGGTCAGGCAGCAGTCAAGAGTGATGAAGAACTGTGTACAGGATGGAGAAGTGGTGGGGTTACAAGCTGACCCAAGCAAGCCTGTGCCCCTCGAGGTCAGGGTGGTGAGACAGCTGCCTGTGGAGGCGCTGACCCTTAACTGTGTCCCTTGTCCTGCCTCACCATCTCTAACCACATGGCTTTGCTCAGGGCTGTTGCAGCTGTGTTGTCTCCTGTCCTGTGTGTTGGGGGAGGCCAGCCCCCTGTCCCATCAACCATTCATTCTGTTCCTGCTGGCAATGTGTCACCAGCCGGCTCTTGCCAGGCTGTTCCCCTTGGGATCCCTCCATCACGGCATCAGGCTGGCAGGGTTTTCAGAGAGGCACACGGGGGATGCTGGAAGCCATTGGGCCAACATTACCATGCAATAATGCCATGTTGAGTTTGGGGCTTGGGTCTCCTGTTAGGAAGAGGGCACCCTGAAAGAGCTGTACTGGCATCCCTTCCCAACTGGCAGAGATTAGGATTACAGAGACTCTGTAAGTCTTGCTGGTGCCGGGCTAAGGCATTAGGAGTGGCTGTTCCAGGCCAACACCTCTCACTGGTGACCGTGCTGCCACGAGCCAGGCTCTGTCTCTCTCCATTAATCCCATTAAGTGTGGAGCTTTCTCTCGGGTACAGGGACCTGCCAGGCATGTCCTCCACTACAAGGTGACTCTTGTCCCGGGTCCCAGCTGGAGCTGCCTGAGGAGCAGGCAGAAATTGGCAACACAAAGCCAAGCCCCAAGCTGGCCATGGGCATCTTCCCAGCTTTTGTGTGGAGAGGGCATGCTGGTACCTATTGCCCATTGGTGTTCTGGGGAAAGCTTCAGTTTTCCTTTCTTTTTTCTAGCCTAGCTTTCTTTACAATGTCCCCATTAGCTCACCTTTTGGGTATTTTTTTTACATTTTATTTTTCGGTGTTGTCTCCTTTTCTCAACACAGTTGAAAACCCAGCTGGAGCAAAATGAAACGCTGGTGGAGAAGGAGCAAGTGCTGCGGCAAAAGTTGGCACTGGAGCTGGAGGAGGTAGGTGTGGGCAAGGAGGGCACAAGGGTTTGCAAAGCCTTTATGGGTTCTCAGCTGCTAATGAAGCCCAAGAATTAATTTGAAGGATTAATTTGAAGGTTTTTCCCCATCCCAGTCCACACCTCAGACATTGCCACCTTCCCTCACACATCTGAAGAACCTCTTGCAGCAGCTGTGCTGAAGCCACATGGCATTGCTGGCCCCTCGAATTGCAGCTCTCCCAGTCCCTCTGTGGTTTTTGGCCACTCTTCCTGGCTAGAAATGCTGTCTACCTGGTAGAGGCTGGATCAGCAAAAGCAATGCATTGCATTTAGCTTCCAGCTGTCTGATGGTGGCCATATAACCTGAATCTTCACCAGAGGCAGACCCGCTGAAGACCAGAGGCTGTATGGGGCAGGATGCAGGAGATGCCTGCCATCATTAACTCATGTGCTAACTGAGTATGTATTGCGCTTCCAGGCCCAGAGCTCAGCATGCAGTTTGCAAGCAGAGCTGGAAAAGCTGAGACTGGCTGAAAATGCAGCACCTTCAGATGTGGAGGAGATCCAGCATCTCAAGGTGATTGGGCTGCCCCACTCTCTCGTGCTTGGTGTTGAGCAAGACAACAAAAGCCATGTCCAAGCAAGACTATGGGCATGGTTTAATCATTCTTAGGGATGGTGGTCCAAGGTAGATGGTTCCCCTGCAGGTAGCTCCCTGCCTTGGTCTGGCTGTGAGCTCTGATGTGGCTGAAGGACAGCAGGGTGCAAGTCACAGCCCCTTCATCTGTGTTGGCCAAGATATGGGTGTTGCACTGAGCAAATGCTCTCGTAGGCTGGGCACTTAATGTATTGGCAAATTGTTCTGGCTTCTGTAAGGTTGTCTTTGCCCGTGGCATCTCTGTGGAACCAGAGTGAGCTGTAGCTGGTGGGGTGGCCCCTCCAGTGAGGACGGAGCTGGGTGCCCCTCTGGCTTTTGGCCACCAAGGTGGCTTCATGCAGACCTGAGGCAACCAGAGGTGTTTTGGAGGGTGGGAGGTCATCAGATGGCAAAGGGAGGCTCAGGCAGGTGCCTTCTTTTGACTCCCATGTAGGAAAGACTTGAAAAAGAAAAAAAATTAACAAGGGACCTGGGCCAGGCAGCAACCAAACTACAGGAGCTACTGAAGGTTACCCAGGACCAACTGGCCAAAGAGAAAGAAACAGTGAAGAAGTTGAAAGAACAGCTTCAGGAAACGGTACTTGTGGTGGCCACGGCCATCCCTCCCCTTGCTGATGTCAGAGGCTGTGGGGAAGCGCATCGGGTGGTGGTTTAAAATGGGAGGTGGCACTTGCTGCCAGAAACCGTCTCAGTGGTTTTTGGGAAGCCGTGGGACCCAGCAGGATGGCGGTCATGATTCTCCCTGCCTAGAAGGGAAGACCTGGCCCATCTGTAAAATGCTTTGCTGCTTTAGCCAACGTGAGAATAAGATTTGAGACCTCGCTGATTAACCCACCTCTTGGTTTTTCTTCTTCAGGGGGAAGAGGACAGTTTGAAGGAAGGGACTTCAGTTTGACAACTCTGTGACCTAGACCTTACCATTCAACTTACCAAAATGCCTTACACATTCCTAAAAATAAAAATATATGCTGAATTTACTGTAGATAAAGATACAAGCCATTAGTGACCCAAAACTGTTTTGAAACTTAAAAAAACCCAAAAAAACAAAACAAAAAAAAACCCAAAAAACAAAAAACCCCAGCCAGTAAACACTGCAGGTGTACGTTTCTAAGAAAATCTTCATACTGTTTTGTACGACTGTTCATTCCCTGGGGAGGCACTCCGTTCGCATCGGGGCAGGCACCAGGGCTTCAACCCCCTGTCACAACAGAACCCATGAATGTGTGAAAAGGGAAGGCTGTGTTTGTACACCAAACAGTGCAATTATTATTTTTTATATATATATATTTTATATATATATATGTTTTTTTTTTTGAGTGAAAGAGACCCACTATGGAAGGAAACCTCTCTTTGATGGTTGGCTCTTGGCACGTATCATTTTGCATATTTCTGGGTGTCAATGCAATTAAAATGATGTAGTGAAAAGAGCTCACCCTTGCTTTATTTTTCTGGGTACTCCTTTTAAGTCTGCAGGCCAGGCGGGGCTCTGGGGGTGACTGAAGGACCCTGCTTTGGCCAGGAGCGGATCCTTTATTCTCCCAGCTCCTTGCTGTGCTGCAAAAGCATTCCCCTCTGTTTTTTCTCCAATATAAGCAGAGGAAAGAAACTTTTCCTTCCAGCTGCTGGGGTGATCGTGCTGGGTTGCACACTGAGCTGCCCTCATGGGCCAGGCACCAGCAATGTCACACGTGCTGTGGCACCAGGGGACACGTTGGCAGCCCAGGCAGGGTGCTGCAGCAGGACCAGCTCCTCCCCTACGGGGGGGGTCATACTGCGTGTGGGGACAGTGCATGGCGGGGTGAGCCACCCAGTAACCCCAGCCCTGGGGGCCCATCCCCCCCTGCCTGCTTAAGTCTCAGCGCTGCCCTATAATTTTGACCCCACAGGTGCAGCAAGTTGGTGGTGCTCGATTGCTGCTGGGTTTTCCAGCTCTGCTCCTCTGCTCTCCCCTTCTTGTGGCCTTCTTTTATATTTTTCTTTCTCTTTTTTCTTTATAATTTTTTTCCTTTCTCTCTCTTTTTTTTTTAGCTGTTTTTTTAGGAAATGTCGAAGGCCACATGACACCTCAGTGCCTGTCTCCCCACAATAGGGCTGCTGAGCCTGGTGCTGACATCAGCAGGATTTGTGAGAGGGGAAGGAAAAAAGGCCCCTGAAGTGCTGGGTCCCTCTGGGGTGTGCAAAGAGCCAAGGCCAGGAAGGGGGATGAGAGGCAGACCTGCCTCCATTTTGTCCTCAGGGAAGGCAGTGTGTGCTCAACCTCTATGCTAGACACCAGAAAATCCATGCAGGCAGGGTGGATGTGTGTTGTCTCCTTTGCCTGCCTCCCCACTCCCCAGCACTGTGGCTTCAGGGCTGTGATGGAGAAGGGATGTGGAAATCACACTTTGGGGGGGGGTGTGAGGGGAGGAGGGATGTGACTCACCTTTGGCTGGGCAAGAAAAAGGGGTTCCTACTGACTCCTGGCTGAGGCAATGGCAAGCTGAGAGCCACCCCCCACTCCAGACCACCACTCCCCCAAAACCTACCTCTCACCCCTGTCCAAAGACTGGGGCTTGCTGGGGCTTTGCTAGCTGAAGCTGAACAAGAGGCTGCTGCACCCAGATGTCAGGGGGTGCACATCAGTGCTGAGCCTGGCAACTCTCCTTGCAGAAATGGGCTGAGCACCTTGGCAGGGCTGTGCGGAGCCAAGAGGAGGGCCACCACCCTCCCTTGGTTTGGTGGGTAGTTCAGTGACACCCCTCCATTGCTCACTGCCTGCACCGGCCTGGAGTTCGTCGCAGGATGGGAGGTGATAGGGCTCATGCACCAAGCGGGGGGCTGTTTTCCTGTGAGGTGATGGCCCCAGCCCCTTGCATGGCAGCTGAGACCCCACACTCATTACAAACTCTGCTGCTGCCCCCCAACCCCCATGCAGCCCTGCTCTATGAGGGCTGTTGCACGCATATAGGCAGCACACCCTGCAAGTACCCCAGGTTCTGGCAGGTCCATCTCCCCACAAGGGAGGGACAAACTTGGTCAACAGACCTTTGCCTGCAGCAATGAGTAGTCTTCAGTTGCTCTTCCAGCACATGGGAAGAACCTCATGACCCAAGGACTGCTGGTGACCTCAATGCTGTCAGCATCGCCTCTCACTGTGGGGCAGTATGCCTTACCTGTTACCTTTCGGCTTTTAAAAGTTCCCCAAAAGCAATGGAATGCCTGAAGTTTACCAGGATTGCAATAAAACCCAACCCATAGGCTGGAGTGAGCCGTTGAGTGTATCAGGGTGGCTGTCACCCCTAGAGAGCCATGGATCGGAAGGGCCCCAGAGCAGCAGGCGAACTGAAGTGATGCAATCCTTTGGGTTTTCAGTTTCTTTGCTTTTGCAACAATGATTTCCTTTATTGTAAGCATTTGTGCAAAACGGAGCAGACACCCAGGTGTTCACACATGAAAAGTAACAAAGACCTCCCCCCAAAAAACAACACAAGGAGGGCAGCTGGTGTATGCTGAGTATGCTACAGGGCAGGTGGGCTCTGATGAGGCTCCAAAAGCCACATAAGAGCACTTTTGATGACCCCCATCATGCCAGAACATGGTGTCCTTCCAGGACACATCACCAAGCCTTCTTGTTTTAGGAAGAGCGAGCTGATTTGTTAAGCAAAGCTGGAAAAAAAGCCTATCTATTTGGGGAACATCTCTTTGGTAGAAGGTGAAGGACATCCCGAGGAGCTAGGAGAAACCCAAGCCTTGCCTACCAGTGCTCAGGGCTGGGGACTGGCCAGCCCCTGCTTTCCCAGAAGCTCGTGGGATTTCACAACATGCCCACCCATTGGGTTGCATAGGTTTGCCAAGCGTTATCTCCTTTCCTGCAGACAAGCCATGCTGCCGGCTTGTTACCCGTCAATCTGTGACGCAGGGCAGATCCAATCGGCAGCTGGGCACCAGGCTGCTGCAGGTGGGTACTTTACTGATAAATATCAAGCTATCATCCAGCTCAGGTGATTTTTGGATGGGAATGCTGGATCCTTCTGCTGATTTCAGCCATGGCTGGAGTTACCTTTCCGGCTGGGTATTTGGGCTTATGAAGCCATAGCTTAGAAACTCAAGTTCACCTTTGTTGGAGCTGCTAAATTACATTTACACCATCTGCTGCTCAAGCTCAGGCCTGAATTACCAGCTTCCTCCTCCCATGCCCTTCGTCTTCTGAGTGTAATGGACAAAAATGGCTTTTGGGAAACCCTTGCCTGCAGGTAGACTTGAAAAGGTTTCTAGCAGCTCTGCTCTTGCTGCAGCCATGTGGCACTATTTGGGCTGCAGTCCTGCTGAGCTTGTGTGGCTCTGAGCTGTGCCCATCACCCCAACGCCTTCAACTTTTCTTCCTCCTGTAGTCCTGTTAGAAAGTAATTTCTCTCCTCATCAACTGGCCAAGCTATAGGAAGCATTCTTCATGTTGTCTCTTCCTGCTTGCCTTGCCTTTTCAGAAGGTCTGGGTGATTTTAGAGAAACCTTAACTGAAAGGATTTGAAACAGTCACAAGAGGAAACACCTTCACATGATTTTTTATCCCCTCCAACCACAGATCAAACAACCTTGAGAGGTGGTGAAGTTTGACCCACTAACCATGACATGGAGAAGCCTGAAGCATTATAGTTCTGAAGGTTAAGAGTTACTGCCAGTGCTGGAGAGCAGTACTCTGCCAGAGAGGCCAGTATAGTACCTTGCAACTTGCTGTGAGGGTCCTAAAAGCAGCCAAAGGCTCTTTGATCAGCTTAAGCTGTGGGACCAAACCTAGCTAAGGCCCAAAGTGCCACCTAAGACCTCCCTTCCCCCAAACTGTGAGACTAACACACTTCAGTATCCAAGTCCCGGATTGGCTCATGTCCGAGGCTGGACATGAGCCAGCAATGTGCAATTGCAGCCCAGAAGGCCAATTGTATCTTGGGCTGCATCAAAAGGAGCATGGCCAGCAGGTCGAGGAAGGTGATTCTGCCCCTCTGCTCTGCTCTGGTGAGACCCCACCTGGAGTCCTGCATCCAGCTCTGGAGCCCTCAGTACAGGAAAGACATGGACCTGCTGGAGAGGGACCAGAGGAGGCCACAAAATGATCAGAGGGCAGGAACAGCTCTGCTGTGAGGACAGGCTGGGAGAGTTGGGGTTGTTCAGCCTGGAGAAGGCTCAAGGGAGACCTTATTGTGGCCTTTCAGTACTTAAAAGGAGCCTGTAAGAAAGATGGGGACAGACTTTATATAGCAGGGCCTGTTGCAATAGTACAGGCAGTAATGGTTTTAAACTAAAGGAGGGGAGATTCAGGCTAGACACTAATAAGCTGTTTTTTACAATGAGGATGGTGAAACAGTGGCCCAGGTTGCCCAGAGAGGTGGTAGATGCCCCATCCCTGGAGACATTCAAGGCCAGGCTGGACAGGGCTCTGAGCAACCTGATCTGTTGGACCTTTGAAGGTCTCTTCCGTCCCAAACTATCCTGTGATTCTAGGATTATATAATCCATTGTGGGAAGCACCCTCCTAGCTTTCAGGTCTGTCATCCTTTCACCTTTGCAGTATCTCCTGCTCCATGTTCTAACCAAAGGAAATCTGAGGCAGAAGTCCACCATGGTGTCACCCAGGTGGATATGGCTTCAAAGATGCCTGCAGTCCAGAGGCACTAGTTATCAGCTGGATCTTGGCTGGGAGTTCCCTTTGTTTGTCAAACAGCACCACTCCCGCTCTGTCACTCTGGTTTCCTTATCTCCACCTGGACTTTGGACAGAGACCAGTACTGCAGACACCAAGGCAAGGAGCTCTTTATGAGGATGATTACACACTTGGGTGAGCTCAGAGCTGACTGAAAGAAAGGCTAAAAGCACCAACAAGAAACGAGACTGGTTTGCCTTTCTCAAAAATCAGAAAGCTTCACTCTTGTGAATCTCTTTGAATCCGAAAACCTTGTGCTCCCAACCCTGTAACATGCATGGGTGCCAAGTTAGAGCATGCAGTCAATGCCTGCCTTGAATTAAAGGTTTTAACCATGCAGCATGGCCAGAGAAAGCACATGCTGAGTTAGGTAATGGACCATTACTTCCCTGGCCCCACAGATAAACCAGCAAGCGGCTCTGCCAAGGAACCGCAGGGACAGTGCAGCACTCTGTCCCTGCACATCTGGCAAGAGTCTCAGAGGAAGGAGCAGCCTGGGACTGCCTTGGCTTCATGGGGCTGGCCAGAGAAAGCTCCCTCAGTTCTTACAGGGAAAACAGCTAACACACACTGGGTTGCTCCTGCTCAGACTGCAAACATGAGATGCTTTTTCCCAAGAAGCTTCGCAATCCATGGAAATTCGGGCCTGAATCTTCAAAGGCAGAGCCCAGGTGCAGGGGGCTGGCATCATCCCACTGTGAGAGGGGTGCGGGGCTGAGGAGGGCAGCACACTTGGCAGGCAGAGAAACCTGCTTTCTGCCCAACTCCCTCCATCAGCACTTCCAGCCTGTTTCTCCCCTCTCTTTCTCCCCCATGAGCAGCACAGAGGGAAGAGCAGCTGTGGAAGACCTATCAGCTCCCTGAGCACCCAGCTTGCACAGGACACCGGCGTTCTCAGCCAGCAGCACCAGCCCTGCGGCAGGACAGCTGATCCGGAGGCTGGAGAGGAATCAGTCACTGACCCAGGGGAGGGAAACCCCATTTATTTAGGCTATTGAAATTTGGCACGCACAGAACATATCACAGTAACGCACTGGAGGCTAAGGGTTTTTTTCTTTTTTTTTTTTTTTTTCTTTTTTCTCTACAGACATACAGGAAAACTCTATGCAACTCCCATGTACACGTTACACAAAGGAAACAGCTTTAATCAACCACTGGTGAAACATGGAAGCTTTTAAGATCTCTGTAGCTGGCACAGGAATGTTCTCTAACCCCCATAACAAAAGGCATTTCAGGTCAAACTTTCTAGTAGGTGATATTTCCATGCATTTCTACAGAATTGAAGAAGCTAACAGACAAAAAGCCCAGATCAAGCCATATTAGTCAGGCTGATTGGTTCTACTAAGTTAAATCAATAGTAACTATGGACAAATGGACCAAGTGACCAAAGACTGGGGCTGAGAATACCACTTTTTTTAAGATGTGGTTCCTTCTCATTGTACTACCCATAATTGGAGAGCTCTAATACAAGAATCTTCATTTGTAAAAGCCTCAGAAGCACCTGATCCGCTAGTAAGTTCGTGTTAGAGAAACTAAGGTAGTTCTAAGTTAAACTATGTCAACAGAAAAGCGTTTTATATAGAATCAGGCTGGAAGAGACCTCAAGACACTTTAAAACAATAAAACTGAACCTACAGAACGAGTGAACCTTTAAATATTATTACTGCACCGTGAGTTTACAAGAGAGCAGATTAGGACTATTTCTCCAGAAAAGTGTGTCCATTTTCTCTCTGTTTAACTTCAGAATTAGCCTTTATTAGCAATGCTCCGCAACTGCAAGCACTACAAATTTAAATGAGTTTTGGTGCCAACCAGTTGCTTTAACCTAACTTTAACTACAGGTTTTAAGTTTTGTTACAAGGGAAAAGTTTGAGTTTGGCAATTTGGCCAGCAGTCTCAAAAAGACTGACTGAATTTTGCTTGTTACAATTTAGAAAAGAACAGGAACCAGATTGTTCTCACCCCCCCACCCTTTCAAATCATGATACACTGCTGCATTAGACCGAAATTTTTTGAGACCTTTAGTGTTAATCCATCAGGGACAGTATTGGGCTGGACAACCAATGCAAATATTAATACACCAAGATAAATCCTTAGATTTGATTTATTTAGGGTCATTTGTACATACGAGCTACATCTCCAAAATCTACTTTATTCTACAAGACAGCTTCCCTACAGTTAGTGAAACCCTTGCCTAGAATGGTTGCTTTACATAATTGATATATTAAAACATGGAATGCTTGTAGAGTTGTGGCACTGTATGATGTCTACACAGGACTTCCTTCAAAAGCTACAACTAGGGAGCCTCCTAGCTTCTCAGCAATGCAAGCTCGGTTGAGGTCCTCTGGCCCATTTGCTTGGCATTCATGCTTTATGCCTAAAAAAAGAGGCAAAACACTCAATAATGCAGTATTTCAACATGCTAGCAGTCAAAGACACATTTGGTAGTAATATTAGAAGAGGCAAACTGGTCACTCAAGCAGGCAAGTCCTGCCTTAGCTTAGGAATTTGGACAGTTTTCCCCTGATATGGCACAGGAAACATCTGGCTACACACCAAATACCAATGCAGAAATACCAGGAAGAAAGTTTTCACTAGGTCAGTGCTCGGACTGTTGTCCTTTTCACTGTAGGCTATCTTATGAACAAATCTCTCATTCCTAGTGCAGGTGAGGAAGCTACACACAAGCACACTAAGATGGCTGACTCAGCTCCTGCTGGCTCTGGAGAGGTGGGTAAAAGAATCACAGTGAGAACCTGAGATGCAGAGACCAGAAAGACTTTGCTGGTCTGAGAAATCAAGTGTTTTCTTTTTTTCTGGAGGATGGGGAGCCCAACCCAAGCCTGTCTTATGTGGTAAAAAGCAGAATTTCTTTTTTCTTTTTTCCACTTCCACATGTGCAGCACACAGTCTCCCTGGGTAGTTCCAATCTACTGGCAAGTTGTTCTGTGACGGCTGGCACTGTTGCACAATGATCCTGTCAGTCCTGCACACTGCAAGGTTTTGGCCCAGCACAGCATGAGGAACTGAAGGGAGGAGCAGTGATATTTGGCTATGAGCCATTGTAATGACCAACTTAACATGAAATTTCTGAATGCTGCAGCAAGGTGTTTACTCCTTGGTTAATGGTGCCTGACAGGACGAAAAGAACTTTGCTTCTCCACTTGGAGATGCAATACCTTTTGAAATTAGTAATCAGAACTGCATCTCTAAATCAAGTGAAATGGTAATTACTACACCATAGTAAGTTTATGAGATTATGTATTTCAACAGACACAGGGCTGAAAGTCCTCTGCCACAGAGACAGCTCTGCACAAAATCCAGCTGTGTGTTATGAATCAAATGGTTTCTAGCCTGTACAGTGCAGATGTGCTGCTGTGTACATTACAACTATAGTGCCACACACTGCAAAACCTGCCGTTGTCCTGAGCACAGATCTAGCACCTCTAAAATTCAAAGTCAGACAGTGTAACATTTAGCCAGAGCTCGTTTCAACTCTGTCACAGGGCATTTCACCTGTGAAGTTCTCATCTTTCAGCAGTACCTCAAACAAAACAAAACAAAACCCCAATTCACCAACAGTTAAGCCTTGCTGTGTAAGCATTCTAGGGGCATGGCACAGCTAGAAGCATGAGCTGCATTACGTACCTTGAAACTTCTTTTTGATTGCATCCTTGGAGCTTGCATAGATCATCTTACTTTTGAGAGGCGCTTGTTCTGGTGCCCTAGTGGGATACACCAAAAAAAAGATTGCAATTAGTGACACTATCCAACATAGACAAAAGCACTGTCCTACTGATTATGAACAAGTGAAACATCACATGGCTCAGAATACAGGCATCTGGCTGTCCTGCTCACTTTAAGCCTGCCATCTTGTCAGCTTGGACAATACAAATGCTCAGAGACCTCACCCACAGTGCTTGGAGTACCTGTTAGGAATGAGCGAGCTGTGAAGATGGCTTACCACAAGAAAAACATCAGCTCTTCTTTTTTGGATTCCTTGGTCTCGAAGCTTGCATCATACAAGGCATAACGGCAATCCTTCTCAGGAAGCATCTGCACAAAGTGCTTGAAAGGGTCGGTAACTGTCACACCGACATCTCCCACAAGAATCTCTTTGCCTTCTTCCACAATAATGCACTTTTTGTCTGGACTGAGGCAGAAGATGACAGCCTTCTTCCTCTTCTTAATTTCCTCAGGTGTAGAGCACTTCCGCACTTTCATGTCATAGAAGATACGGCATACCTCATCAGCAACTTGTACTCCAGATGCCTGCAAAAACAAGAGCAAAGACATTTAGGGCTACCACCGCAAATTTTCACAACTACATTGCTGCACTGCCTTAAATCCAAGGCTAGAAGACAATCAATACTGGCAACAGCTACCAGTGGCCTGAGAGTCTCATCAGAAAAGGCTGCCTGCCCTCTTTTCCAGGCCAAGTAAAGAATCAGGAGTCTTGATGCTGCCCACAGCCAGCTGCCAAACCAAAACTATTTCAAAGGCAGCACAATCCTACTTACATTATAACATTGTTTTGAGGTGGTTTTACATGCACGTCCACCCCTTGTCCTCCAAGACTCAGTTGTGACAGATCCTTTGGCATTACAGCAGCTTAATTTTGTTACCCACTTCAGGCTGCCTAGACAATTAAGTCCAGAAGCATCTTCTGTTCAAAGTTTCCTTGCCATTTTTAGCATGCTTGCCAGCAGATTCAGGAACAGAGATAAAACTTGTCATATGGATTTGGTTTAGTGATCAAGAGAGATGTAGTGGTGTACTAGGACTGTGGTGGTACAATTTTTAGCTGAACAAGTCAACTTCCAGAAGTTGCTCTGAATTCTGTGTCTTAAAGGGAGAACTTGCAAGTCTTAACAGTTAGTGTGTCTACTTCCCAGCAGTTCCTCCACCAGTTCTTAAAGTAAACTGCCTACTTTTTCAACTCCCCCTGCCTCAAGTTTGATAGGAAATTTTAGTTACATAGTGGGATCCCCCTGTGCTAGCTGATGCAACATTACCAATCTAATGTTAAAGGCAGCTTCATAGAATAAAGAGGACAAGACCTAGCAAGAACTACAAGAAGCTGAACTGCATTTTCAGTCTGCTGCTTTATTTTTTGGGAATGAGACAAAAAAAAAAAAGGCAGGATAGAACCATTTGTATCTGAGTTTTTGTTCTGAGAGTGCAGCAATGTTTGAGAGCTTCAAAGCAGCTGTGCAATAGCAAATACTGCAAATATGAGAAGCCATACGAGCCAGTGGACATTATGGGAAGCACATCATGGTCAGAGCAGGAAAGACCAAATTGAAGCCTGTCCAATACTCATCTATTCATTCAAAATGCTGCATGCAATGTAAACAGCCAGATTCCTTTCTAAAACTGTTTCTTCCCCTGCTAGCCTTTGGTCTTCCAAATTCAAATGACATTATCCTCAGATATGAGAATTCATATCTCAGAAGGAAAAATTGCCCTCCTCCCTCAGTGTAAACTGCCAAACGTCACTGTTACGAGCATAGTCAGCAGTACTAAACAGTCAGGTAAAGCAACTGAAAAAGGCTAAAGGTTGAAAAAGACTAAAGATTGTTTTTCATTTTGCTTTTCCTTAAGCTCAGCCCCAAAACGCATGCTTGATGGATCCATTTTGTGGGGAACACTGTACCTTGTCAAACTGGAAGTGTTGTAAAGAAACAGCAGAGTTCAGCTGTGATACTGTGATTAGTGGTGAAGAGGACCTGTTTAGTGCTAGCTTTCAAACTGGCTGTCCTCGAGAGATAGTTATTGACTGGAAATTGCTTAACATATATTTGTTTTAAAGACTTGACCAATGCCTATCACACAGGACCTCAGATGAGCCTGGATTCTCCTCCTTCTACCAACACCTCTCTCCTGTAACTTCTAGAGGCTGGCACAGCTTTGCTAACCCAGTGAAGAGAGGTGGCACAGCTGACAGAATCCACTCCATTGGAGTTCGGCATCTAAATCATCCAAGTGCTGGTCATGCAAAACCAGGGAAACCTCATAAAGCAGTGAATCTGAGACAGCTCTTCTCTAGCATGGAGAACAGTGCTTTTTAGGGGTTTATTTAAATACAAAGGGACCTCCCTTGAAACTTATAATGCATGGCTTGTCTATTAGGGGTAATCTATCCAGAATCCATTGCACTTACTTTGGGACAGGAGAACAAGGAGTAAGTCACTGTGCCTCAGCTGTCTGGCAGGCAGCCACCCTTCTGCACATCTCAAATACGGCAAGGGAAGTAAGCAGAGAAAGCCTATTCCAGGATAAATTGGAACAAAAGTGCAAACATCAACTCAAAGTGACTCATTCCTATGTCACCTCCTCCATACAGAGAGACCACACTTCGTCAGAGTGACTGAGAACTAATGAGAAACAAAGGCCTTTCTCCTCCCGTCTCTGTGGTTTGTGTGGGCAAGAGCTCTCTGGGAAGACTCTAGATAACACAAAGTTGCCCTAATAAAGCAAACAGTGCAGCAACTAGAACTATTGCATCATTCACTAAGGACAAGTCCAGTGAACTACAGACAACCTTTTTTCCCCCCCTGAGGTTTGTCTGATAACTAATGGTACCTCAGTAGCTGACAACAGGTGTTAAGACCCAGTTTTTAGTTATAAGAAACTCAGTATTCTAAGTAGAAAATGCTCAGAAAGCCTGAGCTAGGAAGGGAATGAGTCTAGTAACTGCACTAAAGTGGCTCATGTCACCTAGCTCTACCTTTGTCAATCTTTGATCTTTGTTCCAAGACCACAACAACTAATTCTCCTGTACCAATTCCTGTTGCCAAGAAGTTAACTTTGAAAGAAGAGGTTAATGCTCAAGAGCAAACCAGGAGCAAGCAGCAGCAACAGAGTTGCAGGTTGATCAAACTGTGCAGTCAAGAGCATATACTTGTGCTTCTGCACAGCCAGAAACATGTCTCCAAGTCAGGAGACAAGTTGTTTCCTTAAAAAGAAACTGAGCACTGCTGGCAAGTCACTTCAGATTCCAAAAATGTTGAGAGTATTTAGTCTGGAAACAGCAAATTCACAAACTGCAGCTGATAACTGGGACTGACCAGAAGCTGAACAGACAACACTAAGAACTGGATTTTTTTAGCTTTCCAAAGCAAAAAGCTGTTAGTAGCTGGTGCTACTCCTTTTCACAGCTGTAAAACCCCTGGATTCATCATGCAGGCTGACATAAGCAGCCATCATATTGCTAGAGACAATGCAGATTTGTTCAATTTGAGAAAACCCTATAACTGTACCACAGTATGGCTGAAATGAACCCATAAACTCCTGGTGCTTACAAAAAGAGGATCTACTTTTGTAACTGTAGGACTCCCTCTTCTACCCTGTCCTTGTACTAGACAGGACTGACTTCATAAACATACTTAAAAAGGAAAAAAACCCCAAATCTTAGACAGCCTTTGTTTTAAGGTGGTTGCAACCATTCTGTGTAGGGCAGCAAAAGGATGACTGTCAAGAGCACTGGAACAAGGAGAAATGCCACACTCGTAAATACATGTATTCAATCAACATTTTAACCATGTCTCTGACGATTTGTCCAGAAGAATAGCTGGTGAGAGGCCTCCATCCCACCAGTAATGACAGAATAAATGTTTATTTGTTAGTCTGGATTTTCTCTCTTTGGCCCAATATCGCTCTGCTCAGGGGGTTCAATACATCACACTCATTATTATTTTGTGCATTTTGGCTTGAATGCTGTAGAGCTGCAACCGCTTGCCCGGTTCTGCTCCTTTTTCAGTATGAAAGCAGTTATCCAGCTCTGGACTGGTACGTGGATGGCTGTTCATTGAGCAGCACATGTTGCAAGTACTTGTGGGATACATGACCATCAGCTGGTGATGTTTTGTTGATCAACCTTGTAACATAGGCAACACTAACTTAAAACCATTCTCAGAAGACAACTGCAGAGAGAAGACTACATTCAAGTAGCTGGGTTGTTTCTATAGGCGTTGAAGACCCCTGACTGCAGGGGCTGTTAACCTCACTCAAACAAGGCAGCAGCAAGGCGGCAAGCCACCTAATTCTCAGATGGGAAAACAAAGCCAGTACAGCATATTCGAGGAAACATTCAGGCAAGAATGGACAAAGTTTCTCTGAGAGAATCAGTGAAAATGAGTTCTCTCCCAGTAACTCCATGCAGCTATGGCAAAGGCATTGAGCCTTGCAGGCAGCACTGCCTTGTTCATTATTATGGAACACTTACACCAGTATCGCCATTATATTTTCACACAGACTGCTGTAGGCACATGAGGTAATGGTTGCATTAAATGCCTTGTCAGCATGCACTGCAGTAACACAGTGGCTCTTATGTCCCTACACAAAGCCATCGTTCCTGCCTTAAGCGCAAAGCACCGCAGAAGACTTGAGAGAGCAGAATGCTGGTCCTACACAGGGCAGCACAAAGAGAGAGCCTTCTGTCCAGCAGGCTTCCAACTGCAAGAGCCGTCCCCAGCTGCCTCCACTAATAGCTTCCAACATTTTTGCTTCCATCACTAAATACTCTACAGTGGAAATTAAATCTAAATGGGGGAAGACAGAAGAATAATCCAAAGCTTTCTGAAGAAAATCCCAATATACAGAAAGCCATTTCATGAGTGAGAAAGATGCCAGACGCCTGATAAACTGGATTTGTAGCAAGCCTGCATCAAAATGCAACTCTGACACAAAGAAATTTGCCTTGAATATTTAAAATATTTTACCGAAGTCTTTTTTTCCCTCCTCAACTGTAAGGCAGCCAAGAAGACTTTAAGCTAATGACTTAGTTTGCCTCAAAACAAGTTTGAGGGACTATATTTGGTTTTAAGTATTGAAAATTTTACAGTGGAGGTTTTCTCTCCTGTGATCAGAACCTAAGAGCCTTCCACAGTGGTGTATGTGTTATCTACAGACATTTCAAGAACCAGTTCTTGAGTTGTGTTGTTTAGGAATCATGCACACATTGTATACACCAGCGTGGACTATCCACAGCTATTCAAGTGGAAACTTTTGCTTCTTGGAAAAGCATCAATTTTTCCAGAATTTGACACCAAGAACTTACTAAAGTATGCTTTGTTTAATTGCAAAGGCAGACTCAAGAACACTGTGCTCCCACGTTTGCTAGTCATATTAGTGCCATGTATTTGTTTCTCAGTTTCTTCAGCGGACACCTTCTGTCCCCTATGCTTGGCATACTATCCCTCCCATTTACCTTCAAAATCCCCTGCCACTGCCAGAACCGCCTGTGTAACCATGTGGAATTTCCATCTGACTCAGTTATGTGTCATAGCACATCTCTGCGACAAATACTTTTTCAATTAAACCTATTACCACTCGACTGTTCTGGGAGAAGCCTTCAAAAAGGCATCCCTTACATTGCTACACAATACCCTGGAATATCATCAGCACTGAGACCTTGAAGGGAAAGCTAAGCCATGTTAGTTGTGAGAGCATCTGGCAGAAAGGGAGGGTCACACAGCCTGAGTGCAGCTAACAGACTGCAAAATCAGACCTCTGGAAAGGTGTCAGCTATGGCCAACAAGCCAACTGAAAATGTAAGTAGTTAACAATACAAGGATCTGAAATACTGCTTTGCTTTTAATCTATTATTTGAGCACTCAAGAAAGCCCCTCCGATATTACCACCCCCACCTTACTGAGTAGGAAAGGAGGCAATGCATAGAGCGGCTACTTTGACCCAAAGATCAGCACCAGTGCGTAAATATCAGTGACTTCCCAAGTCTCAGTAGGTTCTCTGCTACCTACAGGCAGACAGACACCTTCGTTTACACCAGGCAGCTTATGCATCTGAAAGTCCAAAGCTTGAGTTCAGATCTGAAGCATGATAGCAAAGACTGCCTTTTTACTGCTGCTGTGTAAGAGGCCATTATTTGCACGCCATAAATGGGCAGAAAGCACAGAGGTATTTGCATATCACTTGTAGGCAGATTTTGCCAGTTAGACTGAAGTTTTTTATTTTGCATTATTTGGGTTTGGTTTTGTTGGTTGTTTTTTTGTTTGGGTTTTTTTTTTTTGTTGGTTTGTTTTTGTGGAGAAAGAATCAAAACTCTATTCAGCCTTTTTTTTCTTTTTCCTGCCAATAAGAAAGGTAATTGACCAGACAAGGAGAGATGAGTAAGAAAGCAATTATTAAAAAAAGCAGAAAAAAAGTCTCCCCTGAATTCATGGAGGTCATTTCCTCAGCTTTCAGCCAAACAGGAAATCGTCACCTTCTCTAAGGTACCACGAAGTTTGCTCCCAATATAGTTATCAAGGTAGGTAGAACAAGCAATACCGCCTAAAGGCAATCCCAGCAACAGTGCTGAAAAACAAGAACTGTGGTAGCCAGTAGCAGGGCAGAGTTTTGAGTAGAACCCATTCCTATGTTGAAATGTGTGGTTTTAAGGTAATGCGGGTGTAAGCTGGTATGCAACAAGACTCTTGCAGGAAAGCAAAGCTTCTTAGAAACACATTCAGCACAGAAATCGGCTATTATGAGACCAAGTGTCTTTAAGAATTTTCTTGTGGCCCTCCAGGCACCCAGAGCAACCTAAAGCTTAAACCTCACCCTTAAAAACAGGCTCTGAATGCCTTTTCTGGGCATCCCAGATACTTGTTACCAAGGTATTCTTCCTGAAGACTGCTGTGAATACTGAACAGTCAGGCAAGCAAAAGGCTCTGAACAGCTTTATATGCAAGTTCTGGCTGTCTGCAGGCCCTCCCCACAAGATCGCTTAGGTCAGCCCTGGCTCCCAGCAGGAGCCTCTTGATAGCGATATTCTGACAAGGCAAGTAGAAGCACGCCAGACACCCACACTACCAATTGTCATGAGGCTGTCATCTTGTATGTGAGGCATATGTAACTTGTAATTACACAGATTTGGGAATAGTACTGACTAACAACCAAGAAAAATAATTTGCATGGTCCTCCAAAGACCATGGACTCATTTAAACCAACAGCAAAGAAAATGAACCTTGTGGCAAGACACAAAAGCAGAAAATCCAATGCTCTTTTGATACCAAATGATGCCCTCCTGCCAGCATTACTGTACTGTGCCAGAATGCCTACACTCTTTGCCCAAAAGCAAGTTCATCTGCAGCAACTGGAAAGCCTGTTAAAAAGCCAACCCAGACCCTGTTCCAAAAAGGAGATCACTATGAGAAATACTAGTTTTGTCTGACAGGGGAATTCTCCGGTTCCGAAGCAAGATGAAGCCTGACACACTGAGCAGTCATTCTAAACTAGGTTTGCGTACTGCAGAGGTGGAAGAGCTAGCTTGTTCAGACAAGCCTATTTTAAACAAAAGCTGCAAGTCTTGTCAGATTTTCAGCAGCTTCATCTGCAGCTCCCATTAGCTCTGCTCCATACTGCAGGCTAGCCACAGATACTCCAACTTGGGTGTTATAGGAAGCAGGGAGATCAGTAGCACATCCTGCCTGCCAAGTTTATACAGAATAAAAGATTATTTACTGGCTATACCACATGTTCAAGAAACTAACGGTAAACACAGCAGGAAGGGCTGAATATGTAACCCCTCTACTAAAGGCAAATAACGTAGGCAAGTGTGTAAAAACACACAAATGTTTGTTGCTAGACAAACGTTTGTGCATGACTCGTGTAAAGACAGGACCGTAGTTAAAAACTGTATGAGCAAATAATTCAAGTGAATTTGTCAGTCTCAGTAGCCTGAGCTAAACGGGGATGCAAACTTGCAGTGTTGGCAGACCAAAAGAAAATGAACCACCATGAAGCATAATGGTCCTTTGGTCTATTCTGCCTCATTTATGAAGGGGTCCCGTGGCATTTTCTAGAAGCCAGAGAAAACAGGCACGTCACTGTCTAGACTTAATACATTTCTATGTTTCCTGTTACCAGCATTATATCTTAGCTATATTTCCAGCATTGTATCTTCTCTGCACAGAGAAGCAAGACAATCTCTCAAGCCCTTGCTGCAAGTACCTTAAAATTTAAGCTTCTTTGAGCAGTCGTTGCAAAAACGTGTTTGTTATAACCAGCGTTCTCCTTCTGCTGGGTCTGCTACCCTCCTTTTGTCTGCGAGCAGGACTGCTGACTCCAGCCGGGCCTGATTAAGGGCGACCCAGCCCCGAGAGGCTGCGCACCGGGCACGGCCGAGCGCGGACCCGGCCAGCGGGACTACGAGTGCTCGTGTCCGTCGCCCCGCTCCGCCGAGGAGCCGCCGCCGTTTTCTAGGCCAGGCCCCAATCCCCAGCCTTTGGGAAGATGGCTTCCGCCCGGGCCCGGCCGTCGGGGCGGATGCGGTTGAGACCGCGTTTCCTCCCGAGCCGGGCAGACCCCGGCCCCCGGGGGAAACTCCCACCACCCCCTGTGGCCTTTCTGCCAGGCTGCGACCTCCTCCCCGCGCAGCCCCACGCGTGGGGGAGCCACCGCCTCTCCCACCCCCACGGTCGCGCCCTGCGGCACAGGGAGGGGCCACGCATCGACCCGCGCGGCGGCCGCCGCCGTCCCTCCCTTCCCCCCCCCTCCCGATTCTTCCCGCTCACCGCCCCCCCTTCTCCTGGGCGAAATGGACGCGCCCGCCCCTAGCGCCTGTGTGCGGCGCGGAACATACCATCGGCTCAAGGGAGGAGGGCGAAGGCGATAGGACAGTTCCATCACACCAAAGTGTGGGGGGGAAGTAGCCTTCCGCCGCCTCATGGCGGGATGGAGTGGGGGGAAGGGAGGAGAACAGATACACCGCCTCAAGTTCAAAGGCGAACAGAAAGGATCCAGGGGAGGGAAGGAGACGGAAAAGGGGCCGCGATATCATCGTGCCGCCGAGCACAGCGGCGGCGCCAGCCAGAGCGCAGGCCAGGATGTGGCGGGCAGTACTAACCACCCCCCACCCCACTTTCCTCGGTGATGAAGGCGGAGGAGGGGGAGAAGCGTAACATCCCGCTCCCCCGGCGACGCCAGGCTCCCTACCATGGTGTCGGCGGGGGGCGGCGGAGCGCAGTCCGGCAGCGGCTCTTCCCTCGGATGCTGGGCGCGGCGCGGGCTCCGGCAGCAGGAAGGGAAGCGGCGAGGGCGCGAGCCGGGCGGAAACGCTGCCGACGTCACGGCCGCCGTGCCCGGAGGAGGAAGCGGTTGCTATGGTGGGAGCCGAGCATGGCAACGCCCCGGACCCCTCCTCCCACCCCGCCCGGCTCCGCGCGCACGCGCGTGTCCGCCTGCACCCGTGGGGGGAGGGGAACCCACGCACCCACAGGCCCCCCCTCCCATTTCGCCGAGGGTGGCCTGCCCAATCACAGGGGGAGCCGCCGGTTGATTGACGGCGGCCACCAGCTGGCCGGCCAATGGGGACGGCCTCTCTGCGAGGCGGGGCGGGATTACCTGCCCCGAGGTGTGCCGCGGGGGGCGGGGCGGTGCTGGGGGAGCCGCGAGGGAAGGGGCGGCAAAAAGGATTTGGGTGGCTGGGAGGGGGGTGGAGGGGACTGAAGCAGTCGAGACCGGCAGCGGTGGGGGGCGGCGAGCAAGGAGGGGCAGGGGGACCCGTTGGGGGCGGCTGTGGGTCGGTCACGGCCCTGGGGGAGGCGGCCTAGAAGAAAGCCGATGGGGGCGGGGGTCAGGAGAACTGCCGAGGAGGAAGTGTGAGGCTTTTCTCCTTTTTTTTTTTTTTTTTTCTTTTGAGGGTTTTTCAATACCTACTTTGGTGCGATCTCAGTCAGGCACTCCTGATTGGCCCGGGCGGCCGCGCTGCGGGAAACCCTGTGCATTTGTGACCAGCGGCGGCAGCCGCGGCCCCGCCTGAGCCAGAGCGGCAGCTGCTTCAGGTGGCTGAACAATGGGCGGCTTGTCCTCGGGACAAAGCTGACCGCTGAGGAGACGCTGCTGCTGAGCCCGGGGCCTCCGAGAAGCTGCTGTTCTGTGTTTATTGCAGTACCGCTCACTCTGAAATGCTCTGAAAATATTATTTCCTTAACGTTTTGGGGCAGTGAAGCTTGGGCTTTTTGTCGTCAGATTACAGAAGCACCTGCTAATGTTAAAAAAAAAAATGTGTAGATAGATAGTTTTTTATTACTGGATCCTTACTGCAGTGATGTTTGTGGCTTGAACTGATGAGCAAAAAGCCCCTGGCATCAAGCTTGTTTATTGAGTCTCTGCTTGCTTGTAAGCAGAAAACAAAATCAAGACTTGATTACATGTTTTCAAGGCAGGGACGTGAGGCAGCAATACCTCTTACCCCGTTACAGCTATAATGAAGCTTCAATACTAAAGCTGTGAGCTAGCCATACCCTACGGTTTGCATCCATATTGCTGTATTGCTGTTCTAATTAATGGTGTTACATTTTGATTTTTTTTCCCCCTCCTTGCAGCATACGCCAGTAAATGCCATTTCTAGATGCTGTTATGCCCATTCACATTAGAAATTACTGAAAGACCCCATATTGACAATGCCTGTATTGAAAAAGCAGTCCTATTGCATTAGGCTCTTGCATTGGTGGGTGGCTTATGCTGGCCAGAGGTCCCTTTTGGAAGAGCATTTGCCTCAGATTTGTGGTGAAACTAGCAAAAGACCTAGCAGTATGACTTAGACTTGAGTTGGGGTGGGTGAGTAGTTCCTTCCTAGGCTATTTCCTGATGTATTTAATTAGAGAATGCTGAAATTTGGACCCAAGTCTTAACTTACTTTGGAAGTAATAACAAGAATTGAGTAGGGACATGTTTGGTTTTTGTTTACAAGTAAGTTTCTCTGGACAACTTGTTCTGGTCCTGTCTTTCTGCTGGGTCTGCTGCCTCGTGGCAGCATGTGCTGTGTGGCTGGGAGAGAAATCAAGGCAGGTGCTGTTCAGTTATGGGGGCCAGTGATGTAGCAGACCTCCATCTCTGGTGGCACCTAACGGAGACCTGGGACAGCTGTGCTTTTTAGTGTTAATTGATGTGGGCAACTTGTCTGTTACTGTTCCAAGCTTACTCTTTATAGATCAGTTTTGCTATGAGACAGGGGTACACAAGCAAGACATCTTGAGGAGGAGGGGAAGCGATGATGTAAGGCCATGAGAACAGGGCTGCAGCTGCTTCTTTTCATATACTTACAAGGGAAAATGAGTCTGTTTCAAGAGGTCTTGTGGTTTTGGAAATGCTGCAGTGGATTGAGAAGGTATCTAACTAGTTAAAGGAACCTCAGCAAGGACAGGAACTTCTTCAGCAGCAGAGTAAGGGAGATCTCTCTCACTTGTTCCTGTCTCATGCGAAAGATGTGCTTGCTCTGGGAAGGGCACTTACCAAGAACCATGATGGCTTTTTGAAAGGTTTTATCCCCCAGAAGACAAAACAACATAGCCCAGTGAGGCATAAGCACAGTGGCTGTGGTGCTTTGAGGAAGCTGGAGGCAGGAGCTGTGCCCCAAGATGTGTTGACATGTGTGTGGCTTATGGTGGTACCGGCCTCCCTGAGCCTAGGGCCCCACGGGCTGTGTGCTGTATCTGCACAGGCACTGGGAGCTCTGTCTTTGCACCAGGAGCTGCCTGCCAGTTATTAGCAATATGTATGGGATGGTTTGGGAACCCCTACTGTATGGAAATCCCATGCTGTTGTTTGTGTAGGGGAAAGGGAGGGTGTTTTTCAAGTCCTGTGCTGCTCCCTGACTTGATAGCCTGCTCCTCACGTGCCTGTGACCTTAAGCATCACCCCAACAGTTTGCAGTGCTGTGGTTTCCCTCAGAGAGGGCTTGCACCAGGGCCCTCATGAGGCAGCTACATAGCTGTCATCTTGGAGCCTGAACCAAGGGGATGGTCCCTGTTTTGGGGAGGGTGGGAGGGAATTCTGCTGCTTCTTTTTACAAGCTCCCTTTCCATCAGTCCTGACCTTTTGACAGGAACCTGGGGCAGAGGTGAGGACATTGTGCCTTGTGGCATATCACCACACTGACACTAACCCCCTCGTGGCTTACTGCTCCACCAATGTACCCCCATTACACCAGCTGCTGTGGTGGGGTACAAATGAGCAAGGTTAAGGCTTCTAGGAGCTGAGACTCTCCCCTTTGCCCCTGTGCAAGGCTGTTGTAAAGAAACAAATTAAAACTCTGGATTGCTACAGCATTGTGGAGATGGAAGATTTTTTTACTAGCTTTGCTGCCTGTCAATACTGAATAAGCTTTGTCCTTTTTTCCTAGCGTTAGTGCTATAAAAAAGCTACACTGAAAGCTCAAGTTGGATGTATGGATGAACCACCTCGAAAGGCAAATTCCCCTCCCTCTCTTAAGGCAAATGACATCTACAATTAACTCAGGACTTCCTCCCCAAAAATCCATCCACCAGCCATGGGGAAGCCCAAGAAATGTCAGCAATCGTGTAGCTGCTGGTGACCTTGTTGGCTTCAGTCTGAAACACCATTGTGAATTGCAGCCGACAAGCTTCTTCCCGGTGAAGCACCACTTCAAACCCCAGCAGGGTCGATAGAAAAAGTCACCCATAGATTCCCGTTTGTGAATGAGACCCTGCATCAACAGAAACCAAAGATCAATACATATAACTCACTAACTTTCTAGCGTTTGAGATGATGACCACTTGCTTACTTTATATGCCTCAGCTATTTCAACTCCCCCTCCCGTCCTCCAAGCTACTGACTCATTTCCTCCTCTAAAACCTTCCTTTTTTAGCCTTTCGCTCTTAAGTATTTGGTGGCTGTTTTGAGCAGTCTGCTCCATGCCTTACTTAGGCAAACTCCTACATGACAGCACAGCAAGCCTTGCTTTGCACCATGGAAATCTATATTTTTTTTTCCAATACTTTCAGTTCTGAGGGGCAGTTTTAGCTAATGACTGTGCTCTTAGGCAAATTGCTTCTTTGCTGTTTGGAATCAGGGAGGCAGACAATTGGCAAAGCAGCTGGTGAGCTTAGCCTGCCACTTCTTATTCTTATTGCTGTTGTCTCCCTGTTAGCTTCCACTTCCCCCATCTGTCTGCATCTACCTGCTGTCCTTTCACATCCTTTTGCCCTGATCTTGCCCTGATCTTGCAGTTTGAGCAGGGTTTGCAGAGACTCCTCTTTGGCTGGACAAACACTACATGACTGCAGAACACCCAGATGGAAGCATCAGGCCCTGACTTTGTGCTCTCTCATGCAGCAAAGAAACAGGCAGCATTCCCTTCTGCGCAGCCTGATGTGGTGGTGGCCCTTAGCTTTGGTTGTGGCTGATGGATGTTCCTGTAACCTTGCTATCTGAATGTGCCTGAAATGTAGTCTGTTTTTCTCAGGGCTTATGCAATATTGGCTCTGTGCTCTTGGCATCACAAGTCTCAGCAAAGATAATTTTAGACAGGAACAGAAAGTCTCTGTAAACCTTACAATCATAGCTATTTCACCGTCAGAAACAAAGCCATGAGAAGCCCATTGCTGTTCATTGCTGAAACATTCTGCTTAGTAGATGCATTGGAGTAAAAATTTAAAGGGAAATTTTAGAGGAGGAGGAGAACCCAAAGGTGATTCCCAGAAACTGCTGTGATGCTCTATTCCTTTCCTGAGGAGGTGGTATGGCCAGCAGGCAGCATGCAGGAACCAGGAGCCTGGATTTGGGCCCAGACCGCTGCCCTAGCCTGTGGGGTGAGGCTGGGAAAGCTGTTTCCCCCCTTTGCCTTAGTTTCCAATTTGTGAAGTGGTGTCATTGTTACTGTCTTTTCTATAATGCAGTTTGAGATTTAGTGGAGATCAGAGCTGGATGTTGCTTATAAACACGTGCTATTTTTACAGTACTGAAAAGTCTGTCCTAAATTGCTAAGGATGAACGCCAGAATTCATTTTAATTTGCTCTCAACTCCCACAATTGCTGCAGGTTGCAGACCTTTTAATTCTTGTACGGTAAAAATTCTGCAGGCTAAGACCAACTGGACCAAAATCTGACTCTGCTTACTGCTGTAAAACCTGGCTAATTTTACCAGCCTCATCAGAACCATTCTGGATTGAGTATGACTGGGAAGGTAGCCTGATGCCCTGGGGCATTTTCACCACTAGAAGGAGGAAGGAGAGGATACACAAGGTAGCTTAGGAATGGAACAGCCCCACGACAATTTAAATATGCAAGAATGTCATCAAGCAACTCTCCGACCTGCCTTGTTTATTTTTTCCTTTTTTTTTAATCTTTGCTTTTGTTGTCAGTAAAGTGTCTGCCTGAAGTACCTTGTATCATGAGAATGAAACGCATCCAGCCTCACCTGCCCCAGAATCAGCGTAAGGACTAGCCACTCAATTCTCACTTGAATCCTCAAAATAGGCAACAAGCAAAACTTAACAATGATGTGTTGGTTTCCCTGCATAGATGTGAATTGGATCTGAAATCCCCCTTGGTCTGAGAAGGGAGGCTCATGTTGAGTGCACTTGTTGAGGCCTTGAACTTCTCTTACCAGTGGGTAAAGATTTAAGCAGCATCTCTGGCTGTGTTACCCAAATGCTTTGCAGCGTGGTTACACTCCTGAGCTTTTGCTGTGAGACAAGGCTGTGTGTGCAGCCCAGTTTTATAGAGGGGAAGGGCTGGGCTGAGAGAGGCTGCATGACTCTCCCAGCCTCGGGCAGGAAATCTGTGGTAAGTCTTTGCTGTCTTTACAGGGTAACACCCTAACCTTCAGGCCATCTCTTCTCTGCACATGGAAGATGATAATGCTGCTACATCAAATGTGGCATGGCTGCATGAATTTCTTAGAGAATAAGCACTTGTGGCTTAAGTGGGCTTTGTTTCAGGTGTGGAGGTGGTTGCTGCTGAGATCCATCTGCAATGCCATTAATAATTTTTTATTTCCTGACTAAATTAAACCCCACTCCTCTCACACTGCAACCCAGACAGAATGTTAGTGTAGCAGGTTGTTTTTTTCGGTATAGGGTTTGCACTTAGCTGCATCAGAATAATGAAGAAACCTTTTGATGGTGAGTTGCTTATGCAGGACAGCTGTTTTTTATAGCTTGCAAACTCCAGGCCTGTTTGTGTTTGTTGGGGCTGTGACCACTTGTTAAACCTGTCTAAGTTTAGCTCTAAGGAATGGAGGGACCTTGCCTCTTGTTACTGGGGTGGTTAAAATTTGGAATTCATTATAAGGAGGGCTTCTGAGGGTAAGATTAGATGGCATGTGAATTAGCCCTAATGCATGTATCACCAATCATACAAGGTGCTATACAGGCATAGACTGGAAAATCCCCACCCTAATCTGCTTACTGTCTAACCATAAGATAAGAAATGCATGGGGTAATGAAAAAGGAAGCAATGAGACCATATTAGTCAGCATGACACGTGTTCATCAACAGCAGCCTGATAGCTGGGAAGGATTTGCTAGAGGGTAGTGAAAGCCCCTTTAAAACTGTCAAAAAATAATAAAGTGGCTCTAAATGTGTTTTCTGTGAATGTGATGGTGTACGATGGGGGTGCTCTGAGAATTTAGGGAGGTTACTGGAGGCCCGAGATGCAGAGGCAGGTATGGAGAAGTAAACACTTGTTTCCGAAGCACAGCCCTGGCTACTGTGATAGTGGTGAGAAGCCACAGCACTGCCAGTGCCTGTAGAACACAACTGGGGTGAGCAGCAGGACAAATCTCCCCATAGCCTGAGTGGCTCCTAGGGAGAGCAACCATGCCAGGTTGTGCTTGCTTATTATTTTGTCTTTCAGTATTTTGGGTAGTCTGAAAAAGGGTCTTGCTTTCCTGGTGAACCTGCCTCACGTGTATTTAGACAACACTTCTACCGCTTCTGCCATGTGGACTCTGGGAGGTGAGGTGGTGTTTGTCAGACAAGTAGGAGGATATTGCAGAGATGCAAACTGGAAAAAGATGGGGGTCTAGCTGCATTTTCTGCAAGTGTGCAGGCAGCACACAGCCATAGATGGAAACCTCTTGCTGTATCCCTGGTCTCTCTTCTTTCTATGTTGTGGGTAGCTTTGGCCTTCAGGATGTGGTATTCATATGTGGGTCAAGAGTGGCTTCATAGCTGTAGCTCTGCTAGCCAGCTGGTCTGATAGCTGGGCCATGGTGAGCTATATATTCCTGTTGTGGTTGGTTTTGTTCAAGGAAGTAGCTGTGGGAAGGTCTCCACTGACAAACAGGGTAGTGTGAGTGGAGCAGCCATTTCCCACCACCCTCTTTAGATCTATCTGTTCTGCACCTGGATCTATGATGGTGGCCTGTGCTCAGTGTGCTGGCTCGCCTCTCGCACTTACTGGAGGAATGCTAGCTGGTCTGGGGAGATGAACCAGCTTGGCAAGCCTGTGTGTTTCTAGCCTTCAGCAACCAATGGTGTTTTTCTGAGCCACTGCATTGCCTGAGTAGCACAGCTCAGATCTCCTCATACGTAGTCACCCAACAAGCCCTACGTGGGCGCTGGCAAGGAGCATGACTGCAGCTGTGTTTCTGAAGGAGGCCAGGAAGCATGGGTTGCAAGTTGATGGTGCATGGGTTGAATCTGGCCAGATTGCCAGTTGCCAGAGCAACTTTCCCCTCGTGCAGGTACCCTGCAATCCTTCCCCAGGTCTCTGCCACTTCCACTAGATCAAAAAGACTTGAATGTAACCAAAACATAACTCCTGGACAGTGCTTCCCCCTTCATGGTAATCTTTCTCCCAACCTATGATGCTTTTGCTATCACAGTGCCAGAAAGGTACTTCTGACCTTGGCTCCAGCTCCAGGGGCCTCACCTCTGGGCAGGCAGTTGATTTTACCCTTCTCTCCTGGTTCCTGAATCTCTGGGTCCCAAATTCAAACTCAGCCTCACCCTGGTTCAGGGGGGAGGTGGCTGGGCAGCCGTCAGATGTCCTGCTGGGGAGACTGAGCCCTGGGGCAAAGCAGGGCTGGTGCTTCCCTCTGCCTGCAGTTTTGAGGTTAGTGCCCATCAAATGCAGGCGGAGTGGGAGAGTGAGAGCTGCTGTCCCCTGCCAGGCCAGCTGCTTGCTGGTGACTGAAGGCAGGGCACCATCTGGTGGCGCGGAAGGAGTTTGTCCACACATCCGCAGGAGAGCAGTCCGGACTTTCTCAGCTAGGTACAAACTAGTGGTTTCCCACCTTTTTTTTTTTTTTTTTTTTTTTTTTTTCCCTCTCCTCTCTTCTCTCTTTGCAGCATTAAGCCCCTCTGTGGCTTTCCTTCTCGGCCTGATGTTTTTGTTTCTCCCCAACAGCTGCAATTATGTCTTGTAGAGAGGCTTAAGCTGACAAACTTGGCCAGCTCTGGGTGGTTCCTGGAGCACAGTGCAGTCTCTCAGTCTGGGAAGGAGCATAATAGAGTTGCAGAGAGAATTGCCCAAGGACAGGCTCTGCTCCCACTAGACTTGTCCTAGGTCAGATCAGAGCTCTGTCTAGCCTGGTGTCCTCTTCTGACAGCACATGCCTGGGAAGGATGGATGAAAGCAGTGAGCTGGCAGCAGGAGATCAGCTTGATAGTCTGCCAGCCTGTAATGTGCAGTCAGGAACAACATGAGTTTGACATCATGCCTCTGTTTCGAATAACTTTCTGTGGATTTTATCCTTCCTGATTTTGACTCATCAGCATTTGAACCCATGAAGGGTTCTAGTGTTCAGTACCCCCTGTGGAGGGACGGGCTGGCAGGAGGCTTTTGCCCTGGGCCAGGAGGTGGGAACAACTGTATGAGGTTACATGGGCATCGTTCATCTGTGTACTGGGGCTTGTGGCTCAGAGCACGTGCCAGCAAGGACTGGTGGCATGTCACTGCTATCTCTTTTCCAGGTCCCTTGAAGGGACCAGACAGATATGCCAGATGTGTCCAGATTGCAAGTATGCTGATCTCCAGGCAGTGAGGAGCAGTGGCACACAGCTGAGAACCAGGTGTCAAAGGTAGGCCTTAAGGAGTAAGCTGAGCATTTGAGCTGTCTGTATGAGATGGGGTGGTTTGTCTCCTCCAGATCCCCTGAGACCCCAACTGTTTGAGGGCTTCTGGATGCTTGAGCTTGACTGTTCCCTAAGAAGGCAGTGCCAAAAATCAGGTAGTTAAAAGTGAAGGCCTGATGTTTTGTGAAAATCATGGCAGTCCAAGTTCTTTCTCACCAAATTCTCCTGTTTTTTGGCTGGGTCTTGCTTCTGTTTTGGGGTCTTGTGAAACCTGGATGGTGAGGATTGAGGTGTTTCTCCCCTGGGTTGGCAGGTTACACCACTCCTGCTGTTTCTCCAAGCAGACCAATCTCATGCACTTCCCTTTCATTTTGCTGTTGGCTTCCCATCAGCTTTCTTGTTCTCTCACC